>NC_057720.1:86609298-86626517 GCF_004010195.1 Chiloscyllium plagiosum | reverse complement strand
CAAGGGATGAACTCAGATTTCTCCAGTTTCCTCATTTCCCCTCCCCCCCACCTTGTCTCAGTCAAATCCCTCGAACTTAGCACTGCCTTCCTAACCTGCAATCTTCTTCCTGACCTCTCCGCCCCCATCCCACTCTGGCCTATCACCCTCACCTAGACCTCCCTCCATCTATCGCAATTCCAACGCCCCTCCCCCAAGTCCCTCCTCCCTACCTTTTATCTTAGCCTACTGGACACACTTTCCTCATTCCTGAAGAAGGGCTTGTGTCCGAAACGTTGATTCTCCTGTTCCTTGGATGCTGCCTGACCTGCTGCGCTTTTCCAGCAACACATTTTCAGCTCTGAAACAGGTTAATAGGCTGGGACTTACTGAGACCCAGAGTAATGTACAACCAATTATTGATTCGCAAGTCACATGCTGAATCCATTTTAAGTAATTTAGGTAAATGCGCAATGCATTTTGCATACGCCATCAAGGTAAGTTTTCATGGGGCAGCTTCCCTTTAACACTCTAACCAAGATAACACTTGTTAGCACTTCACTAATGCGCTTCTCCCAACTTCTACATCTCAGTCAATTAATATTTCTGACCATATTATAATAGCTACATGGGGACCAGTGAAGTGAATTTTATGAAGACCTGACTAAACCATCATAAACTTTTCTGGTACAGCCATCCAGCTGAATGCCACTTTACAGCAGAAAGAATGAAAAAAGCAGAGTATTATTTAAATGGAGAATGGCAGCAACATTCTGATGTGCAGAGGGACCTATGTGATCCTGTGCATGAAGTCACAAACAGGCAGGTACGCAAATGATTAAAACGTTTGATGGAATGCTGTTCAATACCTCCATTACATGAGGTATTGAACATAAAAGTAAACACATTGCACAGGACATTGGTGGGAGTGCATTACCAACACCATGTGAAGCTCTGATCTCTCTATTTAAGGAAGACTTTAAATGCATGGGGATGGTGTTCAGCGGAGGTTTACTGGACTGACATATGGAATACCATAGATTGTCTTATGAGAAAAGGAAACATGGGATGGGTTAGGTTTGTCTTCATGGAGTTTAGAAGTGTGAGGGGTAACTTGATTGATGTTTGTATCTCTTCAAGTTCTGGTTTGTTCCTAATAGATTTCGGAGTACAGGTGGCACATGCTTATGGTGGCGATTGTGCTGTGTTAGAAACTCTTTGGAGATCATTCCTCTCCCAGCTTGGTGAGCGAGAAATCCATGTAGAAATGAGGCTGCTCACCTCTGTCTAAGAAACCTTGGAATGGAAATGATTAGAAAAGCCGCCACATATCGCTTGTTAGATGCCTGACTCTCAATTTAACATCAACCAAAAGGATGTGCACAACGTGCATTAATAATGGATGAGAAGTTAGGAATTGAGAGGGAGGAGTTGATATGCATCGGTGCAAGGCCCCACATTCTATCAGAAAAGAACCAAACCATGAAGATACTTTCCTTAAATGCATGTCCAAGGTAATGATATTGGCAATCTCAAATGTAAAGTGCTGTACATTCATTGCAAAAGGTAGAGTCCTGTCACTCTGTATAACCTATATTCACTCACTCAGTATCCTCTTCATATCCATCTTCCTGCCAGTGGAAACATTTCCCCTCTATTTCAATATCTCAAAAGCCTTCACAATTTTGAATATCTCTATTAAAACTTCCCTACTCCTTCAAGAATATTCTCAGTTCCTCCAGTCGTCCATGTGATCGAAGCCTCCTGACCCTGGGACCACTCCAGTGAATCGCCTTAAGCTCTGCACCTGCCCCATAAGGTTGGTTGCCGGAACTGGAGCGAAAGCTATAGCACAGGGCTGGCCTTTACTCAAGGGTTCAGCAGAACGAGATTACTTCTGCTGCTATAGCCCAAATGCAAATACTCAGACTTTATCTTTTTAAAATGGGTGAGACCTAACCCCGAGACCCTACACTGTAGGGCCTCCCTTCCTCCCACCCACCTCCTCTGACTTTACCAAGAGTCTGTAAAATTGGTAAGTTTTCAGGTTTTCTCTCTTTTTTATTTTCTTCTCTTCTTTGTTTAGTCCTGTGTGTACTTTCAGATTAGCAGGGTATGGCTGATAGGGCAGTTGCATGTTCCACCTGCAGAACGTGGCAGGTGAGAGACACTGCACATGTCTCTACCGACCACATCTGCTGGAAGTGCACCCAACTCCAGCTCCTGGAAAACTGAGTTAGGGAACTGGAGCAGGAGCCAGAGCCCGATGAACTGCGGATCATCCGGGAGGCTGCGAGAGAAATTGAGAGGTGGCCAGTCCTCAGACACAGGATAAGGACAGCCGGGTTATAGTCAGGGAGAGGAAAGGGAATCGACGGTCAGAGCAGGGATCCCTTGTGGCCGTTCCCCTCAGCAATGTATACCGTTTTGGAATCTGCTGGTGGGGACGGCCTACCAGGGCAAAGCCATAATTGTCAGGTCTTTGGCACTGAGGCTCAGAAGAGAAGGGCGGGTGGGGAAGAATAGAAAAGAATAGAAAAGTGGTAGGGGACTCAATAGTTAGACGGATTGACAGGAGATTTTGTGGATCAGTGGTGCTGGAAGAGCACAGCGGTGAGCAGCCAGAAATCGTGGTACATATTGGCACCAATGATATAGCCAGGAAAGGGATGGAGGATCTGAAAAGTGACTACAGAGAGTTAGGTTGGAAGACCAGGACAAGTAGAATAGTGATCTCAGGTTTGCTACCAGTGCCTCGAGACAGTGAGGTAAGGAACAGGCAGCGAGTGCAGCTTAACGCCTGGTTGCGAGGTTGATGCAGGTGGGAGGATTTCAGATGCTTAGACCATTGGGATGCCTTCTGGGAAAGGTGGCACCTGTACATCAAGGAAGCGTTGCACCTGAACTGGAGGGACACAAATGTCCTGGGTGGGAGATTTGCTCGTGTGGTTTGGTAGGGTTTAACTAGTTTGTAAGGGGATGGGAACCAGAGCTACAAATCTGAGAGGGGGATAATTGTAGATGGTGCAACGACAGGATGTAGAGAATCTATCAGGAAGGTTTTTCACGTGATGACACAAAGGGATCAGTTAAAGTGTGTCTGCTTTAACGCAAAGAGTGTCAGAAATAAGAGTGCTGAACTTAGAGCATGGATCAGTACTTGGAATTATGATGTTGTGGCCATAACAGAGACGTGGGTTTCACAGGAGCAGGAATGGTTGCTAGATGTTCCAGGGTTTAGAACAATTAAAAAAAACAGGGAGGGTGGAAAAAGAGGAGGGGGTGTAGTATTGCTAATCAGAGAGTGCATCATAGCTACAGAAATGAAGGTTGTCGAGTAAGGTTTGTCTACTGAGTCAGTATGGCGAAGTTAGGAATAGCAAGGGAACAGCTACCTCATTGGGGGCTTTCTATAGACCACCTACTAGCAGTAGGGAGATTGAAGAACTCATACATCGGCAGATTTTGGAAAAATGCAGATGTAGCAGGGTTGTTGTTATGGGTGACTTCAACTTTCCCAATATTGACTGGAACTTCCTTAGTGCAGATGGCTTGGATGGAGCCATTTTTGTCAGGTGCATTCAGGAGGGTTTCCTTACTCAGTATGTAGACAGGCTGACGAGTGGAGAGGCCATTTTGGATTTGGTGCTCGGCAACGAGCCAGGACACGTGTCAGATTTCGCAGTGGGAGAACACTTTGGTGACAGTGACCACAACTGCTTCACATTTACCATAGCCTTGGAGAGGGAAAGGAGCAGTTACCAAGGGAAAATATTTTATTGGGGAAAAGGAAATTATGATGCTATGAGACAAGAATTGGGAAGTACAGATTGGGAGTAATTGTTCCACAGGAAGAGCACAATTGACATGTGGAGACTGTTTAAGGAGCAGTTGTTGCGAGTGATGCCCAAATTTGTTCCTCTGACACAGGCAAGGGGTAAGATTAAGGAGCCTTGAATAACAAGAACAGAGGAGCTTCTCATCAAAAGGAAGGCGGCAGCTTACGTAAGGTGGAGGGGGCAAGGATCTAGCACAGCATTAGAGGATTACAGGTTTAATAGAAAGGAGCTCAGAAATGGACAGAGGAGACCCAGGAGGGGGCACGAAAAAGGCTCGGCAAGAAGATTAGGGAGAACCCAAAGGCATTTTACTCATACTTGAGGAATAAGAGAATGATCAGGAAGAAGGTAGGGCCGATCAGGGATAGTGTGGAGTCTGAGCAGATAGGGGAAGTGAGTTTTTTGCTTCAGTTTTCACTAAGGAAAGGGACTTTTTGCAAATGAAAACTTTGAGGAGCTAGGTAACAGGCTTGAACAGAACAAGACTGATGAAGTTAATGTGCTGGAAATTTTGACAAACATTACGATTGATAAGTCTCCAGGGCGAGACCAGATTAATCCTAGGTTGCTCTGGCAAGCAAGAAAGGAGATTGCTAAGCCGCTGGTGAAGATCTTTGCCTCCTCACTCTACATGGGAGTCGTACCGGAGGATGGGAGGGAGGCAAATGTTGTTCCTTTTTTCAAGAAGGGGAATAGGGAAGTCCCTGGCAATTACAGACCAGTCAGTCTTATATCTGTGGTCAGCAAGGTTTTGGAAAGAATTCTGGGGGATAGGATTTATGAATATTTGGAAAAGCATAGCATGATTAAAGGCAGTCAGCATGGCTTTGTGAGGGGCAGGTCATGCCTCACAAATCTTATTGAGTTCTTTGAGGAGGTGACGAGACAAGTCGACAATGGTCAAGCAGTGGATGTGGTGTATATGGGCTTCAGCAAGGCATTTGATAAGGTTTCCCATGGTAGGCTCATTCATAATGTCAGGAAGTATGTGATACAAGGATATTTGGCTATCTGGATTCAGAATTGGTTGGCTGACTGAAGGCAGAGAGTGTTTGTAGTTGGAAAGTATTCAGCCTGGAGGTCAGTGGCAAGTGGTGTCCCGCAGGGCTCTGTTCTTAGGCCTCTGCTCTTTGTAGTTTTTATAAATGACTTGGATGAGGAGGTTGAGGGGTGGATTAGAACGTTTGCTGATGACACAAAGGTTGGAGGTGCTGTTGATAGTATCGAGGGCTATTGCAGGCTGCAGCGCGACATAGACAAGATGCAGATGGAGTTCAACCTGGATAAATGCAAGGAGGTGCATTTTGGAAGGTCGAACTTAAGTGCTGAATATAGGATTAAAGACAGGATTCTTTGCAGAGTGGAGGAACAGAGGGATCTGGGTGTGCAAGTACATAGATCCCTCAAAGTTGCGACCCAAGTGGATAAGGTTGTTAAGAAAGCATATGGTGTTTTGGCTTTCATTAACAGGGGGAAATCGGGTTTAAGAGCCGTGAGATTTTGCTGCAGCTCTACAAACCCTGGTGAGACCACACACTTGGAATATTGCATCCAGTTCTGGTTGCCATATTATAGGAAACATACGGAGGTTTTGGAGAGGGTGAAAAGAAGGTTTACCAGGATGCTGCCTGCACTAGAGGGCTTGTCTTACGAAGAGAGGTTGACTAAGCTTGGACTTTCCTCTCTGGAGACAAGGAGGATCGAGGTATACAAGGTAATGAGGGGCATGGATAGAGTCAATAGACAGAGACCTTTCCCCAGGGCAGGATTGACTGGCATGAGGGGTCATTGTTTTAAGATATTAGGAGGAAGGTATAGAGAAGATGTCTGAGGTAAATTCTTTACGCAGAGAGTTGTGAATGCATGGAATGCGTTGCCAGAGGTGATGGTGGAAGCAGAGGCATTAGGGACACTTAAGCGAGCGCTGGACATGCACATGGACAGCAGTGAGTTGAGGGGTGCGTAGGTTAGGTTATTTTATTTTAGATTAGGAATAATCCTTGGCACAACATCGTGGGCCAAGAGGCCTGTTCTGTGCTGTACTTTTCACTGTTCGATGTTCAGACACTGCACTAGAGTGGATGGACTGAAGGAATGTGGTTCTGACAGCTAATCTGATGAGTGGGAGCTACTAGGATTCGGTCAGTCCACCATCTTCTCTCTCTGCAAGAAGCTCACACCGAGAGTGTTGTAAAATGACTAGGGTGATTCAGTCCAGTTAGCTTCCCACCCGCACCTTCAAAAGAAATTAACCCCAACGCTCTCTTGCTTGGCATTAACACTAACAGAGAGATCAGGTTCTGGCCCAGATTCTTCTAGGAATGAACACAGAAGTACAGGAATGTTGAGAAGGCAGCAGCAATATACTGAAGAGTGAGGGACTGGAAAGCAGGAGTTCGGAGCAGGAATGGTTGGGAAGTTTACAGGAAAGATGAGAGGATTTTTGATTATATTCCTCCTCCCCATCCTAGAATAGCTCCCCCTGCTGTTTCATCCCACACTCTCTGCTAGACAGCAGAACCCATTAACATGTTCTCCAACTAAAGAGGCTGATAATCCAATCAATTTTGCCAATTGCTCTGTTGAAGAGAAGAGACTAGAAAGTCAATCGCTGCTGAGGGGCTGGAAGCAAAAAAAGCTGCTAACAGAACAAAGAAGCATGATGAACGGGTAAAGCTGATTGATAGTAATTAATCCATGCGCACTAAGTCATGACACCAATACATACAGAGGGGGAAAGGGGAACAGTTCAGGGACAATGTGATGCCAATTACATTTACCCTCTCGCTCAGTTGGATTGGACAGTCTCATAACAACTTCGGTGCGTTAGATTCAAAGGTTGTCTCTTGTCACCCCTTCACAGGATTGTGAACCATTTCCATTCACTGCACTCTGTTAGAAGGAATTCCCCTTGAAATTGGAGCACCTCACTGCAACATACCTCTTTGTAGTAAAAGTACATGCCCTTGTGGTGAAACAGGAGACATCATTGCTGCAAGTGTGCTTCTTATTGCCTGACCCAGACCTCCCAGCACGACTGTACATGTCACAGTTCGGTACACACACACACACAGGTTAAATGCATTTATGTACATAACCACTCACATGTCCCTGCTCACATACCCTTTTTCAAGTTCATGCACACACAAGTCATGCAGGTGGACACAATGCATTTTCTCTCTCATCACCAGAAAGCAGCTAACAGTAGGGAAAATGGGTTAAAACCAGCTGCGAATTGCCAGTAAAGCCAATACTCCAGACAGACAGACTTGGAGAGTGGAGTATAAACATATGTGAGCGTGTAATATTGTACCCAGAACACCAAATGTCTGAAGAACAAACAATTATTTCCAAGTAATACAGTGAACATTACTATGAATAAACTCTGTTTCAGTAATTGAATTAATTTCAATGAATATAAGATGTGTTGTGGCTGTCAAGGTCCAGGAGTTTCTGGGGCAATTTCTTGCTGTTTTCACTCTTGGGAGCACTGACTTCAAGAATTTGGCGTTAGCTTTCAGTATTGGACAGGGGACAGCACAGGTCCTGACTGTATCTGGATCCATCACTCGAAAGAATCAGTCAGTGGCCACCTCTTTCTGCCAGAATCAGAACAGAGAGGAAGGAAGACTGTAACAAGGGAAGAGGACAAGAGAACAACTGAAAGGGGGAAGAGGCAATAGATAGCAAGGAAACCTGATTATGTATGTCCAGTTGGTCAAACTACCCCTTCTACTTATATTGCATATAATCAGTGGCTAACATAATAGCGTTGTGAAGGTTCTCTACATGAACTGCTAATTATAGGTCAGTGTGGACTCTCACTGGGCAGATCCACAGGTCTCAATCATATGTTACATAACAAGGTCTTTGTGATACAAGATTGATTTGGAGGTGCTGGTGTGGGATTAGGGTGTACAAAGTTAAAAGTCGCACAACAAAGGTTATAGTCCAACAGGCTTATTTGGAAGCACTAGCTTTCGGAGCGCCGCTCCTTCATCAGATGATACAAGACCACGGAACTGTTTCTAGCTCACACCACTTCTTCAGATCAATTTGGCCCCTTTGTCTTGGCATTAATTCCTTGAGTTTTCTGCTCAAAACATTCATGATCCACTGAACAGGCCACAATCTTCAAGTGCACACTCATGTCCTGGGGTCTACATCTGTGGCCCTGTATTTCACATACAGATTTCTTCTGATACATTCATGGGAGATTTGTGTTCAAGAATACGTGAAAGGTATCTCTCCTCTCGCTTTCATCACTGTCCAGTTTCATGTGTGCTTTCAAGCATTGAGTAGTACAGACTGCAGCTTTCTTTATGAATTCATTGCACTGCACAATACTATCCACTAATGTTAGGAGCTCTGTCTCTAACCTGATCGGATCAGTTGTGCTGACTGTGGAATGGGATGAATGAAACTATAATACACTATATGTTATATTGTTCTGACTGAGCTCCTGCACAGTGTGGGCAGATAAGTTAAACAGCCTCTACAAGAGCTCAGGCAAACTCAAAACAGATTTGGAATCTTTCACAGCATAAGTGGTAACAGAATACACTGATGCATGGACACAGTGGCACACAAACAGAGACACACACACACACACACATACACACACAAATGCAAACAGGCTCACAGAAAATAATTTGTATTTACACAGCTTGTTCAAACAGTCTTTGCAAGGTATTTCAGAGCATCGATGACCGAGCAGAATTTGGCACGGAGTCATATAAACAGATACGTTTGGTCAAAGAGAAAAGGTTTGAAGAAGCATCTTAGACGAGGAGTATGGTTTTGACAGGGAATATCAGGACAGAAACCCTCTGTAGCTAGAGCTGCAGCAGCCAGTGGTGGAACACAAACACATACTCAAGCTCCTCTGGGAGTTGGAAGGTTGCATTTACAAACACAGACCTTCCTGAGCATGTGGAGTGAGGATGATGTAGACAGACTCCGGATTCCCTACCTGCCCTGCAGCCGTTAAACTCAACTCTGGGCAAGCCTGTTCCCTCCAGAGGGCATCCTGAGGACTCCGGTTACAGCTTCACCATTTGAACTCAGACTGGGCTGCTCGTTTTCTGGTCTAGAGGAAGTGGAGGAAGGCTTACTCACTTTCTGGATCTCTTGTCGGGATTCCCACGGACGTAGTAGCCAGGAGCACACTTGTATCTGCAGACAGAACCAACGTCATGAGCTCCCTGTTGACACTTTGGCACTAGCAGCTTGGCATTAGCGATTGGTGGCGGTGTATGGCATTCCACCTTGCAGTACGCCTCGGGCAGTGACCACAAGCCATCTGCCATACACATCAATGAGTGGTTCTCTCCTGAAGAGAAAAAGCAATGAATAGAGTGGCAGCTTCATCATTCTCTTGATTCTATCCTGCAGCTTAACATAAGGGACCTGCAACATGCACAGGTATCATGCATACATGCCTCCATCTAAAGATGTGAAGAATGCCCCTTCCCCCCCAGTGCTATTTTAATGCATACTCAGAGTTTTATTTTAGGTATAAATTGTTGGCAGCTCTTGGGATTTTAAAAGGTTATGACAACAGCATATTTCACAAACATAAAACCCTCGAAACACAGAATTCCAAATCGGAACCATATGTTTGCAAAAAGCCCAGCGTTATTCCACTGATCAATCAAAGGACAATGCTGATGAACGGTGACACTGTTCTGAGCAGCAGCTTGGCAGAACTTCACTCCTCAACAGTCTCCGAAACAGTTTAACTCACTCACTGCCGAACGTGTTCCCTCTCACAAGTGCATTCGAGCATCGGAAAGGTTTATCCTGCTGCTCAGACGCGCACATTTGCCATTCAGACTGCGCACAGGGCCATAGCCATTAACCTCACGGTGAACTCATGGTTTTCCACGTGTTTGATTGGCCAACGTTGCCCAATAAACCCTCTGCAAATCTGGCTCTCGCCAGAGACACTGTGCCGCTGATCAGAGGGACAATGAAAGATTGCCCTCCCATTCAGACAACTTGAGTCAGTCGTTCAGCAGTGAAGTCCTGCAGAGTCAGTGTTTCCAGCAGTGACATGCCCCTGCTTGGTTACAGGTAGCCTAGTTCCAAAGCTAGAGGGCTCCAGTGTTTCAGCAATTGACCATCGGCCTGACATTCAGACATTACACAAACCCCAGCTGGAAATGGCTGCTGACAATGCACTGAATGCCTGCAGATTTGGCAGCTCAGAAGTGGATTCCAATTCAGTCGATCTTCTTCACTTTCCTGCTAAAAGGCAGGTCCCACCCCTGAGCTCCACAACCTCCAATGTGGGTAAAAGCGAGGCAGCAAGGTCCCGAATCCAACTCCAACTGGAAGGCAGGTCCAATCCCATGCTGTGAGCATCGCGTGTGATCCACAGATAACCATACCAACAGCCTGCCCCCCTCCTCTCCCCCCCAGGAGTCCAACACACAGTTTTCTATACACAATATAACTCTGTGCCTGTGGATGGTGATGGCCAAGGCTGTGCGTTCTTCCCATCGCATAGTTAACCAGGAATGTCTCCCACTCTTGCTATCTGTCACGAGCATACATTGGAAGGATTCACAAATTGTTTTGACGAAAGCATCACGCTCTCATCAGGATTATACCAGAATGCCAAATTTCAAATGAAACAACTGCATAAGAAAAGGGTGCTGACTGGTTGGCAAGTGGCCTAAGAACAGTAAAGGTTTTGTCACGATGAATGTACCAGTTAATGACGAGTGACGTTTAACTGCCAAATTTTGTTTGAACATTAAATCAGGCAGGCTAAATAGAATGGTCAAGATCTTGCCCAAAGGCATGAATGAGAATAGCTGTCATCCATTTTGTTGAGTTGAAACAAGTGCAAAGTGTGTACATGTTCTATTTCTCTGCAAGAAAACAGGGTCCTACCTATTAATTTGTGCAGTTTCTAGTACTTGCAATTGTGTTAAAGTTTCTAGAATTGCCATGAAGGTTTGTATAGCTGAAAACATACACTGAAGGCTCAAAGAATGAGAGTTTAAATCCTACCATGCCCACCTCTAGATACCCAGAGACAGTGCTACATACCCCCAGTGTTGATGGGTTAGTTATAATAGTATAGCTTGCTTAGTGTCTTGAGGGTTTGAATGTTGTCAGCAGCACTTGAAGGTTGTCCATTACATCCTGGGAGTTAGATATTGCAGAGCCAATGCTTTTACACTCAGGCAACACCAGGAACCTTGATGAGGTCGCAGAATGGATAGTCACCAAATCTGGTAAATCTGACCACATTGTGTCACTAATAGGTGCTTTCTGAAAGTCAGCAAAATACAGGCTGTGGCATGTAACTGCCAGTAGGTAACAGAGTGTTACTCTCTGCTGATGTAGATGAGTTCTTCATTGTGGCCCAACATCATCAGGGATACAAAATATATAAGACTTCAAAACAGAGTTACACACAGACCAGCAATCATTTAAATTGATGGTGGAACAGCCTGGAGTGCCTGAATGATCTTTACATGGTCTTATGCCTCACATCCCCAGTCAACATTCACCTGTAGCCACCCGTAGCATGACCAGCAACTGAAAGGTCACCTAATAACCTCAGGTACATGCAGAGGGATAGGCAGGTCAATGCAGTAACTCCCTGAACCCAAGTTCGTCTGAATCTCTGTTGCCTGTCTCCAATTCTCACCATGTTCCGTTTCCCTGTCACCCCTGTACTCACTGACCTACATCAGCTTCTGGCCTTGATTGTAAAAATTTCACTCTGGTTTTTACCATGGTCCCATCTTTCCCTACTCTGTAATCTCCTCCAGCAACAGTATGGAGGTATCTGTGTTCCTGAACTCTGCAGAGTCCTCCCTACCCTACCTAAGCACTCCTTAAAAGCCATCTGTTTGACAAAGCTTTAGAACATCTTCACCAACATTGTTTTATGCAGCTTGTTGCATAATGTTTCCTGTGAAGTGCTGTTTGGGTGCACATACATGCCTGTCACATTAGCAGCCTTTGGAATTTAAATTCTCCTCAGCTCCAGGAACAATTATTGAAACCCTTGAAAACTAAAAAGAGAAAATATCTTGTGTAATCTTCAAAATGAATGTGGAAGATTCTTAACTGGCTATGTATTTCTGTGTTAGTGAAATAATTAGCAAGGAGGAGTTAATTATTCCGTCGCTTTACATAGCAATTGACAATCTACTGCATAGGAGAGTGAACAAAGTTTTATGTTTTAGTGTCTAAACAGTTCTGTGCCATTGATATAGAACAAGGGAATAAAATAAGTGCTAACTAATTAAAGCCTAAAAGTACAACTGACTGAAGTAACTGGTCACCTACTAAAGGTCAGGAGGGTCCCTTAGTGAAAAATGGTTTGGCAACCAATTGTCGAACTAATCTAAGACTTAAGGTGCTCTTTTCCTTAGTTAAGGATGGAACACATTCACACAACAGGGCAAATGAAAATTCTCCACTTAGTCTTTGAATACAACTAAGGTGCTCATCTCTGGTATCATTCTGAGACATTAGCTCCACACTCTGCCCAAAGTGGTGCACAGAACTGAATACAACAAACCAGCTAAAGCCTAACCAGTGAGTAATGAAAGGTTTACTGGAATTTCAATGCATCATAAGCGACTCTTGGATAGGCACATGGAAGATTGTACAATGAAGGGTATGTAGGTTAGTCTGATCTTAGAGTAGTATAGAAGGCCAGCACAACATCGAGGGCTGAAGGGCCTGTACTGTGCTGTACTGTTCTATGTTCTATGAATTCAGGTCTGTTCTGCTGAGTGTAAGAAGTGAAGTTACATGATTGACACTGCTCGAGGACACTGACAAGAGGGTCAAATAGGATCCTTCTTTATTCATTCACAAGATGATGACATCACATGCTAGGTCAACATTTATTGCCCTTCCCTAATTACCCAGAGGGCATTTCAGAGTCAGAGTCAGAGTCAATCATATTGCTGTGGATCTGGAATCACATGTAGGCCAGACCAAGTAAGGATGGCAATTTCCTTCCCAAAAGGAAGGCTCACATTAGTGAACCAGATGGATTTTTCCAACAATTGACAATGGTTTCATGGTCATCATTAGGTTCCTAATTGCACATGTTTTTTTCTGGAATTCAAATTCAACCATCTGCTGTGGATTTGAACTCAGACCTCCAGGACATACCTGGGTATTTGGATTAACAATCTAGCAATAGGGGTGACGCTGCGGCTCAGTGGTTAGCACTGCCGCCTCACAGCACCAGGGTCTCCGATTTGATTCCAGCCTCGGGCGACTGTCTGTGTGGAGTTTGCACATTCTCCCTGTGTCTCCATGGGTTTCCTGCGGGTGCTCTGGTTTCCTCCCACAATCTATGGATGTGCAGCTTAGGTGATTTGCCATGTTAAATTGTCCCATGGCATTCAGGGATGTGTAAGTTGAATGCATTAGTCAGGGGTTAAATGTAGGGGAATGGGTCTTGATGGGTTACTCTTCGGAGGGTCAGTGTGGACTTGTTGGGCTGAAGGGCCTGTTTCCATACTGTAGGGATTCTACGACCTCTTTACCACTAGTCCATCACCTCCCCTCGAGATCCTACTTGCCAACAGCAAGATTGAGAAGCAATATCCTGAGAGGGGGGCGTCCTAATTGGTCACCACTGGACTTGCCTTCCAATTAAAGTCAGTGGATGGATTTCAGATGCTGCCCACCCAATCACATTGCCAGCTGCTCTGTAGGCATGACAGTCCCACTGGGAGACCGTTTGCTGAGCCAGGTTAGGTACCATGAGAGCATGTCAATGCAAAGGTACCCTGACTGGACTCCCCATCAAGTTGGTCACCCTGAAGGGGAACTCCATCCATTGGGTCCATATGGGTCACAATGTCAGCATTATATTGATTAAAGCTTTGCACTTTATGCCTCCAATTCTGAGGGGCTCTCTAGCCTGCCTCAAGCCCCTCACTGAGCTGGGAATCATTTGGAATTGAGCAACAGAAGTTGTGGTCCACATGATAGGCCACCTGTAGGAAAGCATCGTCAGTGGCAGGAATGCTTTGGGGAGCTACACTGAAATGGGAGCCAGCCCCTATTTTCCCTGTTCCCTAACCTCAAAGCCTATCACTAAGAAGATTCAGCCCTTCAATTCATATTAACGTGATGAGGACCATCATCACATTTTGTGCTAGTCAAAAAAGTGCTGACATAAATTGGTTTTGTATACAACAAGTGACTGATCATTCATACTTTGGCAGCACAGCTACATAAAGCTGTGTGGACACAGGTTGGCACATTCACCTGCTATACTGGCAGGATAAAACATTTGCCAACAGTAGGTGTGCTGATCAAGAACTCTTAAGGGCATTAAAACCTGCCATCTGTGAAGTGGTAATGAGAGGAGAACGGAGGTGGTCATGACCTGATTATTAAACTGATTCTTATATCAGTGGAACTATTTTAATAATTCAGAGAACGTGAGTCCACATCAAACTGTGGCAATTTCAAAATGTGAATTTAAATAGAACGTCTAAAAATTTCCAGACAAGAAGAGTTGCAAGTTGATTAACAAAGCTGCTGTAAGAACCTTGGGAAGGGGCTCTAGCTGTAGAAGCTGGTGTAGCCGAGGCACATTTATGCCAATGTGATTGACTCTTAGCTGCTCCCAATTATAGCCTGGTCAATACTTGGTATTATCAAGCCTTTACCAAGCACTGAAGCAAATCAAAGGGTAGGGGTTCAGTGCAACCTTCTTTTGACAACTAGTAAAGGACAACCAATGGCTGGGTATGTCATCAAAGGCTAAACTAGAAGAATCAGCTTTTTTTGTTTAAACATCTAGTTAAAAAAAAAGTATCACTTTTCCTCACTTCATCCACCTGAATCATTCACTCTGTTTCTCTTTCTCCAGTTGCTGCCAGTGATGTCCTCGTCAATATTCCCATCTCATGCAACACTAGAAAATTAGACTAATTACTTGTTATGCTCTTTTATATGAGCTGTGGGGCTTTGTAGTTGAGCTGCTATATTTGCCTACAGAGTGATGGTGCAATGCAAGTAATCTGCCGAGGATCACATTGGAACATCGTGAAGATATAAGAGGCTCCATATAAATGGAAGTTCTTTTCAGAGAATCTTTGTAGAATCCTTACAGTGTGGAGGCAGGCCACTGGCCCATTGAGTCCATACCAACCCTCTGAACAACAGCCCACTCAGACCCATGCCCCCTACCTTATCCCTGTAACCCTGCATTTCCCATGGCTAATTCACCCAGCCTGCATATTCCTGGACACTATGGACAATTTAGTACAGGTCGTGCTACTATAACGTGTATTCCAAAAGTGAGAATTGGCTATAACACGATTCACCAACTGTGGACATTGTTTGGATAACATGAACCTTCTACTGAATGGATATAGCGACTTTCTATTAGCGATCTTCTACAGTGCAATTTTCCATAGCACAATGTGTTAAAGGAACACAACTGTCACATTATAGCAGACCAACCTGTATGACCAATCCACCTAACCTGCACAACTTTGGACCGTGGGAGGAAACCAGAGCAACTGGAAGTAACCCATGCAGACACGAGCAGAATATGCAAACTCCACACAGTTGCCCAAGGCTGGAATTGAACCGGGGTCTCTGGTGCTGTGAGGCAGCAATGCTAACCAGTGAGCCCATTTTCAGTGCTGCCTCTTTTCTCCCTTTTCCAATCCCCTACACAAATTCCACCCTAAAATTCTTCTCTTGCCTTGCTCTTCCTCCTCCATGATGAATTATCACTTGATTTTGGCTTGACATTTTACTTCTTTTCCAACCTAGTTTACTGCATCAGGTGCTCCTGATGTGGTCTTCTCTACAATCGGGGAGACCAAACGTTAACTTAGGGAACGGTTCACCGAGCATCTCAGCCGGGCCTGCAGGGGCCGACCGGACCTCCCGGGGCCGACCGGACCTCCCAGTCACCACCCATTTTAAATCCCCTTCCTACTCCCTTTCCAACATGACCATCCTTGGCCTCCTCCATTACCACAACGAACCAAACTGCAAATTGGAAGAACACCACCTCATCTTCCGCCTGGGCAGCCGACAGCCCAGAGGACTCAACACTGAGTTCTCCAATTTCAAATAGCCTCCCTTCCCTTCCCAGCCTCTCTCCCTCCCTTCCACTCCTCCCAGCATCTACGGGAGTCATTCCCCCCATTGACCAACCAGATCATACCCTCTACCTTTCTTCACCTATTCCCATTTCACCACCCTGCCCCCACCACCCCTTTATCTGCAGCTTCCCCTTACACCCACCTCCAGTCCCGAAGAAGGGTTACACCTGAAACGTCCACTTCTCCACCTCCTGATGCTGCTTGGCTTGCTGTGTTCTAGCCTCCTGCTTGTCCACCTGACCTTTTATTTTACTTCTACACACTATAATACAGGTCCCAATCTCAAACATAATGCAATATACAATTTTATCATCTGAGAGGCACCTACAGCTTGACTTGCCTCTTCTTTAAAATGAAAATATTAATGTTCATACTTCTGCAGAGCTTAAGCACAGAAAATAAAAAAACACATTGCACATCTAAGCTACCAGGATAGGATGCCACAAATGGTAGAGACAATTCCATCTAGAAAAATCCAATGTTTCTAAGGAGTCTGCTTTGAATGGATGGGGGGGATAATAAAATCTCCTTACCATTAAATTATGACAAACTACTAAACTCTCAAAAATGCTTCCAAAGCTGACGAGCAAAAAAAAATGTTGCACTGAAATTGAACACTGAATTAATCAAGGTTATTAATTCGAGAAAATTAACTTGTGTGCTTTATTTTATGTTGCCCTGGCATTGCACACTGCAATTCAAACTTGCTTTTCTGTACCAGTTGGTCCCTGGTATTGCAGGCTCAAAAGGAGTGTATAAAACTACTGTCGGTGATCGTGACGATGATATCTTTCATCGATCGTAATAAACACCCATTTGGTTCACCAATGTCCTTTAGAGAAGGAAATCCACCATACTTTTCTAGTTTGGTATACATGTGCCTCCTGAACCACCAGAGTGTGGTTTACTCTTAACTGGGAGAAAGTGAGGACTGCAGATGCTGGAGATCAGAGCTTAAAAATGTGTTGCTGGAAAAGCGCAGCAGGTCAGGCAGCATCAAAGGAGCAGGAGAATCGACGTTACGGGCTTCAGTAAGAAGGGTTTATGCCCTGAAAGTCGATTCTCCTGTTCCTTTGATGCTGCCTGACCTGCTGCGCTTTTCCAGCAACACATTTTTAAGCTCTTTTACTCTTTTTTTTTTTTTTATAGATATTTTTATTAGAAATTTAACATTTTTACAAGTTTACAAAAATAAACAAAACTCTCAGATATAAACATTGATATACAATTAGCTCAAATATACAATAGCCAAAATTTGACAACAAAAAAAAACAAA
>NC_057720.1:86560679-86608234 GCF_004010195.1 Chiloscyllium plagiosum | reverse complement strand
TTGCCATCACCTACTACCCTCTGTCTTCTTCCATCCAGCCAATTCCTAATCCAAACCTCCAACTCACCCTCAATGCCATACCTCCGTATTTTTTGCAGTAGTCTACCATGGGGAACCTTATCAAACGCCTTACTAAAATCCATATACACCACATCTACTGCTTTCCCCTCGTCCACCTCCTTAGTCACCTTCTCAAAGAATTCAATAAGGTTTGTGAGGCACGACCTGCCCTTCACAAAACCATGCTGACTATCCTTGATCACATTATTCCTATCCAGATGTTCATAAAGGGACTGGATGGCTTTGTAAATGAATCACAAAAAGGTAGCATACAGGTACAGCAAACAATTAGGAAGGCAGATGGAATGTTGGACCTTACAGCAGGAATTGGTGAACTTGCTACAACTGTACAGGTTGTTGATGGGAATTGTGCACAGTTTCCTTAAAGCGGGATATAATTTGGAAATAGCTCAGAGAAAGTTCACTCAGACAATTACTGGGAATGAAGGGACTATCTTGTGAGAAAAGGTTGAACAAGTTGAGCCTCCCCTCTTTGGAGTTTAGAACCATTGAAGGCAACTTTACTGACATGCAAGATTCTGAGAAGGAATGACAGAGTAGAAACTGTGGGGATGTTGCTCCTCATTGTTGCTTGATTAGCCTGTGGGACAGTTGTCCCAGTTTTGGCAGAAGGCCCCCGATGTTAGTTAGGAGGGCTTTTCAGGGTTGATAAGGCCTTGGTCAAGGTCGGGTGATCCATCCGATTTCATCTCTACTATCTGAATTAGTCGGGGTTACATGGCTTGTTAGGCCAGTTGAGAAGTGGGGAGGCAATGGACGAATGGTATTATCACTGGACTTAATCCAGAGACCCAGGTAATGTTCTGGGGACCTGGGGTTCAAATCCTGCCAGGACAGCTGGCAGAATTTGAATTTGGTGCAAATAAAATCTGTATTTAAAGGTCCAATGATGACTATGAATCTATTGTCGATTGTTGTAAAAGCCCATCTAGTTCATTGCAGTACTTGAGGGAGGATGGCTGTTGGCTTTACCTGGTGTGACCAACATGTGACTCCAGACCCACAGAAATGTGCTTAACTCTTATCTGTCCTCTGTTCGATTAGGGATGGGCAATAAATGCTGGCCTAGCCAGTGACACCCTTGTCCTGTGAATGAATAGAAACAAATGATCTTTAACAGTCAGCCACTGTGCTGTGAATCTGGAGTTACTGGTAGGGCAAACTGGGTAGGAGGACAGATTTTTCTTCACTAAAAGCTATTTGTGAAGCAGATGGGTTGTTACAACAATTGACTGATTTAATGGTCATCGTAAGGCCAACATTTGATTCCAGATTACTTCAATTCAATTCAAATTCCACCATCTACCATGGTAGGATCTGAACCCATATCCCCAATGCTTTAGCCTGACTCTCTGGATTACTTGACCAGTGATATTTCCACTATGCTACCATCTCCTGCTCGGGGCTAATTAATGACCACAATTATTTGGCCAATGGGAGTCGGCAGCAATGAGTAGAAGTCCCAACATGCAATGCTGCTTAGGCCCCAAGGACAGCATCTTCGTTAGAGTCCCTTTCCCTCAACTGTAGGCAGCTCTCTCACCAGTGATGCTGCCCCAGTGTCACTGGACCTCACCACAAACTCCCACCTGCCCCACCGAGCCTCCTGTATTGACCACGCTAAATACCTGCTACTCCCACCAGCGTACCATTCCATCCTGCTCCTGACACTTCTTCACTGGAGTTGGATGTAATCCTGACAGGGGCCACTGCACTTGATGGCGCTGTTGGTAGCGATCAGATTGGCCAGCAGCTGTTGAAGGTGGGACTCCCTCCCTAGATGTGGGTAGAAACTTCACCCTGAAGTACTTGTTATATATTCCCTTGTCAATCTGTGTTTAGAGATGTTATAACACAGCTCTGGAGTAAGTGGGACTTGAATACAGCTGGGACACTATCACTGCACCACAAGAGTTTTCATTATTACACTATCAGAAATATTTTCTCATCAATCTGTTCAGAGACATTATGGCACATCACTGGAGTAGGTTGGACTTGCACCCCAGTCTCCCAATCCAGGGGTTTGGACACTACCACTGTGCTACATGAGGAGCTATCATCAATCTATTTCTCTAATCAATTTGTCCGGAGACATTATAACACATCTTTGCTGCAGATGGGACTCAAACCCAGTCCAGAAGAATAGACAATACCACTACACAACAAGACAGCCCCTTGAGGCACTTATTTAACTTTCCTTCCAACATTAAACATCTGTGATAGGTTCAGTACCTGTGAAGTTATCTCCATGAGTGGGGTTACGTAGCTCGCAGTGAGCCAAATGGTCTGCTTTTAACAGCCTATGACACTGTAAAGTTACGTAATGAATGCTGACAATGTCCCATTGCGTGACAGATATCAGAAATGGTAAACACTTGACTCATTACACAGTGTGCTTCACATGGCAATTATATACTTAAAAATCAGACCTCTGCTTCGGTGAGGAATGAACATAATTTCCCAACTAAAGCGTTTACACAGATTGGTCTTGTCATAAATTTTCCAACTGGTGAATGTTGTCAGATCCCATTTCAAGTTGTGATTACAGATAGTAGGGCTTTTGTTGAGAGAAATCTTGGACGACTAAAGCAGGCAGTGAGTAAACAGATAAAGAAAACTTGGTAAATAAATCCCAGCTGTTTAGAAAAGTGGTTGCTGCAAATTTAAACTCCAATCAAATATTATTTTTATATAAACTGCTATTAATATTACTGCTGGAATTTTTAATGTGCTTTGAATCAATTGAAAAAAATAAGAAATGATGTTTAACAAAGTATGATTAGAGACACACCTACTTATGTACATTACAAAGGCAGGTTGTCCACCAGCCCAGCCAACTCAACTCATTTACTGCCTATGATCCAAGATTTACCTAATGTGTAAGTTTGCCTCCAATTGGGTATTTTACATAATGTTGTTACAAATAGCTAATACATCCAAATTTTACAATCTCGGATACATCAGGGTCTGGGCTGCTATTAGGTTACAATAGAGCACCATGCTTGAAATGGATTGAGGTAAGATGGAGTATGAGATGATCTCAGGTCACGTGTGCAGTGATGCTATCATGAGCATGTCTTTTAAGGACATGCTAACTGTGAGACAGAACGCAACAGCTCTCATTCTTCTGAGGACAAGTTTTCAGATCACTTCACAGCACAGCTTACTGTGCACATTCTGATGGAATAAACTGAAGTCCCAAGAACTGGCAAATATTAAAGGGCTGCAAAGTTGAGTTTTTGCTGAAATTGCAAGCTGCTGCCAACCGTCCTGTACACACTGGCTAGAGTAGACAGGCAGGGGTCCAAGAGAACACAGTAAGCCTGGCGGCATCAGGAGGTGCAGTAGTCGAAGTACACAGAGGTCCAGTACACACTGGCGAAACAGGAAATATGGAGAATGTCAAATTAGGCTATTCGCCGCTCCACTCTGTTCCACCATTCAATTAGATCATGGCTGGTCTGTGGCTCATCTTGGTTCAGTAATCTTCAATGTACTTGCCGAACAAAATCGCATCTGTTTCAGTTTTGAAATTGACTTGTAACTTAGACAATTTCTCAGGAAAGCGTTCTTCAGATTCCCATCGCCTTTAGTGTAGAGATCTTCCTGAAATCACCGCAGAGCTATTATTTTGTTCTTTTCTCATCATAGGAAATGGTTGGTCTCCACACAACCATCACACCATATTGAGACATTTCATTTGGATTATCCCTTAATCTTGTGTAGACACAAGAGCACACAAGTCACATCTGTGAGACTGCTCTTCATAATTTCAATCTTGTCTCATTCTAGTGAATCTGCACTGCAGCCATTCCAGGGTCAAGATATCCTTGCTGCGATATGGCATCCAGAACAGACTCTGTGTTCCAGTCTAATTTATTGAACTCGATGAAAATTTCAGTCCTTTTTTATTACAGGCCCCTTGAGATAAAGGGCCAACATTCCAACAGTCTGTTTATTTACTTGTCACACATTTTTCAACATCTTATGGATATTTCTGTACTTGGAGCACGGCATCTCTCTGCTCGCCCACAATTTGAAGCATTTCTCCACTTAGAAAACACGCTGATTTTTTTTTGAACATCCAAAATAGATGACCTCAGACTTTGCTCATATTAAACTCCAGATGCTTGTTTTGCCCAAATGCACAACCTATCAATGGTCATTTGCAGCACGCTGTTCTCAACGACACTGTTTATTTAACCATCTAACTTAGTCATGCAACTCTCTACTTCGCCATCCAAATCATTTATAAACATTGCGAGAAATTAAAGCCCCAGCATTTTCTTGGACTCACCCAATCCTCTGATAATCGTATGCAGACCAGTTCCTACTCTCACACAAGCCCCCCCAACCAATTCCTTATCTGACTCAAAATTACCTCTGTCTGAACTACCGCAGTATCTAGCGATACAAACAAACATCGAGAGCGCAGTCTTTGCAGTTAGCACAAACAGGCCTTTCCAAGTCAGGATGGTGTGCGACTTGAAGGGGAGGTAGTGAGAACTGCAGGTGCTAGAGACTCAGAGTGGATAAAGAGTGGAGCTGGAAAAAGCACAGCAGGAATTTCAAAAGAAAAGCTCCCCTTTTCAAAAACTGTCATGGTTTACCACAAAACTCCAAACAAGTGTATTTGTGTACCTTGCAGTTTAGCTGGTGGCTTGCAGGAGAACGTACACCGCTTTCCAATGGTGGTACCCTCAGGGCAGAAAAAGCTGGCATGGTAAACGTGCGACTGGTCAGGAAAACCACAGTCAATGGGGTCACAGGTCACAAGACGGTCCCACTTTCCATATATGCAAATAAGGGAAACCTCCGTCTGAAATACCAAAGTTAAAAGGCATTTCAATCATCATTGTGGATCACACTTGTGAGAAGCATTCGTACAAAATGTTCTGGAAATTATTTCATCTAAATAATCTAAAATCACATTTTCCAAAGAGCTTGAGGGGATACAGTACAAAATGAATATTTTTTAATGCTAAACATTTGGAAGAATCTCCTGAAGTAATTATTGCTTTCTTAACTCCTTTTGATTGAGTTGAGCCAGTACACAGTTACTCTGTAGTCGAGTGTGGTGCTGGAAAAGCACAGCCAGTCAGGCAGCATCTGAGAAGAAGGGGAATCACTAAGAAAAACGTCTGCCCGAAACATTGATTCTCCTGCTCCTCAGATGCTGCCTGACCTGCTGTGCGTTTTCAGCACCACACCCAACTCTGATCTCCAGCATCTGCGGCCCTCACTTTCTACACAGTTACACTGTAACCAATTAAAATTGCAGTTCCTCCAATATTTGGTGGGACATTGAAGATTCAGTCAATGGAATGAAAACAATCGTCACCAGAGAGCATAGCTTGCAAAACCTTATCTTAGAAGATGTGCTCAAGTGTATTTGTGGCTTAGGACAGATTTAAACCCAGAAGCCCGCCAATGCTGACCATTTGTGGCTCTCTGAGACATACCTATTGTCTGGAAAATACAACTTCTGTAGCTTCACTAAGCCAAAAAAAAAGACTGATGCAGCTTGGTTGGGTCAATTGCAGAGCCTCTGGGTTTTGATGTAGGCCTGTTCTCCATGCACGAAACCTCTACGTTCAATTATAATGTTCTCTCATCTGCCTCTTGCTTGTTGAGAAGCAAGCAAAGGTACTCAGAACAGAGAAAAACCAAGGTAAATTGGTCCTTGACCCCATTCTGTAAAATAGATTTCCCATAAATTTGATTTATAGGTGCTCTATACCTTAAAGTCTCCTTGGTTCCATAACCCCTAGAATCATAGGATCCCTTACAGTGTGGAACCAGGCCATTTAGCCCAACAAGTCCACACCGTACCTCTGAAGAGTAACCCACCCAGACCCCTACCCTATTACTCTATATTTACCTCTAACTAATGCACCTAACCTACACATCCCTAGTACCTTTGTTGAAAAAAAAACTTTGAATTGATTTAAGTTCAACAGATTTTTTTGAATGAGAATTTCAGGTAATCATTATCCTTCCTCGCATCACCCCAACTGTTTAAGCTCTCAATGTGTTCAGAGATGTTATGACAAATTCTGGAGCAGATGGGACTTATCTCCATCCTCCTGGCTCAAAACTACATCTCCCTCATTTGGACTTCCCTATTATAGGAAAGACCTTTCATTCCCCTCAAGGAATGTTTAGATCCAAATATGTTTGATCAACCTGATCAGAGATGTTAGGCACACCACTGGAGTAGGTGGGGCTTGAACCTTGACCTCCTGGCTCAAGGGTAAGGACACTACCAAAGGAGACCCTTATGCCTGGCTACATACAAACACCATTTAACCTGATTAACCTTATTATTCAGGTGATTTGTACTGCTGCAGTAGGACTTGGACAGGCCAGGAGAATGGGCAAAGAAATGGCAGATGGAATTCATTGTGGGTAAGTGTGAGGTTATGCACTTTGGTAGGAAGGACTATTTTCTAAATGGGGGATTCTTCAGAAATCTGAAGCACAAAGGGATTTTTGAGTCCAAGCCCAAATGCTCTTAAGGTTAACATGCAGGTTCAGCTGGCAGTGAGAAAGGCAAATGCAATGTTAGCATTCAATTCAAGAGGGTAGAACACAAAAGCAGCAATGTAGCTCTGAGGCTGTATAAGGCTCTGGTCAGACCATATCGGGAATATTCTAAGCAGTATTGGACCCCTTTTATAAGGCAGGGTGTGCCGTCATTGGTAGGGAGCCCAGAAGTGTGATCTCAGGATGAAGGGTTTGTCATATGAGGAGCGGTTGAAGTCTCTGGGTTTGCACTCTATGGAGTTTAAAAGGATGAGGTGGGATCTGATTAAAACTTACACAGTACTGAGAGGCCTGGATAGAGTGGACATGAAGAAGAGGTTTCCATCCGTAGGAGAGACTAGGACTTGAGGCCACAGCCTCAGAATGAAACCATGACCCTTTTGAACTGAGATTAGGAGGAATTTCTTCAGCCAGAGAGTGGTGTTGCCATGGAATAGTCTAATACTGCTCCTGCAGCTTATGGTATCACTAGCCTAGTCCAGGACCTTAGACATGGACAAGACAGTGGATATGGAGCAACAATAACTGGTTAGGGGAAAAAAAAAGGAGAGATGGCAAGCTTCTGCATCACAAAACTAAAAAGGCATTGGAAACAGCTAAACTTTTTTTCCCCCCCCACAGGTGGTCAAGGCAGCATTGACTGATTTGACGAAGGAGTTAAAAGGTGGAGTTGACTGCAAAAGTCAAGAAAGTGGTGATAATTTATAGTTGGGTAACAGCATTTGAGATTGAAGAAAATTCAAGGGGATGGGTATGTGTGACAAGTGGAGAGTCACTGGAGTTCTGATCGAGCAACAGCTAAACCAGCTTGAACATACAAAATAAATGCAGCAACTTTAAAAGAGAAAAGGAGTTAGAAGTTAAAAACCAAAAGAGAAAATGCTGGAAAATCTCTGCAGGTCTGGCAGCATCTGTAAGGAGAGAAAAGAGCTGACATTTCTAGTCTAACCGACCCTTTGTCAAAGCTGACTCGAAATGTCAGCTCTTTCCTCTCCTTACAAATGCTGCCAGACCTGCTGAGATTTTCCAGCATTTTCTCTTTTGGTTTCAGATTCCAGCATCTGCAGTTATTTGCTTTTGTTTAGAAATTAAGAAACTTGAGGAACAAAAAGAAAGAGAATGTAATCTTTAATTATCCCTGCAAGGATTAAACACAACCATGTGTGCAGGAGATGGCTCCCTGCTGAGAGTTACTCAGCTTCTCATTATTTCCTCTAGTTTACTCTTTCTGTTTGAACTTGCCCTGACTCTCTCTAGAGGTGTGACATTCCATAGGCTATTGGCGTGGGAAACATGTGGGACTTCAGAAAGTCCACAAGAACGAGTCTGAGAGTGGAATCCAGAACGAAAATACTATGGATCAAATTTTAGCTTCAGCTACCCACTGTGAGACCAAAGGTAAAGGCTGGTGTGAGTGCCAGCGAGGTGTGTAAGATGGATGGGAGATATAAAGTTTTTATTAAAAAAATCAGCAGGGAAAATAACCCATTATTCTTCAAATGATATCGTTAAAGCCATAACTTTATTAAGGGATACAGGAGCTACCAAATCTCTTTTGCTGGAGGAAGATGTTTATGCAAAGAATGCATTGAAAGCCGAAGTTTTAATAAATGAATGAGTGGACATCATTTACTCATTCCTTTGTACAAAACGTATTTAGAAGGAAAAAAAACAAACTTGAGTTTTTGCTTGTTATGCAGCACCAGTAGAAATAAAATCACAACCTCCGTCTGACGGTATGTCTTAAATGTTTCCGGAGATAATAGGCAGTTTGGGTATGGTACAGTTGAAGTCGACAGCATATAGTCCACAAACATGGAGTGGGGGGGGGGGGGGGGGGACACACACACACAGAGCGGGGATCCTCTGCAAGATCAGCATCCACTGCAGCCTCATTCTCTTTCACAGTCTGCTGCGCGTCTGCAAACTGGACTGCTGAGTTGTTAGGGATCAGGAAAGATGGAAGAGAAGGGGGGACATGACACCACACCTCTTGGAGGGGGGACTGGAGATCAATGCAGATAGGGAGGTGGAGGGGACAGGAGGCCTCATCTTGCAAAGACTGGCAGAGGACACCACCTCACCACACACCATGCCAGTGCAGTCGGAGATCACAAAACAGATCACTGCCTTCTTCATTGTGAGGAGGGCAGGGCAACGTTAGAAATCATTTGTTTGAATCCAGTCAAAGAGTTAGAGTGCTCCAGTGGTATTAATTCATAAATTTGATGGAATGGTTAGATTCTGCATAGATTAGAGAAAGGTCAATGCAGTAGCCCAAACTAATTTGCACCCAATTCCTCAATTAGAAGATTAAGAGTATTAGCAGTGCCTCATTCCTTACCAACATTGGGGATGCTGGCCAGTATTGAAGGCAACAAGAGATAAGGAAGTATCAGCTTCTGAATCACAAAGTGGGTCACATCAATGCTGAGTCATGTCATTCGGCTTTAAATAATGTTCGAGTTACTAAAGAGGCACATATGAACCAAGTTGTAACTAGTGTAGTCGTGACTGGTATTGATCACTTTCGACTTCACTGTACTAATTATCATGTTAATTGATACTTGTCATTTGGAGAAGGTTTTCTTGCCAGCAGGTGAATTGGGGTGGAGAAGATCGAGAGTTACTTTTTCAGAAGTTGAATCTGTATCATAAGAAATATTCAGTGTAGAAAAACAAACCAAGGTTCAGAAACATTTTAAAGTTGGCAACGGTCAAGGCCACTAACACTGGTTGACACTAACTATAATGTCTTGGCCATTGTAGAAAAATATATGGAGTGAAACACTAGATTATTACAGTAGAGTTTTCTAATTCAACCTTATAAAGATTGCGCACATTGCTTAAAAATTAATATAACTGCTGATGCACTATCAAGCATATAATGAGATTGTAATAGTTTCGAGTTTTGGAAGGCTATAAGAACCTGTATAAATGTTACATAATGCATGAATGAAGATGAGTGAATGCATGTCTAAACTTGTGTTTTCTGTTATATGTGTTTTCATGTCTAAATCACAGCAAAACACATGTGGAATGGCATCTCATTCCTCAAGGGTGGACGGATGTTGGGAATACATGCCTGTATTTAAGGACTATCTAGGAAAACAAAGATGTGTAACTATTTCCACACTGTAATCTAATCTAATCTAATCTAATCTAATCTAATCTAATCTAATCTATTTGGATATTCTCCAGATTTAAACAGGTATGAACACATGATTTCTCAGAAATGAAGCCAAAGGTTGAAGAAAATAATCTGCTGCTTGCTGTAAACCATGCGAATTTGGAGAAATAACTAAGCAATGCTTTAAAGGAGATAAGTGGTAGGTTGTTATGTTAATTACGGAAAAGAAAACTGGCTTTGAGAAGACTAAAGGGCCTTAATGATCATCTCTCTGAATTTTGTTTTGAAGATTTGTTTTACAGATTCAGAAGCCATAAAACCAAACACCTCTGAAGCTGCAAGTCTCCCCTTAAATCTTAATAGATTTTTCTGGGATAGGAGTGTGGTGCTGGAAAAGCAGGTCAGGCAGCATCCGAGGAGCAGGAGAATTGACGTTTTGGGCATAAGCCCTTTGTCAGGACTTATGCCCGAAATCACTTTCTGGGAACCTAATTCCAGTACATATGTTTACCTCATAAATCCTGAAGCAGTGGATGATGAACAACTCTTGAATTCCAAGTTGATTGCAAACAGAATTGAACTTCTATTATTTATCTGTATCTGTCAAGAATTCAGCCTCATCAACAAGATATTCAGTGGATGTGAGAATTCATCGCATTTTATCTTTGGTTTTCAAACTCCTGTGCTTTTTTTTTTCTCCTTTGCCTTTTTCTTTAAAAAGAGATGCCATCATCTCTGCAGAGACTTGTTGGTTTAGGTTGTCAGCGTGTGTTTGTGTGCAGGATTAAGGGGATATAATTTTGATTTGTGAACATGCCTCAGGTGTTAAAACAGAGTTTGACACTTGTTTTAAGAATAAGTTTTGCTTATAATAAGCCGAATGTTTTAAGTTCAATGAAGAAGCCTGTTGGACAATGTTCACTCTAACATGTGCAGCCATGCAGTTTCTCAGAGTTTCTATGCTCAATGGTCACTGTACCAGCACTGACTTGTGGTTTCGGAGGCCACTCCATGTACGGACCTCAGAGGTCCATGCAGCAGAAAAATGTAATTAGAGGGAATGTTGTTGGTAGACATCGCTTTTATTTTGGAAAGTAGCACAAAGAAGCAATTGGCTATTTTGGTAACTGCATCAAATTTATACTTATGGTGCAATTGGTGGAGTAAAGGGGATTTATCATAACTGTCTCGCTCTTGCCTTAGTCATAACAATATAGCAGATTTGTGTGAACATTGCCTAAACAGGAGCATTTTAGTTACATAAACAGCTTGGATGGATTGGAATTAGAGAAGATTAAGCTATGATTAAGTTTTGACAGAGTGTATGGGAAGGACCTTAGTAAGGATATCATTAAGGTATACAGTAGACTTAAAGCAATTGGCAGAAGAATTACAGGGAGTTCAGGAGGAATATTTTCATCCCAAAGGTAGTAACAGTTGAATCCAGTACCTGAAAGAGTAGTAGACACAAACTTTTCAAACTAAAAAATATACTTGAAATGTTTTAACCTGCAAAGCTATGCACAAGAGCTTGAAAGTGAGATAAGAATTGGCTCTTTTTTAGTTAGCACAAACACAACGTTCCAATAATTCTGAGGTTCAACTGGGGTTTTTTGTAACTGTAACTTGACTCGCATATCTTTGTATTCCAGATGCCTCGTGATGAAGGCTGATGTATTTGATCATTTACATCATTTTTGCACTGTTTATTGTGACTTGTAATTTGTAAAGAATCCCAGTGAAATGTAGCATTCCTATCCAATTTTATTACAAATTTAAATTGACTGTATGCTGCATCCTACTCAATCCTAGCATATAAAATTTTCAAAACAACATTAACTATACCGTCGTTAATGTCTTGAGGTTGATCTGACTCCACTGAGTTAAGAAATCTTGTTCTGAAGACGAGTCATACTCAACTCAAAACGTTAACTGTTTCTCTCTCCACAGATACTGCCAGACCAGTTTCTCCACAGTTTCTCTAGCACTTTTGGTTTATATTTTGGATTTCCAGCATCTGCAGTGTTGTGACTTTATTAAATATTCCACCATGGCTATATTAAACATTACATTTGGCAAGGGTGGTGCATTATCAAATTCTAAACACCTTTGCACAATTGTTGCTTTTGTTGATTTTTAATTTTATTTTTGTCCATCTTAGGACCTTTATTTTAAAACCTTCAGTTCATAGAAGGACTGGTCCAAGCAACATTTCTTGGCAAAACAGATGTGCATTTATCAAATTTCGGCACATTCACTTCAAAACTATTAGTTGTTCACTGCCACTTCTGGCATTTCTGCCCTTTATCGGATGGATAACTTAAAAACAAAAAGGAATTGTTTTCCTCTTGTGAATCCCAGATGCAGAGCCAATACCTGTAATGAAAGAAGGAATGAAAACCAGATAAAGATCTTGCCCAAAAAAGCTTGTAGACCATATCAGGAAAAGAGGCCAGAAATAAAAGAGAGACTGTCACCGCCTGAGGTCCTGGGAAAGACTGAGTCATGGAAGTAGATTACACAGTGTTCTACGCCTTGCTGTAACTTGGCTGTACGTATGATAACTGCATTCTTTTTGTTGGATTTGATTTGGTTTATTATTGTCACATGTACCTAGGTACAGTGAAAAGTTGTATTTTACATGCAGTATAGGCAGATCATACCATACAAAGTGCATTAGCGTATTGAAACAGAGAGAGGAATATAATGTTATGGCTGGGTGAGAAGGTACACAAGAGAGTGAGATCAATATTAAATTTAAAATTTGAGAGGTCCATTCAGAAGTCTAATAACAGCGAGGAAGAAGCTGTTCTTGAATCTGTTGTTACTTGTTTTTCTATATCTTCTAGCTGATGGAAGAGGTTGGAAGAAATTATAATTGGGGTGGGAGGGGTCTTTGATGATGTTGGCTGCCTTCCCGAGGCAGTGAGAAGGGTAGATGGAATCAATGGATGGAAGGCTGTTTCGCATGATGGAACTGGGCTATAGTTTCTTACAATCCTGGACAGAGCAGCTGACATAGTGTGATGCATCCGGATAGAATGCTTTCTGTGGTGCATCTATAAATATTGGTAAACGTCTTTATGAGACATGCCATATTTTGCATTTACTTTACCATAACTATATTGGTACATTTGACATCTACTATCACTGGTATTACGTCCACCCTCATATCCTTTTTATTTGAAAATTGATGAAGGAATAGTGCCTGCATACTATTTTTAGTACATAAACTAACAGTTGTACGGATAGTATTTTATTATTCATTCAAGAAGAATTGGGAAATTGTCAACTATATGCCAAATTCTGTATATATACATATTACTTACATTTTACAAGGATTTTACTATGGCTAGCTCAAGAATGGCCAATGTGAATGGCTCCAGGCTAACAAAGCAGAAATATCTTTAATAGCCAAAAGCAGAATGAACAGCCCCATTCAGATTCATTCTGATCCCGGTCACATGGACCAGTGTTGGACACATCAGGCTTCAACTCTTGCCCAAGCTTTGGCTGCATCGTCAAAGCCCAAGATTTTGCCACTCACTTATTAGGCTGCAATAAAAGTTGTTCATAACAAATTCTAAGTTGGTCTAGCACAGGACAGCTACAAATCAGTGGGCATGGGGTGGGGGGAGTGCCCATTGACTGGATAAAGAATGAGATTGAAAGTACAGCAGCATTTAATTTTGGAAACTGTTTGGGAACGCATCAACAAGATTGTGGGATGTATGCTCTAGCAGATCAGACATGAAGTCATCAAGACAATCACAAAATGGTACCCTCAGTTTAAGCAGTAGGTTCTGAAGCTAGCAATATTTCTAAACTGGCCCCAGAAAGCAGGCCAGCTTCCAATAAAAGTTTCCCTTTCATGAGGATTTTAGCATATTTATCTGTGAAGGTAACGTATCAATACCTCACTTGTGAGCAGCATCTCTAAGGCAAATGAGGAAATCCGACTGCTCCTCCCAAATTAGGAGTCTGAAACAGAGCTTGAGGCTCAGCACCTAGTTAAAGTTGGAGGCTGCCCAGATGGAACCATCCCAAGATAAGATCATAGGAGCAGGTGCCAGATTGTCCAGGGTTTGGAATGGCCTGCCAATTCCTCCCCTGATGCAAAGCTGGCTGGTGCTCTTCAACATTTGAAGGAAGATCAAACAAGAGTTTATTTAAGTGCTTTGGAACTTTGTAAACCAGCAAGCAGACTCTTGGTAAGCTCTGTTCAATAGCTCATAGGTCATTCAGGACAACGGGAGTAGGGGTAATTGCCACGTCACTAAAACAGATGACATTCTCATTCAGTGAAATCTTCACCCAGAATGCTCAAAATCTGGCTTCTTCAGAAAGTCAGATACCAGCAATAGATGGTCTTTCAGCCCCTTTAGGTGTGGTTTTTCTGTACATGGTAATGGTGCAGGTTGTTATATAGATGAGATTCAGAACGTTTCGCAAAGTCTACTATAGGCAATCACTCCAACGAAAAGGCCAGTAATTACAGATCTATTAGCAAATGCAAGATTGTATCCTGCATGAAGACGAACCTTTCTATACAAGGAAGGAAAGGGAAAAAGGTTTCTGCTCTACATAGCAATTTAGGACTATAGTTGCAACAACGTTACGCTTGAAATTTAGGAGATTATAAACACGCTGTAAAGGAAACAGCGGTTGATCATACAAAATAGGAATAGCAGTAGGTTATTATGCCCTTCCACCCTACTGCAGCTTTCAATAGAATCGTAACTGATCCAATATTCCTCACGTCCACTTTACATTTTCCCTGTAGCCCTTAATTCAACTATTGATTAAGAATCTGCCTGAGCTTTAATTACTCACGTGGATTCTGCCCCCATAGTTCTCTGTGGCAAGGAGTTCCAAAAAGTCACAACCAAATCAGAAAGAATAAATTGCTCCTCATCTCAACTCTCAATCTGCCACCTTTGTTTTGGAAACCATGCCCTCGATCTTAGACTCTCCTGTGAGGGGAACTATCTTCTCAGCGGTTACCCTGTTAAGCCCTTTATCTCTCTGTAAACTGTATCTCTCTTACAACTTGCCTTTCCACATTTTTTGTGTGTTTGAAAATTTGGGTCAAGTACACTCATTTCCTTCCTCCCAAGTGATTAAAATATGTTGAAAACAACTGCACGCCCAGCACTGATATACCTTATGGAACCCCACTGGTCACAATTTGAAACAGAACCCCTTATTTTCAATTTCTGTTTCCTGCCCGTTTCTCTATCCACACCAATCTACTAACTTCAACACCAAGGGCTCTTAGGATTTTGCTATTGTGCAGGTCTTTTGCCTTCTGTCTTTTAGAGAATAGCACAAGGTGATAAAATATATATGGGTCATCAGGGTAGAATTCTTTGAGGAAGTAACAAGCAGGAGGACTGAGGAGAGCCAATTGATGTTATCTACCTGGATTTCAAGAAGGCCTTTGACAAGGCGTCATATAGAAGGCCACTGAGTAAGATAAGGGCCCATGGTATCAAGGTCAAGGTGCTACCATGAATAAAAGTTTGGTTGTCTGGCAGTAAGCACAGATTAGGGATAAAAAGTTCCTTCTCAGGTTGGCAGCCAATGACAAGTGGTGTTCCACCAGTCTCCGCATTGGGACCACAACTTTTCACTTTATACATTAACTTTCTAGATGAAGGAACTGAGGGCATTCTGGCTAATTTTGTAGAAGATACAAAAGGTAGGTGGAGGGACAGGTAGTACAGGTGTATTGAGGAGGTGGGGAGGCTGCAGAAGGATTTGGACAGGTTAGGAGAGTGACCAAAGAAATGGCAGATGAGTACAACGTGGGAAAGTGTGAGGTCATGCACTTTGGTAGGAAGAATAGAGACATGGACTATTTTCTAAATGGGGAGAAAATTCAGAAGTCTGAAGTTTAAAGAGACTCATGAGTTCTAGTCCAGGATTCTCTCAAGGTAAACTTGCAGGTTGAGTTAGTAGTTAGGAAGGCAAATGCAAAGATGACATTTATTTTGAGAGGACTTGAATATAAAAATAGGAATGTACTTCTGAGGCTCTATAAGGCTCTGGTCAGACCACATTTGGAGTATTGTGTGCAGTTTTAGGCCCCATATCTCAGGAAGGATGTAATGTCCCTGGAGGGTGTTCAGAGGAGGTTCACGATAATGGTCCCAGGAATGAAAAGATTGAGGACACTGGGTTTATACTCGATGGAGTTTAGGAGGATAAGGGGAGATCTACTTGAAACATACAGAATACTGAATGATCTAGACAGAGTAGATATTAGGAAGATGTTTCCATTGGTAGCAGAGACTAAGACCCAAGGGTATAGCCTTAGAGTAAAGGGAAGACCTTTTAGAACAGAGATAAGGAGAAACGTCTTCAGCCAGAGAGTGGGGAATCTATGGAATTCATTGCCACAGAAGGCTGTGGAAGCCAGGTCATTGAGTATATTTAAGACTGACTTAGATAGGTTCTTGAGTATCCAGGGGATCAAGGGTTATGGGGAGAAAGTGTGAGAATGGGGTTGAGAAACTTATCAGCCATGATTGAATGGCGGAGCAGACTCGATGGACTGAATGGACTAACTTCTACTCTTCTCACTGGGTTTTTGATTCCAGCTTTGGTCTTCTTCCTAGGTAAAAGACAGTCTGACCAAGTCAGAGCAATGGAACATCCAGTCAACTTGACAATTTTTGTAAAATGCCTGCTCAAAGAAGTTGAATGTCAAGATTCACGTCAAGTAGTAATGGAAACTACTGTAACATCTAGAAAACCTGGAATGTGCCTGACAAAATTAGTTAATAAAACATTTTGCAAATCTGTACTAAAACTAATGACTATTTGTGGGACTTGACAAGTTTCAAACAACTTTCAGTAATTGAGTCCATTCATGAAATCCATTTTCCAATTTTCATCAGAAAATGAGTCAATATGGCAGACCACTGGGTTACACAAGAGTCACTGCAATTTCCTGAAAAAAGGCAAGTCTTTCAGCACATTATTAGAAGAGGAGAGAATTTTCTTGTTGTCCTGGCTTTACCACAATCATGAACAAACAGATAATTAGTTAAATGCTGTGTGGGATGGTGCTGTGAGCAAACTGGTTGCAGCTTTGCCCAATGTGACAATGGTGACAAAAACTGATCAAGGATGTTCAGTGTTAAGTGCTTTACGATGTCCTGAGGTTAAAAAAAAGCTCAAGATAAATACAAGTCCTGTGTGTCTATGGACCTAGTCAGAATTATTTCAGAATGAAAGCAGAGTGGGAAACTATACATTCGCAATATAAAATGTTGTGTAATCATTACTTTTCCCATTTCAAACACACTCAGCCATAAATCACTTACTCTGATATACACTATGAACTACTAATGTTTCATAACGTGAGCTAAATCATGATTGACGGAACACAATAAACATTGAAAAGTCTACGTTTATGACAAATGTACAAGTCATTTTAAATTGTTGTTATCAAAACCACATGCTACTATAGATGGGGCCCTCAAAATAAAACTGAACCAAAAGGGGACATTTCATTCCAGACAGTCCTAAGAGGCCACAATTAAATTATGCAGTCACATTGGGATGTATCTGGAAATTTTATATGAAATGGGATGAAAGGAATATTCATTGTCAAGAGGGGATGCAGAACAGAGCTGTGATTTATTTTTGTATTAAAATTCTTCTACATTGCTTGAAATTTAAGATAAATATAACTCCAATGTTCCTGCTTTGTGCTAACCTTGATGATTATGTCATTGGTCCTGAAGATTTAGTGCAGACCATTAGCCATTGTGCCAATGGATGGAGCAGTGGATAGTCAAATGCATTAAAAGCCTATTTGGATCAATGGAGATGTCAGGAATACCTGAAGAGAAACACCTCCAAAAAGATGCAGTGCTTCAGGGTCACATTGGGAAGGAGTGAAGAACATTTTGCTTCAGTAATAATGTATGCAAACTTTTTTACGTGGTTGTCACACAACACACAGCTCAAATCGTTTAGTGCCTGTACAGGAAGGCCTTCCTTTCCCATTCACCAAGTCAGTCCAGCACAGGCAGAATCCATTCAGCCCATCACGTCAATGTTGGGTCTCACTTAAGCAATCCAATCAGTCCCATTCACCTAGTCTATCTGCACAGTCATGGAGTCAGAGGCGTACAGCACGGAAACAGACCCTTCGGTCCAACTTGTCCATGTCCTGCAGTTTTAATTCTGTCAATGACTGATGCAATTTCCTTTTGAAGACTTCCATCATCACCACCTCAGTAAACAGGTTTCAAGCCATTACCACTTCACACTAGTCTCTGCACTCCACACCTCTTCCCGTCCTGAGGAGAAAAACTTCACCTTCTAGAACCTAGCCTTGTTGCAAAAATCCCTCAATCCTGGAACCATTATGGTAAATCTCCATACCCTAGTTTTGGCAGGGTCGGCTCCTATCTATAGTGACTTGTCAGTGACTTGGATGGTAAGCCAGCCTAATGGGCATCCTGCCTCTTTGATGGACCTTGATTATGCAGTGGATGATGAATAAGTGTGTTGCAGTGGATTTGGCAGCTCAGCTGATTAAGATGGCTGGCACAGTGCAGGCTGCCCTGTACAAGTCCTTTTACAGCACTGCAAATCATAAGATTTGGAACGTCAGACATTGGAAGGTATTACCAGGAGGTCTTGTAGAGCTTGCAGACTTTTTATTCCTGGGATCAGTGCTGACTGTGATTCAGTTAGGGTTAAGCAGCTGAACTCATTGAAGTGGTACTACTGTAGTTCAGAATGCTCCAAATGTATAGCCATATTATCTAACTCCATTGGTTAACAAACATATCTCGATTACTTTTGACAGATGCATTGAACACATACCTGAAGAGGAGCAAGGTGTTTGCCACATATGGCCTTCAAAGCCAACCCTTTAGCACAGGTGACAAGGCATTCCATTTGCACGCCATTATGTACAGTGCAGTTCACAGTTGCATGCATCACTGACAACGTTTCACACTGCTCTTGATCATAGGAACATCGCACACAACTGTAACAGAGATGTGTTAGCACGGTAAAACATGAAGAATTTTTTTTAACTGCTCTGCTTTTATCTGACACATTCAATGAGTGGTGGAACTTGATGAATTAGCATCACAAGGAACAAAGGAAGTAAGTTTGGTTTATTGGTTTGGAGAGTTAATGAAAGCCAAGCAAAAAGCACCACTCTGCTGTTAGCCTTAAAACCATTTTAATCCAAAGGTCAAATCGAAATCTTGTGTTAAGCTTTCGGTTGACTGTTGGAATAAGCTAAAGTCTCCACTGGCTGATTCAGATTGAAGAAGACACCATGCAATTCAGGCACCTTCCCTTTATTCAAACTGTTGTAAGAAAAATGGAATGATTTTCATGAACTCTGTCACTGTGCATTGAAACAAATCAAGTCTGTGGGACTGGGTAGTTAAGGGTTATAAACACTGGACTGTAATGTTCATATTTAGGTATAAACCCAACATGTGCTGAGGGGATGACAGTTTCCTTTACCCAGGAGCTGTAGGGCTCCTCATTGACAAGAGTGAACAGATGCCACAAAAAACACCATCAATGTTTGATTAATTTTGGCTGGCATAAGAAAGGAGAAACCATCACACAACTTGGGAGTTCTTTGGGTACCCCCTGCAGCAAGGTAGGGGGTTAACTTGCATCCAACACTAGGCCCAACTTGAAGCACATGATGCTTTCATAAGATGCTGGCAATTCCTCAACTTGTGGATCTTTGAAAGGGACTCAATATTTCATCTAGGAGTATAAAAGTAATACCTGTTCTTGTGTTTCTTGTATCCTTCTTGGTCAACACAGTTGGACAAGGCAATGGAATTGAAAAGGCTGTACGTCCGCAGAGCTATCCCAGAGACAGCTATGAGTGGGGAGGACAGGTTCAGCAGCATCGAGGCAGTCTTATAGAAGGGGAGGTTGTGCTTGTAAGTGACATTTATGATCAGTGGGTTCCTCTGGCAGTTCAGTGTGTGAGTACCTGCAATCCAATAAGACACTTTTATTAAAAAAACTCGAGTGAACAAAAACATATACTGCTTATTTCAACTCATCATGTTTGTCAGGAAAGAAACTTCCAGAAGATGCTAAGCTTCACACAACTGTAATCAAAATCAGTTTCAAGTATACACATTCAATTATTCCGAATCAACTGGTTGATGACTAAGTGTTTCTAATGTCTGTTGTCTTCGACATTATCACTAACAGTGTAATCACCTCTCCTCTCTCAGGGGGCTGACTTTCAGTCAGGGTGAACAAGAATAAACAACCTACAAGTTTTGTGCGCACTTCTATTTCCTACTTTCACACAGAGACCATCAAAATCTTGTGAATATTGGAATTCTGAAATAAAAACAAAAAGTACTGGGGAAGCTCAACAGGTCTGGTAACATCTGTGGAGACAGAAGCAGAGTTGACAGTGAATCCAATAGCTTTTCTTTGACTGAACAGGAGTTATCAGACTCCGTGTTGACTTGGTTTCTGTCTCTCCAGAAACTGCCAGATCTGATGAGTTTCTCTATCACTTTCTGCTTCAGTTTCAGAGACCATACATTACCTGCCACAAATCTTTTACCTCTATGTTAGCTTCCAGGTGAACTTGGAAAATTGTGCTTGCCAGCACCTATGAGAAAGGGGCATTCTCTAGTAAGCAGATGTGTCAGGCTGAAGACTGGGTCGATAGATATCTGTATGTAGCAATTAACATCACTGAGGCAAGATCAGCTTCCTTGACAATGATTAAGAGGCTTAACATTGATTTTAGGTTGTCTTTCCTTTGTTGCTTTATCGAATAATTTCTCCCTTGGTCACTCAAACAAGAGAATGCAGGTTCCGAGCTCTTGGGATTTTGCCAACATATCTGTACCTGAGCTATGGGAAATGCTCAGATACTCATTTTCCAGGTCCTCCCTTCACGTTTGCACTCATTCCTGCAGTAGACTGGTTAGTAGAACCCAGGATAGCAGCGGCACACACGCGACCATAACCAATGGGGTCAAAAATATTGGGTGGAAAGACAGCAATTGGAATCGATGGTTCCCATCTCTGCCTGGAGCTTAATCCTAATATATGACTGAACATAAAAACAACTTAATAACCAGTACATGGTCATATCAACAAGTTCCCAGCATACTTAAACAGAATGTGCATCTCTCAAAGTTATCTTAAGATTCTGAACAGCTCCAACAGTGATGCCACTGGGATTTAGTGTTTCTGAATTTTTCTTCCTATTGTTTTGCAATTGATGGTCAGAAACTATATGCAAAAAAAACAACTTTTCTCCTGTCCTTGTTTCTGAGGGCTGGACTTCCACTGGATTGGTCCACACCTTCGGGCAGCGGTTTGTTGCTGTCTTCTGCAGGGCAGCCAATCAGGAGAGTCTCACGCTCTTACTGCCTGGGCCAACAGGAATGAAGCGCGGGTTGGTTACCAAACTGTATGGCCAACCACTTTACAAATGCACTTTCCATGATCAAGTGCTGGTGTGGGACTTGAACCTTGATCTCTGGTCCAGAGGGAGGGAGCTCATGCACAAGAGCAATCACGGAAGCAAATAAATTGCACCAAGTACAACCGATCCTGTCCATGCCTGTCTACACTACAGCAAGTATGGCAAGGAGCTTTTTAATCTCCCATTTCTAGTCAGGGATGCTCAATCAAGAAAGCAGTTGATGCCAAAATATTGAATGTTTACAAGGAGTTAGACATTATTCTTAGGACTGAAGGGATCAAGGTAGGCTATGGAGAGAAAGTGGGATGATCAGCCATGACCATACTGAATGGTGCATAGTTTGAAGAGCGAAGGAACCTACTCCTGCTCCTAGTTTGGATGGTTCTTCATTTCTTTGTAGTTTGTTTCAGTCTTGGGTTGGTGGTAACTGCCTTGATTTTTAGCTAGAAGATCATGGGCTCAGATCTACCTCCAGAGATTCGAGCCCAGATCTAGGCTGATCATTTGCTTCCAGGCTCATGTTGTGCATTACATCTTCCTGATGAAGTGTTACATTAAGCTCCCAGTTTCCCAATTAGATGGGCGGAAAAAGAGGTCATAACATTATCGAACGAGCTGGAGCATTCTCCAAACGTCCAACTCTTATCCCTCAACTTGGTCATTCACTTCATCACTTTCTGTGGGATCTTGCTGTGTACAGATTGGCTACCATGTTTCCTCGCCATTTCAACAGCGGTCACTCTTTCAAAAAGCACTTCAAGGGACCATGAATCATCTGTGGATGTGCAAGGTGTCACATAAATGCAAAATTATTTCTTTCCCCACTAATGCCACCACCTAAGCCAAGATCTGCCAGGAGTTGAAGTTAGGCCTCTCCTGCTCTGCAGGATATAGTTGCACACCAGCCAAAGCATCTGTCAAGTGCGCCTTCAGGGAGCTGGAACTTATTTTTAAACTTGTACTTTTGCAGCCCTTTCGTTGCCAGTTATGTGACTGAATGAATTTAGCGATGGATTTCTGAGCACTGCGTGAATGTTCTAAAGTAGCTCCAACAACAGATCACTGACAGCATAAATCATTGCTCCTCCATGAAGTGCTGCAATAAAACACACTAGTTCCATGAATTGCCTTCATACGTGCACAAACATTCGACCATCCCACTTTAACAGCTTACTTCCTTGTGGCTGTATAAATTGAACCAGAGGAGGATAAACCTTAGTAAGTGACAGACTGTGCTGAATGGCCTCGGTGAAGTCTCGCCAGCTGAATAATCATGGACTGGCCCACACTACCTTCCACCCACAAATAATTGTTTAGCCTACTTTAGCTATTTGTCTCTTTGGGAACTAGGGTAGTGCAGCAGTTGCGTTAGGCTGCTGGTGTTAAATTCCAGAAAACTACGTGAAAGATGATACTGGAGCCAATCTTTGCTCAGTCTTACGCTTATTTGCAGAACGCAATAGTATATGTACATATCTCCTAAGTCAACCATACCAGAATTTCAGTGTCTTTTTTTTTTAATTTTCAAAATCAACTTGTTTGAATGTGTTGTGACGCACTTTTGTGGCCATCACACATGAAGTGGGACTTGGCCCCCAGACTCTCTGGTTCAATGGTATGGGCACTACCACTGCACCACAAAACCCACAAAATGAACATTATTTTAGTTTTTTTTTTAAAAATCAACCTGTTCAGACATGCTATGACACATCTGCAGAGCAGGAAGGACTTGAACACGGACCTTCAAGCCCACATTAACACTGCGCTACATTTGCGCTCAAATAAAATCCCAAGTACTGCCTTCCAACTGCATGTAATGCAGCACATTATAACGAACATCAGGAATGTCAGTGTGAGGGAATTTGATGATTTGGAGAAAGTGGAAATTTGGGATTGCTTGCCTTACAGCAGAGAAGCAGACATGATAAGGATTTTAAAAACGATTTTATCATAATTCTTCATAATTCAGTAGCAGGAGGATTGGTACACAGACAATATGATTGAAAATGTTTGGCAAACATGGGAGATGAAGTTTTTTTTTATAGTTAGTTATGAAGTTCTGGAATGCATATCTAAAAGGATGATTTGAGATTCAATGGTAACTGAAAAAAATAAAAAGGACAAAAGTTAATTGCCCTATGGATAAGGAAAGAAAAAGCAGGCAAGCGGAGACTAATTAGGAAACCCTTTCCAAGAATTGGCAGAAACACTGTTGGTCAAATTACTCTTCTGTGTTGTGCAATTCAGGAGGGCACCAATGTATGGCAACCTTTTGCAAACTCTCTATAGCAGATCTTACTCTTACATACCTAATAACTGTTCTATTCTTTTGAATCTCAGTTATAAGTCTGTCATTCCTCGCTCTGTTCTATTACACGAATGCACTTTGCATGGCATGATCTGCCTGTATTGCACACAAAACAGAACCTTTCACTGTACAGGTAATTCTCCTATAAATGCCTTGGTCGCATTCCAGCAACTAGAAAAATCGCTTAATAGAAATAATGGAGCCTATGGGAAAAGTGGGGTTAGGGGCAGACCAGCTAAAAGTAACACTCACAAATTGCTCAAAATTCACCCAAACGCCTAACACAAAGTCGGTTGAAGGTCTAACTCATATTTATTAACAAAACAAAAGTAAATTTAACATACTACATTGGGAAAATATGGTTAATGCAGGGACAGAGGGCCATCATCATCATCATCACCGACAGGTGCAGTTATGGTTGCAGAAGTGGACGGCTGTGGTCGATTGTCTTCTGACTTTTTTTTTTAAGATTCCCTACAGTGTGGAAACAGGCCCTTCGGCCCAACAAGTGCACACCGACCCACCGAAGTGCAACCCACCCAGACCCATTCCCCTACATTTACCCCTTCACCTAACACTAAGGGCAATTTAGCATGGCCAATTCACCTAACCTGCAGAGTTTTGGACTGTGGGAGGAAACCGGAGCACCCGGAGGAAACCCACGCAGACACGGGGAGAAGGTGCAAACTCCACACAGTCAGTCAACCACCTGAGGCGGGAATTGAACCCGGGTCTCTGGCGCTGTGAGGCAGCAGTGCTAACCACTCTGTCACCGTGCCACCCACGGTTTCTTGGGAGTTTGTTTAGATAGTGTGATATGCAGGTACAAGAACAAATTAGGAAGGCAAGTAGTATGTATAGGGGTAATGCAGTCCTACAGGAATTATACAGAACTTATACAGAATTATACAAGAATATTCGTGTCTCAGACGGAGAGCAATGGACATTCATTAGTTTAGAAGTTGGTCAACGTGTAGTACTGTACTATACCTCTCTCATTTCTGACAGCAGCTGACATTGGCACATGCACAGAATGAAGCTTGGGAAACTTTCGCCGCTGGAATCGTGCTATTGCAAACAGAGGTAAGCATTCTCAAAAACACCATTCCCTAATTCTTCAGCGACGTTATAGCCAAATCGCCCTGCTGAAACACACTTTACGCAAGAACTACTTGTACCTCCATACATGTGACAATAATAAATCAAATAATAAAATTCAATATTTGAGAGATCCTCAAGATTGTGTCACACACAATACGGTTTAAAATATCACAGCAAACAGTAGCGAAATCCCAATGATGTGTTATGCAATGTTACAGTAAAAGAGTCTCCACCAGATGTCTAGGTTATAGGGTTTTTCTGAGTAAATATATTAATGTGTGTCTGTGGTGGATCAGAAGGTGCCAACGAACAGTATTTATTAAGAAGTGGTCGATTAAACAGTTATTGAGAGGGAGTAGGGTCAGTTTCAGTAATTACATACCTCTGAGGACACCAGTATGGGAACGGGATAACGTAAAATGCTGGGAACATTCAGCAGATGGAGCAGCAGCTCCAGAGACAGGACCAAAGATGGCATTTCAGGTCGATGACTTTTCATCAGAACTGGGCAACCATGAAGGATTCAACAGGTTTAAAGAAAGTTGATTGTTCTAACACAATGAAGGATAGCAATGGTTTAAAAAGGAAGACGTTTAAAGTGCATTCGGAGAATGTTCTTGTTCATTTTGTTTCTGGCCATAAACTGGAATGAGGTGCAAACAATGAAGCGAGTATCAATAGGGAATCGTGTAGGAAACAGTGATAATAGTATCAAAGGCTTAGGTTAGCTCCGGAAAACAATAAAAGGCACCTATTTCAGTAAAAACACTTAACTACAGGGCAATTTCAGGAGGTCAGGAAAGAGCAGGCTCCGTTAAATTGGAACACAGGGAAAACAAGAAGAGAATGCCAGAATCTCTCAAAGAGATTGTTTGGGTACAGTCAAGATGCACTGACATGAAAGAAAAACCAAAAGTTCCCATGATGGCAAAAGAGATAGAGATATATCGATTGCATAAGGTCTACTCATGGCTAGAATGGAACTTGCAGTGGGAGGGAAAGATTCACTAGCCATGGTCCATGTCGATACCAATGAGACAGTTAAAACTAGGACAAAGATTCTGCATAAACAGCATGAGGCAATAGCCATGGGAAAAATTAGCTAATAGTAACTATAATTAGAGCGATGAAAATGTTACTCAAAGGCTGAAGTGGGAGATGTGGGTCCAAATTTGTGGGATACTACCACCAGCAATAAAAGGAGTTATGCCATCGAATCTACACCCGAATCTTGCTGGGCCAAGTGTTCTTGTGAACTGCATAATTAGGAACATAGAGGCGATTATAAGCTAAAGAATGGAGGCAAGGGATCAAATGTGGAAAGGTGTGTTACACCAAAGAGTGCAGACCAAGTGAGAGAGGAATATGCTGATATGGGAAAATGACAGCCAGAGAATAATGGGAAGTCACAGAAAAACCCTCCGAATAACCAACCATCTAAACTACACATTACAAAGAAAACAAAAAGCTAAAATGAAAGGCTGTTTTGTTTATGAATGCTACGCATATTCAGATACAATGGACAGAGCATATTGATCAGAAAGTCACTATGTAGATGTGACTGTGGAATGACAAATATTAGGTCTTGAATATGGAGAGGAATCAGACATTCAAGATGAATAGGAAACCAGGTAAAAGTGGACAGGTAGCATTGTTAATCAAAGGTGGGAGTCACAGAGTCATAGAGATGTACAGCACCATTTGGTCCAAGTCACCCATGCCAACCAGATATCCTAGCCTAATCTAGTCCCACTTGCCAGCACTTGTCCCATATCCCTCTAAACCTTTACTATTCATATACCCATCCAGATGCTTTTAAACATTGCAATTGTACTAGCCTCCACCACTTCCTGTGGCAGCTCATTCCTTACATACACCACCTTTTGCGTAAACAAGTTGCCCCTTAGTTCCATTTTAAACTTTTCTCTCCTCACCCTGAACCTATGCCATCTCGTTCTGGACTCCCCCCACCCCAGGGAAAATACCTTATCCACGTCCCCTCATGACTTTATAAACCTCTATAAGGTCACCCCTCAACATCCCAGGGAAAACAGCTCCAGCCTGTTGAACCTCTCCCTGTAGTTCAAATCCTCCAACACTGGTTACATCCTTGTAAATCTTTTCTGAATCCTTTCAAGTTTCCCAACATCCTTCCAATAGGAGAGAGACCAGAATTGCATGCAATGTTCCAAAAGTGGCCTAACCAATATCCTGTACAATTACAACATGATCGCCCATCTTCTATACTCAATACTCTGACCGATAAAGAAAAGCACACCAAACAACACCTTCACTATCCTATCTACCTGCGACTCCACTTTTAAAGAAATATGAACCTGCACTCCAAGGTCCCTTTGTTCAGCAACACTCCCAAGGACCTTACCATTAAATGTATGAGTCCTGCTCTGATCTGTTTTTCCAGATAAATGTAGCACCTTATATTTATCTAAACTAAACTTCATCTGCCACTCCTCAGCTGATTGGCCCCTCTAATCAAGATCCTGTTGTACTGAGGTAACCTTCTTCTCTGTCCACTACACCTCCAATTTTGGTGTCATCAGCAAACTTACTAATTATATCTCCTATGTTCACATCCAAATCATTTATATAAAAAGGATGAAAAGTAGTGGACCCAGCCCAGATTCTTGTTGTACTCAACTGGTCACAGGTCTCCAGTCTGAAAAACAACCCTTCATCACCACCCTCCTGTTTTCTACCTTCAAGCCAGTTCTATACCCAAATGGCTAGTTCTCTCTGTATTCCATGTCATCTAACCTTGCTAACCAGTCTCCCAAGAGGAACCTTGTTGAACACCTTAGTGAAGGCCGTATAGATAGCGTCCACACTCTACCCTCACCAATCCTCTTTGTTACTTCTTCAAAAAAAACCCCGAAGTTCTAGACACATGATTTCCCACGCATAAAGCCATGTTGGCTATCCCTAATCAGACCTCGCCTCTCCAAATACATGTCAATTCTATCCCTCAAGATTCCCTCCAACAACTTGTCCACCACCAATGTCAGGCTCACCAGTCTATAGTTCCCTGGCTTTTCCTTACCATCCTTTTTAAACAGTGGCACCATGTTAGCCAACTCCAGTCTTCCAGCACCTCATCTGTGACTATCAATGATACAAATATCTCAGCAAGGGGCCCTTCCAGATGCGGCCGTACCAGAGTCTTATACAACTGCATCATGACCTCAGGACTCCGGAACTCAATTCCTCTACCTCATCTGTGACTATCAATGATACAAATATCTCAGCAAGGGGCCCAGCAATCACTTCCCTTGCTTCCCTCAGAGTTCTAGGGTACACCTGATCAGGTCCTGGGGCTTTATCCACTTTTATGCATTTTATGACATCCAGCACCACCTCCTCTATAATATGGACATTTTTCAAGATGTTACCATCTATTTCCCCAGTTTCTATATCTTCCATGTCCATCTCTACAGTAATCAGTGATGCAAAATACTCGTTTAGTCTCTTTCCCTCTCCTGCGGCTCCACACATAGGCTGCCTTACTGATCTTTGAGGGGCTCTATTCTGTCCCTAGTTACCCTTTTCTCCTTAACGTATTTATACAATCCCTTTGGATTCTCCTTAACCCTATTTGCCAAAGCTCTCTCATGTCCCCTTTCTGCCCTTCTGATTTCCCTCTTGAGTGTAGTTCTATTGCCTTTTTACTCTTCTAATGATTCACTCAATCTCTGCTGTCTATGCTTGACATACACTTGCTTATTTTTCTTAACAAAAACCTCAATTTCTCTAGTTATCCAGCATTCCATACACCTACTAGCCTTGCCTTTCACCCTAACATGGATATACTGCCCCTGGACTCTCATTATCTCATTTTTGAAGGCTTCCCATTTTGTAGCTGTCCCTTTACCTGCAAATATCCGCCTCCCCCAATCGACTTTTGAAAAGTTCTTGCCCAATACAATCAAAACTGGCCTTCCTTCAATGTAGAACTTCAACTTTTAGGTCCGGTCTCTCCTTTTCCATCACTATTTTAAAACTAATAGAATTATGGTCGCTGGATCCAAATGGTCCCCCAGTGACACCTCAGTCACCTGCCCTACCCTTTTTTGTGGGGGGAGGCGGAGGGAGTTCTATAATACAATCCCAATAAGGTGATCATCCCTTTCCCAGTTTCACCCAAATAACTTCCCTGGATGTACTTTCAGGAATATCCTCCCCAAGTACAGCCGTAACGCTATCCCTTACCAAAAATGACACTCCCCCTCCTCTCTCGCCTCCCTTTTGATCCTCCCTATAGCATTTGTATCCTGGAACATTAAGCTGCCCGTCCTGTCCATCCCTGAGCCACATTTCTGTAACTGCTATGATATCCCAATCCCATGTTTCTAACCATGCCCTGAATTCATTTGCCTTCCTTGTTAGGCCTCTTGCATTGAAAGAAGTGCAGTTTAATGATCAGTCCTACCCTATTCTCTGCTTTGTTCCTGCCTGCCCTGACTGTTTGACTCACTCCTTTTCGCAACTGTACTAGTCTCAGATTGCTCTCTTTCCTCACTATCTCCCTGGATCGCAATCCCCACCTTACTTGTTTAAATCCTCCTGAGCAGCTCTAGCAAATTTCCCTGCCAGTATATTAGTTCCCTTCCAATTCAGGTGTAATCCATCCTTCCTTTATAGGTCACTTCTACCCCAGAAGAGATTCCAATGATGCAAAAATGTGAACCCTTCTCCCCTGCACCAGCTCCTCAGCTATGCATTCATCTGCTCTATCCTCCCATTGCTACCCTCACTAGCTCGTAGCACTGGGAATAATCCAGATATTACTATCCTCGAGGACCTCCTTTTTAAATTCCTGCCTAACTTTCTATACTCTCCCTAGCTGAGGAATTCATATAATGCTTTTCAGATAATTTTTTGGAGTACCACTTTCTGGAACTGACTCAAGCGTGTAATGTGACAGGATTAATTATTCACCTCAGAGTAAAGGCAGCAGCTGATAGTAATCATAATGGTAATCACATTATGATTGAATTTTACATCTAGTCTGAAGGGGAGGGGATGACTTTGTGGGCTTGAAATCTGAACTGGCTAAAGTGTACTAGGTTAGGGAAGGAGCAATAGACATTTAAGCGGATAATTCAGAATAAATATACTCCTAAGGTAAAGAAACCTCTAAAGGGAGGACACTTGTGGTTAACTAAAGGGAGTTAAGGAAACATCAAACTTAAGGAAAAAGCATTTTTCTACACAAAGATGAATGGCATATTAGATAACTGTTAAGTGTATAAAACATAGCAAAGAATGATGAAAGGCTCTCGAGGTATTAATCACCACAATAAATTTAACACTCAGTGAATTCAACAAAGAAAGTCAGCAAGTATTCGTTAAAATCAGAAAACAAAGACTGAAACGGTGACAATGTGGCAGAGAAGGCTTGTTCAATTCAAAAGTTCACCTCTGTTTTTCTCTCTACACACTTGCTGCCTGATCTGCTTAGTTTCTCCAGCTCTGTTTTTAATTCAAGTCTCCAGCATTCATAATGGATGTGCCTCCATTTTGGCAAAGCCAAAGTGTAATTAGCAACTAACACAAAAGCAAGATACTGGGGAGACTGGCAATCGGAAATGAAATTGGAAAATGCTAGAACTAGTGCTGGAATGATGAAAGGTCATCGATCACAAAATGTGAATTCTGTTGCTCTTTCCCAGGTGCTGCCTGAGCTGGTAAATATTTCCAGCAATTATTGTTTATATTTTACAAATTTGTTTGAGTTTTGTGATACGATAATTAAGAGAATGGATGAGTGTTGTTGTAAATAGGCCAGTAAGTGCCATAGAATAAACTTGCTAGTGAAGCCTGCAGGACAAGCGGGTCAGTGGCATTTCAGGAGACAGGGATTTATACAATACTGGTTAATGCTTATTTATTGGACTGAAGCGGGTAGGTTCCTCAGGGGTCGGTATTAGGACCACTGTTTTTCCTAAATCTTATTAGTGAGTAGATTGTGGACAACTTTAAAATTTTCAGATGACAACACAACCTTGATCATCATGAAGGGTGAGGAGGATAGCAATAGACTTCAACAGGACATAGACAAGCAAGCATGATGGACAGAAAATGAGCAGACAACATTTAATGCAGGGAAGTGAGGCTGAATCTTGTGTTTCTTTAGTTTAGTCCAAAAAGGGACGAACGTAATTGGAGAGATTTCTGCAGCAAGTCCAAGCGTGGTTTCTCATGTAATTTCCCAGACTTGCCTCATTAACTACATGCCCAGTCTCTATTTTGCCCCTAATGTCTGATTCCAGCCCCACCTGACCACATGCCATACCTGGAATAACCCATCACTGCTGAGATCTCCTGAAATTCTCTGCATCTGGGCCATCTGCAAAGCGCCAATGTGTACTACCTGGACCAGTGATATCTGTTTAGAGTTGCCCTGCACACTTCCTGACATTTGCCCTGAGTTTGGCAGCCAGGGGCAAAGTGGCACCCCACTACGTGGGCAAGGTCATGGAGGCTCTGCTGGAACAGGGTGGTGCAGAGGCAGGGCCTCCTTCTCCAGCAGGACCAGCAGTGCAGGCTACAATACCAGACCATGCCAGCCTGCTCAGAGGCTGCCAGGCACCTGCAGCACTGTCAGTTCTCTGGAGGAATGCACAGTACTGTAGGAGGTGGGTCAATGTCCTTCTCCATTTCAGTGTAGATGCCACCAGCTTTTCCCTGAAGGCTCAAGAGCTCTGCTACTCTGCTTCAATAAAAGGTTCATTTTCTACCACTCTCACTACTGCCTTCCACAGCCAAATTCTTGCCTACTCCCAATGACCTTTCACCCCCTTGCTCAACAAGAATCTATCCACCACTGCCTTAAAAGTATTCAAAGACCCTGCTTCCACCAACTTTTCAGGAAGAGAGAGTTCCAAAGACACACACGATCCTCAGAAAACAAAATTCACCCGTTTCTGTTCAGCAACGCTCCCCAAAAATAAAGAGCCCTTGGAATGCAGCTCATTGTTCCTTGAAGTTGGAGTCATAGGTAGAAAGGATAGTGAAGGGGGTGTTTGATATGCTTGCCTTTATTAGTCAGAGCATTCTGTATAAGAGTTGGGAGGTTATGTTGCGGCTGTACAGGACATTGTTGAGGCCACTTTTGGAACATTGCATTCAGTTCTGATCTCCTTGCTGTAAGAAAGATGTTAACAATCTTGAAAGGGTTCAGAAAAGATTTACAAGGACGGAGGGTTTGAGCTATAGGGAGAGGCTGAACAGGCTGGGGCTATTTTCCCTGAAGCGTCAGAGACTAAAGGGCGACCTCATAGAGGTTTATAAAATCATGAGGGGCATGGATAGGGTGAATAGTCAAGGTCTTTACCCCAGGGTAGGGAAGCCAAAACTAAAGGGCATAGTTTTAAGGTAAGAGGGGAAAGATTTAAAAAGAGACCTAAGGGGCAACTTTTTCATGCAGAGGATGGTACATGTATGGAATGAGCTGCCAGAGGATGTGGTGGAGGCTGGTACAATTACAGCATTTAACAGGATGGGTATATGAATAGGAAGGGTTTGGAGGGATATGGGCCAAATACTCGGAAATGGGACTAGATTAATTTAGGATATCTGGCCAGCATGGATGAGTGGACTGAAGGGTCTGTTTAATCACAACACTATATTTTTAAACAGTGAGCCCTAGTTCTTGATTCCTTTGAACAGGAAAAGGTCCTCTCCATGTCCAACCCCTTAAGACCTCTCAGGATCTAATGTGTTTCAATCAAGTCTCCCCCTACTCTTCTCAATTCCAGCAGATACTAGTCCAACCTTTCCAAGCATTTCATATAAGAAAACTCATCAATTCGAGGTATTATTCTGACAAAACCTTCCCTGAATGGCTTTCAAAACATTTCTTCTTAAAAAAGGTGACCAATACTGTATGTAGTACACCAGGTGAGGTCTCACCAGTGAACTATGTAATTGAAGCAAAACATCCCAGTTTTGCATTCAACTCACCTCGTGCTAAACTCTACATTCTAGTAGCTTCCCCTCATACTAACCTTATTTGATTTATGCACAATGTCACCCAAGAGCGCTGCCATTTCTCACCATTTAGATAATATGCATCTAAATGCAAAATGGACAATTTCACACCTTCTGACAGTATACTCTATTTACAAGTTCCAAGGTCAGTCAGTTAACCCATTTATATTCTTTCGGTAGTGCATTTACATCCTTTTTCAGAACTGACCACTCTACCCATCTGTGTGTCATCAGCAAACATGGAAACCAAAACTTCCATCCACTCATCCAAATCATATAATCTTCACTAATGTTCTTTAGTGGCAGAACATTCTGCCCTTATCTGGTCTGGCCTAAATGTGACTCCAGACCAACAGCAGTGTGCTTAACTCTTAACTGTTCCCTGGGCAATTAGGGATGGGTAATAAATGCTGGCCTAGCCAGCAATGCCTACAGCCTGTCAATGAATAAAAGTAGAAAATTTTGTCAAATTATAATTATACAACCTCAGTCTTTATCTCCAGCAGTATTTTCCATCTATAAAGTGAGAGGCTGAGTGCCAAGATAGTTTTTACCTTGGTCAAGTATCCCATCATGCAGCAGAATGCCAAGTTCTTACTACTTCCACACTGATCCTTGTGGTACACCACACGTTACATCTTGCCAACATAAGAAAAGAACCATTTATGCCTACTCTGCAATTTCTTAGCCAGCAAACCTTCTATCCAAGCCAATATGCTACCCTTTAAACTGTGAGATTTATTTTCCACAACAACTTTCATTTGACATGTTATCAACTGCTTTCCGGAAATCAAAGTATCCAGAGCATGGGTTACTTTCTCAAGGAACACTAATAAATTGATTTAAAACGATTTCCTTTTCACACAGCCATGTTGACTCTACTTCGTTATCTCAAACTGAAGTGCCCTACTAGAACCTATTTTATGAATGCTTCTGGCATTTGCTGAAAGGTGGTGTAAAACTGACTGGCCTGTAGTTTCTTGGCTTCATTTCCACTTCATTTTAGAATAAAAGGAGTTACATTTCTTATCTTCCAATCTAATAGAAATTTCCTTGAATCGAGGGAGTTTAGAAAATTAAAACCAATGGATCAACTACCTAACTAGTCATTTCTTTAAGACCTTAGGATGAAGTTCACCTGGATTGGACACTTGTTTTTTTTTTTTAATCCCCACACTACCGCCCTGGACACTTGTTAACTTGAGTCTCCAACAATTTAATTTGCTGGTAATGGCCATTTTCTTGAGTTCTTCCCTCCCCTTTCAGTCCTGATTTACAGCTGCTTCTGGGATGTTACATGCATCCCCTATAATGAAGCTTGATGCAAGACACCTGCTCAGTTTATTTACAACTGTGTTTTCCATGATCAATTCTTCAGGCTTACTTTCTATAAGACCAACACTTAACTTCGTTAACTTTTTCATGGAATGGTCAAAATGGAATTTTGTCCTTTATAACAAAGGGATGAGAGCTTAAAAATAGGGAAAGCTTGTTACAACTGTACAGGGTGATCGTGAGGCTGCACCTGGATAATGTAGAAAGCTTTGGTCCATGCATTTAACAAATGAAAGGGAAGGCAACAGTCTTGTGGCATTATCGGTGAACCAATAATCCTGAGACTACTAAATCAATAAAAATAAATCTGGAATTACAAAAGGCTTTTAAAGATGGTGCAAGGAATGTTAACCTTTTGCCAGATATCCAACGAGTGGCAAGTTGTTCCAGGTATGGTGTGTTATAAAATGGGATTAGAATCGAAAGTGACGAATGTTATAGATCTAGTGTTATAGTTAATGATGCACTTTTCAGTTTGAGAATGAGAAACCTGGGTCACAAAGAACTGTGCTAAACTTACAAAAAATTAATCACATTGCAACAAGGGCAGAGTTGGCAGGAGTAGACTAGAAAAAAAGTTTAGCAGACAAAATGTTCATAAACAATGACAGACATTTAAAAAAATGTTAATGACTCAGCAGCGATAGATTTCAGAGAGGAAGGAGGATAAGTATGTAAGTAAGCTCACTGAACTGGAAGGTTTGTTTTCAGACATTTCATCACCATACCAGGTAACATCAGTGAGAGTCTCTGGTGAAGTGCTGGTGGTATTTCCCGCCTCTCTACTTATAGATCTTGGTTTCTTAAGGTGGGTGATGTCATTTCCAGTTCTTTTTTTCCCCCCAAGGGAAGGTGGATAGGATCTAAATTGATGTGTTTATTGATGGAGTTCTGGTTAAAATGCCATGCCTCTAAGAATTCTATTTTGTGTCTTTGTTTCACCTGTCCTAGGCTGTGTGTGTTGTCCTTCTTTGTCTGTATGTTTGGAAACTTGTGATAGTGGGTCGTGTCTTTTGTTGGTTAGTTGGTGTTCATGTATCCTGGTGGCACGTTTCCTGCTTGTTTATCCAATGTAGTGGGTTTTTTTACAATTCCTGTATGGTATCTTGTAAATTATGTTAGTTTTGCTGGTAGTATCTAATGGATCCTTTAGGCTCATTAGTCACTGTTTAAGTGCGTTGGTAGGCTACCATGATGCCAACAGGTCTGAGTGGTCTAGAAGTAATGTCTGATATGTCTTTTTTTCTGAATACTGAAATGATATAATCAGGGAAGTTAAGGATAGCATCAGATTGAACAATAAAAGTGTGGTAAATCAAAGGACTTTATGAAGCCACGAAAAAATAACGAGTATGAAGAAAATAAATTATGAGGGCAAACTAGCAATTAATATAAAATGAACAGTAAGAGTTTCTTTAAAAACTGAGACACCGTGAACATTGGGCCCTTACAGAACAAGGAAGTATAATGGAGAGCTAGGAGACTATAGAAGATTGGACAATTACTTTGCTATAGTCTTTATGGCAGAGACTATTAATATCATTACATAATTAGTAAACAATCAAGGGACTAAGGGTGGGAAATGAAATAAAGATAATAACTAGATCTACAGAAAAAGTATGAGGGAAGCTAGTTGGGTTCAAGGGTTCCATTCTAGGATTTTAAAGGATGTGACTACAGCAATAGTGGATGCTTTGATCCTGGAAAAATCCCAGAAGTGCGCAAAACCAACAATGCACCACATTTATTCAAAAAGGCAGACCAAATAATAAAAAGGTAATTGTCCACTGGATACTGCCAGATGATTGGAGGGTGGCAAATGTTATTCCCTTGTTCAAGAAAGGGAATCGGGATAATCCTGGGAATTACAGAACAGTCAGTCTTACGTCAGTGGTGGGCAAAGTACTGGAAAATATTTTGAGAGACAGGGTTTACGATTACTTGGAAAACCATAGCCTGATAAGAAATAGTCAGCATGGCTTTGTGAGGAGTAGGTCATGTCTCACAAACCTTATTGAATTCTTTGAGGATGTGACAAAACACGTTGATGAAGGTAGAGCAGTGGATGTAGTGTACATGGATTTTAGCAAGGCATTTAATAAGACTCCCCATGGTAGGCTCATTCGGAAAGGAAGGAGGCATGGGATACAGGGAAATCTGGCTGTCTTGATACAGAATTGGCTGGCCCACAGAAGACAGAAGCTGGTAGTAGATGGAAAGTATTCACCCTGGAGCTCGGTGACCAGTGGCGTTCCGCAGGGATCGGTTCTGGGATCTCTGTTCTTTGTGATGTTTATAAATGACTTGGATCAGGAAGTGGAAGGGTGGGTTAATAAGTTTGCTGATAACACTAAGATTGATTGAGTTGTGGATAGTGTGGAGGGCTGTTGTAGGTTGCAACAGGACTATGACAGGATGCAGAACTGGACTGATATATGGCAGATGGAGTTCAACCTGGCAAAGTGTGAAGTGATTTATTTTGGAAGGTTGAATTTGAATTTGAATACAGGGTTAAAGGCAGGATTCTTAGCAGTATGGAGGAAGAGGGATCTTGTGGTCTACATCCATAGATACCTCAAAGTCGCCAGCCAGGTAGACAGGGTTGTTAAGAAGACATATGATATTGATGACTTTCATTCAGAGGGGGATTGAGTTTAAGAGCTGCAACGTTATGCTGCAGCTCTATAAAGATGTGGTTAGACTGCACTTGGAATATTGTGTTCAGTTCTGGTTGCCTCATTATAGGAAGGGCGTGGAAGTTTTAGAGAGGATGCAGAGATTTATCAGAATGCTGCCTGGACTGGAGGGCCTGTCTTATGAAGAAAGGGGTTGAGGGAGCTAGGGCTTTTCTCATTTGAGAAAATATGGATGAGAAGTGACTCGATAGACGTGTACAAGATATTGAGAGACGTAGATAGAGTGGATAGCCAAAGACTTTTTCTTAGGGTGGAAATGGCGATCAGAAGGGGTCATAATTTTAAGATGATAGGAGGAAGGTTGAGGGGAGATGTCAAAGGTAGATTCATTACACAGAGTGATGAGTGCATGGAATGCACTGCCAGCAGTGGTAATAGAGTCAGTTATATTAGGGACATTTAAGCAACTCTCGGATAGGCACGTGGAAGACAGTACAATGAATGGTATGTAGGTTAATTTGATCTTAGAGAAGGATAAAAGGTCGGCACAACGTTGAGGGCCAAAGTACTGTGCTGTACTGTTCCATGTTTTAAGTATGCCAGTTAGCTTAACATCTGCATTGGGAAAATGCAGAAGTCGATTACAGAAGATGTAATAGCGGAACATCTAGAATACGTAATATGATCAACCAGAGACAGCATGGCTTCGTGAGATGGAAATCATGCAGCTGCTTCGGGAGCTAAAATGCAGGTAAAGGGGGACCAGTGGATGCAATATTTGGATTTCCAAGAGGAATTTGATAAAGTCCTGCACCTCAGCCTACTTAAGTAAAGATCCCATGGTGTTAGGATTAGCATATCAGCATTGGTTGAGGATTAGCTAACTAATAGAAGATAGGTTTGAGACAAAGGAGGCATTTTCAGGATTGCAAACTGTTACTCGTGGATCAGTGCTGGCTCCATAATTATTCATCATACATTTAATGAGGTGGGTGGCAGATGCTTTCCATGTTATGGTGAATTTGTTGAAATTTTTAACCACAGAGAGCTATTGAAGCTGCATCATTAAGTAATTATACCTGATGTAGACTGTTTTAATCATTAAGGGAGTCAATGCTTTTGGAGATAAAGCGGAAACATAGATTTGAGAATTAACTGACCAATCCTGACCTCATTGAATGGCAAAAGCAGACTCAATGGATCAAACGACCTATTTTTTTCCTACTTCTTACATTATTGCCGTTTGTCAAGACACAATGAAAAATCTCATTGGGTCTCGCAGCAAGAATCCCTCAGAGAAACCTGATGCAATTTGAACTTTGCCAGAAAGGAATATGTATTATCAGAGAACAGAACTGCAGACACTGGGAATCTAAAACTAAAGCAGACATTGCTGCAGAAACTCAGCAGGTCTAGCAGCATCTGCAAGGAGAAAAGACAGTTCATGTTTGAGTCCAGAGTGAGTCTTCATCAGAGCCAGACTCCAAACTTTGACTCTGTCTCTCTCTTTCTGCAATTGTTGCCAGACCTGCTGAAGCATATATTATCACCCTATATTTCTCGTCAACATTCTCTCCTCCAAATCATTCTCTCTGTATACATTTTTACCTCTTCACTAACATTTTGGTCAATTTTTGCTGTTCTTGACAATCTAAATTCCATGACCTTTCCCCTGATTTTTACTCCTGTGATAGTGATTGCTTTAAGCTCCTTAAATCTTTTCCTTGTGATTTGCTCCGCTTCTCGGGATTTTTTTAATGCTATGGTGTCAGTATTTAATTAATGTTTACAGTTGATATAGTGTCATGTTATTGGTAAACATAATGCAACTGCACGTTACCATTCTAAGCACCATTTAGCACTGATATCAGGAGATATCATGACACTGGACCATAAGTACACAATTTAAACACTGACATCATGGATTCGTCAGAGTTTTGGTCCCAACGTGGTTTGGGTGAAGACTGTCCCAACAGTTCAGCTCCCACCTTCCCCAGTCCTTGTGCCAGGACCCTGTGAATTGAAACCACACTACCGCAACACACATTTAAGTCTGGTCTTATTCACTCTGCACCAATTTGTTCATGGCTCAGTGAGCAATCCAGAAATGATGGACTATCTTTGTAGTCCTACTTTTGTTTTTATGAAGCTCCTAATTGCAGCCTAGATTTGTTGTCATGACATACAAAGGCACGAAGTCAACTGGAAGTCATCAATAAAACATTTAAACACTGATACTGTTGAATTGTGGCACCTATACATAGCATTTAAATCCTGATGACACTAACAAAGTTATGCTCAATAGTTAAATCAGGCCATAATCATTACATAAACACTGATAGGAGCGCTTTGTACTGTACAAAAACCACTTTTAAGCAATTATGTAATGCCACTAACATTAATGCACAACATTTATACACATCATATTACTACACAATCTATAACATACTGTTAAAAAGATAAATATTACCTATAGATGGTGCATTACTATCTAACTACTGATGTCAATTCAGTTTACTATCAATAACTAATGTGTGAACGCAAACACCATAGCATCATACGTTCTAGAAATATAACTTAAAACATGTAATCAATAGCAATCTAATGAAGAATCTGTAATAGTGATACCACAGCACAGACCATAATCAATATGTGCACAGGACACTTTGCCATCAATGAACATTTAAAAAATGATAAATATTGATCAGTAAGTAATATTTAAACAATAACATGGCACCTTTCCATCAATAAACAACAATTAAATAATCTTGTCTTAGAACTGAACCATCAATGAATACTATTTGAATACTATTTGAACACTTGACGCTTCTAGAAATAGCATTTACTTCATGGGCAGACATATCCTACATGCTGTCTTTATCATCAAGCCAAGAGATTAACCCTGGTTCAATGAAGATTACAGTATGATCTGCCAAAAGCACTTCTTAATGGCACAACTAAAAAATGATGCATGAACCTATTGCAGTTACAACACAGGATTACTGGCGCACCAACAACAGGAACAGCACGCTATAAATGCAGCTAAGTAACATCAAAGCCAATGAATCCGATCTTAACTAAAGGCAGATACTGGAAATCTGAACACAGACAATGCTGGAGAAACTCCGTTCTGAAAAAAGAAAAGTCATGCCAGACTTGAAACATTAACTCGGTTTCTCTCTCCAACAGATGCTGCCACACCTGCTGACTTTCTTCAACATTCGATGTGTTTAGATCAGATTTTTGCTCTGCAGTTCTGCCGGTCAGTGGTGGACAATTTAACAACTCACTGAAGGATAAGGCTCCACAAATGTCCCCACCCTTAATGATGGGGGAAGCCATGAGTGCAAAAGGCAATGTATCTGTGACCACTTTCAGCCAGACATGCCCAAGTGCTTGATCCATCTCAGTCACAAAGGTTCCTCAGCCAATTTGATTCACTTCACAAGATATCGCAAAATGGCATCTGTATAATGCTGGCCCTGACAACATCTCTGCAAGAGATTTACAGTTTTGTGCTCCAGAAATAGTCATGACCCTACCAAGCCACTCCAATACAGCTACAGCACTGGCATTTGGCTGACAATGTAGAAAATTGCCCAGGTATGTTCAATCCACAAAAGAATGGGAAAAATCCAATCCAGCCAATTACCACCCTGTCAGCCTCTTTTTGACCATCTGCAAACTGATAGACTATATAGTGCTACTTAGACAGAAACAGCCTGTTCATTTACGGTCATTTTCAGTTCTACCAGGGTCACTCAGCTCTTGACATCATTTCAACTTTGATCCAAACATGGTCAAAAGAGCCAAACTCAAGAGGGGAGAGTGACTGCTGTCAATATCAAGGCAGCATTTTACCTAGTGTGGCATCACGGAGCAAAGCTGATGTCAATATGAGGTGGTGGGGGAGGGAGTGAAAATACCTGCACGGGGTGGTCATACTAAGCAGAAAAAGGTTATAGTTGTTGCAGGTCAGTCACTGCAGGAGTTCCTCAGGACAGTGTCCTTGATCCAACCATCTTCAGCTGCTTTATCAATGACCTCCCATTGGCAAGGTCAGAAGGTTAGAATTGCTAATTCATGAATAGTCACACAATGTTCAGTTCAACTGCTCAGGTAGAAAAGCAGTCAGTGTCTGTAGGCAGCAAGGTCTGGGCAGCACACAATTTTTAAACTGATAAATTGGTAATACTCACACCACACAAGAGCCAGGCAATGAGCATCTGACAACAGAGAGTGTATCTCCCACTGACACTCCGATTGCCGTCGCTGAAATCCTCTACCACCAACATCATGAGAGTTACCTTTGACTAGAAACTGAACTGCACCAGCCATATGAATGATGTGGCTACAACAACAGGTCAGAGGTTAGGAATACAGTGGCAAATAACTCACCCCCTGATCCCCCAAAGCCTGACCAACATCTACAAGACACAAGTCAAGTGTGTGGTGGCATACTCCCTATTTTCCTGGATGGGTGCAGCTCCAACAACATTCACAAAGCTTATCACTATCCAGGACAAAGCAGCTCACTTGACTGGCACCCCAGTCATCACCTTTGTGCATTAATGGTGGAAGTTGAGAATGTTCTGAGGCAGGTGATCTTACTACTGTACGTACAAGAGACACTACAGCATCTCACCACTACTCCTTTGATAACAGTTTTAAAACTCTTGACCTCTATTACTTAAAAAGATAAGGACAGAAACTTCATGGAAACATCACCATTGCAAGTTGCCTCTCAGGCACACCATCCTGACTTGAAACTATGACTTTGCTCTTTGACAGTCACGAGGTCAAAATTCTGGAATTTTCTTCCCAGCAGCTTTGCCGGTCTACCCAGATAGACTGCAGTGGTTAAAGGCAGCAACTCACCAGCACTTCTTAAGAATAATTAGAGATGGGCAAATAATGTTGGCTTTTTCCAGTGACATCCATAATTCTTGAAAAAGAAAGAAAAAAAACCTTCCACAACTAAAATTTAAACCTAATGATGTGCAATCAAAAAAGTTACAAGCAACACTGAATTACTCACACCATGGCATTAGACAGCTTTTATACACTGATAAAAATGGCAATGCTCCCTCCCTAACCATCTTTATAAACACTGCGCCATTTATAACCAACATACAAACACTGACACCATAGCACTTAATTTATAACTGACACAAACAATATGATGGGACTGTACCATCAAAAAGTAACCATACAACATGGATTAAACTCAGAATGCTGGAGAAACTCAGCATGTCTGGCAGCTTCAGTGGAGAGAGAAACAAGCAATTTTTCGAGTCCAGTGTGATTCTTCTTTGGTTCTGAAGTGTAGGCATACCGGGCTTGAAACGTTAGTTCTGTTTCTTTCTCCACAGATGCTGCCAGGACTGTTTTAGTTTCTCCAGCATTCTGTGTTTCAGATTTCCAGCAACTGCACAGTTTTGCCTTTATTACAATGTGGATTTCATGGTACTGTATTATTTGGTCCATAAACAACAATTAAACACTGAATCCTTGGTACGTTATCATCAATAAATATCATTGCACTGTTTGATCCATAAATGTCCTATAGCTGTATAAACATTGACACTGTGAATGAATCTTCTCAGGCTCTGAATGATGTGGGCTATGGTGAGAAATTTGGCAAAGTCATGGGAGATGTCAAGTGAGGCCTTGCTTGACGGAAAAACTGACCAGTCTTATTTTCCATCAAGTCCTGGATGTCAAGATATAATTCTGGTTAGCTCATGGCAAGGGGACCATTAATAGGGATATATTCATGGTCAATCTCATTATTACCCAATCTAGCCTCATCAGTGTGCAATCTCCTGTTCTCCCACCCGTTGGATAAAAACTAGATACCAAGATTTCCTAATGTGAAAAGGCAGAGCAGGTACCTGGTGACTCCAGTTCATCATTTGCCCTCCAAATCCCATGTTGGATAGATGGCACCAGGGAATTCTCGGGGAATTCTCTAATGAGGCAACCATGTGCACCCCACATCCACAGGCATTGGTGCACGGAGGCTGGATACCATGAGGGCACATCTCTGATCCCCTCCTGCACCTGTAATGTTGCACTCTGGAGCGAGCCAGCACCTTTCATTTCAACACTGCCGCAAAGAGACTTTGCTCCTAGGGACCTAGCTCGATGACTGCAGCAGGCTGCATCTCAGAGTTGGTCACTCGCTCTCTTAGCACACATTCGCTGTGCGCCTACTTCAGTGCATCCTGTCTCAGCTTGCCCTGCTGTGCTCTGGCATCCCAGCCAGACCACAAAAGGCACGCGTCACTTCTGTTTTGACTGGCCTTTCAGCACAAACATAAAACCAGGCAGATTGTCACCGTTGGTTTGTTTTATTATTGTCACATGTACCTAGGTACAGTGAAAAGTTTTGTTTTGCGTCCAGTACAGGCATACCATACAAAGATCATAGGGTGACGGAACAGCATAAGGAATACAAAGGTCAAAGGCACAAAGAAGGTGCACAAAAAGCAAGATCAACGTTAGATTTGGAATTTGAGAGGTCCATTTCGAAGTCTAAAAACAGCAGGGTAGAAGCTGTTCTTGAACCTGTTGGTGCGTTACACTTTAGCTTTTATCTCTTCTGCCAGTTGGAAGGGGTTATAACTGGGGTGGGAGGGGTCTTTGATGATGTCTGCCTTTTCGAGACAGTGAAGAGTACAGATGGAATCAATGGATGGGAGGTTGGTTTTTGTGATGGACTGTATTCACAGCTCTCTAGTTTGGGCACAGCAGTCACTGTGCCAAGCTGTGATGTATCCAAATAGAAAGCATTCTATGGTGCATTTATGCAAGTTGGTGAAAGTCCTTATAGACATGCTGGTATCAGCACTCAATCAAAAGGTTGACTGTGTTGCCATATGGCACACTGTTACACCAATCTTACATGTACATCATGTACCAATAAATATATGGCAAACCCATTTTATGGATATCAATCAAACTGCCGTATCTCAAACAAGAAGAGAAGTTAGCGAATTTTGAGAAGATTTGTAGCCCAGGTTGAGGTTCTGGATGTAGGTTTGCACACTGAGCTGGGAGGTTCATTGTCAGACGTTTTGTCACCATAAGAACTTTTCCAGCTCAGCCAGCAAACCTGCATTCCATGAAGAGAAGTAGTGGTCAAGAGTTCTTCTGTCAGTCAGGGGATCCTGGTACAGGTCAGCTAGCCAGTCAAGGAGAAGGTCCGCTGATTATGCAGAGGCTTGCACATCGTCTGTTGTCCATTTGATCAAGGGTTCCATCTCACCACCTACCAGGTAATGGGCAGTGGTCAGTCTGGCCGGCCAAGGGTTACTTTGAACTCATAACTGGTTCCTTCCAAGGAGTCAGTGAGGACCTGCGTGGGATATCTCAAAGTCACAGTTAAAAAAAAAGCCACATTCTATTTAGGGACATTGTGGTGCATTGGTAATGTCCCTACCTCTGAGCTATGAGAGCTGCTCCAGAGTTGTGTAATAATATCTCTAAACATGTTGAGTTAAAAAAGAGATCAAGAGCTAAGTTTTTCCCCTGTGAGGTGTTGGCTCCTGGACAAGGAAAAGGCTCCAGAAGGGAAAGTTGGAAACTGATATTTGTAGGCTATTATATAATAGTACAATAAAAGTCTTATAAATCTCTGAAAGTCTACTGCTGCCTATTTTGACATCTGGATATCAGTGTTTGGAACAGTCTACAGTGTAAGTTCCTGACTGAATGCACTTTCGACAATGTTACTTTTATTTCACATGGTAAAATTTCTTCAAACCTGACATTGTATACCATGAACCTTTCAACCTGTCTCCATGTAAAAATCTACAAACAACACGTGACATTGTACTGTCAACAACAACTGATTCCATGGTACTGCACTGCCAATTATATAGGTATTAATATCATTGGCTCAGTACCAGCTGTACACATGTAGACATGATACAGTGCCACAGTCTCACATAAAAAACATTTGAGCATTCTAATCATGGCACTATAGCATCAATAATCAATAAGTAAATATCGACAGCATGTATTACAGTTAATAATAAATGGAAAACTAACACCATAAGACTACATATCATCTATCATGATAAAAATACTAAATACTGATACAATGCTCCACAAAACAAACACGTTTGACAATGGACCACACTCATACTGTAATATAATCTTTAATGTCCCCTTCAATGACCAGAAAACGCTCTCATCTGAGTACTTTACCGTTTACAAACAACATAGTAACTCAAATACTCCCATGCACTGCATATCTTACTTAAATACTGGCACTTACCCACAGTCACTTGCTAACACACAGTTAAACACTGATATCACTATATGTCTGCATGAATCAAAAAAATTAACAGTGACAACACGCTACATACCATACACAAAACATATAAACATCGATGAAATGAGAGTACAACATTAATACTATTTAAACACTTATACTGTGACACTGCACAGTCACCAAGATTTAAATGTTGAGAAACTGCACAACACAATACAAAATCATTGGAAGTGTAACATGGCACTATCGATAACAAATACGTAAACTCAGACAGTGGCACTGCACCATTAATAATCAAAATTTAAACATTGATCCTGAGAATGCCACATCTAGAATCAACATTTAAGCATTAATGCTGCGGCACTGCATCTATAATAAATCAATATTTAAAGGCCGATGCTGTGAAACTGCACCAATCATCAATAGTTAACCTTCACTGCTACACTGCAACATCAAGAATCAATGATTAAACATTAATATATTGACAGGGCACCATCAATAATTAAACACTAGTACGGAGACACTGCACCATCAATAATCAATGTTGACACGGACAATAGTCATTACTTACACATGACTACTTTGACACTAATTAATATTTAAACTGCTCACTGTGACACGGCATCATCAATAATCAATATTTAGTCACTGATACAGTGACCCCGCACCATCAACAACCAATTATTAAACTACGACACTGTGATAGTGTGCTACTGATCAAAATTCTAACACTGATACCGAATCATTGCACCAATAAACAAACAATATTTAAACTGCGACATCAAGTAACAAACATTTCAATATTGATATTGTGACAACTGACCTACAATACTCAACATTTAAACACTGATAATGTGAAACTGCATTAAAAAAATAAAATTTAAAAAATTTGATATTTAAACATCAATACTGCCACACTGCACCAGTCAATATTTAAAATACCAATGTTACAACATTGTACAAATCAATAACAAATATTTAAACACTATACCAAGGCACTGCGCCAATAATTAGATTTAACTGTAGTTGCAGTGACCCCACACCATTAATAATCAATATTTAACTACTATTATAGTGATACCACACCATCAACACTCATTAATAACCACTGACATCGTAACACTGCACCACAATGATCAATGTTTAAACACTGATATACTGCTCCATCAATAGTCAATATATAAACATTGACACTGTAACATTACACCAGTGATCAATATTTCAACAATGATACCGTGATTGTACTGCATCAATAATGAATCTAGAATAATTACATTGAATGCAACAATAATATTTAAACCAAAAGAATTTAAACAACACTATCATGCTGCATGAATATATTTAAATTCTGAAATTATGACAGTGCACCATCAATAATATTTAAACATTGATACTGTACCAGTAATGATCAACATTTAGACACTGAGACTACAATACTGTACCATCAATAATCCATATTTGAAAACTGATGCAGTGACACTGCACCTAAAATGCTCAATATTTACAAATCGATAGTTACACCGAACCATCAATAATCAATACTTAGCTTTCTTATTGTAACAGTTCACTATAAATACTCAATACTTAAATAATAAAACAGACACTGCACCATTAATACTCAATAGTTAAAAAGTATATTGATGGATGTAGGTTTGCTCGCTGAGCTGGAAGGTTCATTTTAAAATGTTTTATCACCATACTAGGTAACATCTGCAGTGAGCCTCCAGATGAAGCATTGGTGGCATGGCCTGCTTTCTATTTAGGTGTTTAGGTTTCCTTGGGTTGGTGATATTATTTCCTGTGGTAACATCATTTCCCGTGGTGATGTCATTTCCTGTTCTTTTTCTCAGGGGGTGGTAAATGGGATACAAGTCAATGTGTTTGTTGATAAAATTCCAGTTGGAATGCCATGCTTCTAGGAATCCTCATGCGTGTCTCTGTTTGGCTTGTCCTAGGATGGATGTGTTGTCCCAGTCGAAGTGGTGTCCTTCCTCATCTGTATGCAAGGATACTAGCGAGAGTGGGTCATGTCTTTTTGTGGCTAATTGATGTTCATGTATCCTGGTGGTTAGTTTTCTGCCTGTTTGTCCAATGTCGTGTTTGTTACAGTTCTTGCATGGTATTTTGTAAATGCCATTAGTTTTGCTTGTTGTCTGGATATGGTCTTTCAAGTTTATTAGCTGCTGTTTTAGTGTGCTGGTGAGTTTGTGGGCTACTGTGATGCCAAGAGGTCTGAGTATTCTAACACAGCAGGTCAGGCAGCATCCAAGGAACAGGAAAATCAACGTTTCGGGCATGAGCCTTTCTTCAGGAATGAGGAGAGTGTGCCAAGCAGGCTAAGATAAAAAGGTAGGGAGGAGGAACTTGGGAGAGGGGCATTGGAAATGTGATAGGTGGAAGGAGGTTAAGATGAGGATGATAGCCCGGAGTGGGGCTGGGGGCGGAGAGGTCAGGAAGAAGATTGCAGGTTAGGAAGGTGGTGCTGAGTTCGAGGGGGGGGACTGAGACAAGGTGGGGGGAGGGGAAATGAGGAAACTGGTGAAATCCGAGTTCATCCCTTGTGGTTGGAGGGTTCCTAGGCGCAAGATGAGGCGCTCTTCCTCCAACCATCGTTTTGTTGTGGTCTGGCGATGGAGGAGTCCAAAAACCTGCATATCCTTGGT
>NC_057720.1:86555454-86560623 GCF_004010195.1 Chiloscyllium plagiosum | reverse complement strand
ACAAGGGATGAACTCAGATTTCTCCAGTTTCCTCATTTCCCCTGCCCCCACCTTGTCTCAGTCCCAACCATCGAACTCAGCACCACCTCCCTAACCTGCAATCTTCTTCCTGACCTCTCCGCCCCACCCCCACTCCGGCCTATCACCCTCATCTTAACCTCCTTCCACTTATCACATTTCCAACGCCCCTCCCCCAACTCCTTCTGCCCTACCTTTTATCTTAGCCTGCTTGGCACACTCTCCTCATTCCTGAAGCATGGCTCATGCCCGAAACATCGATTCTCCTGCTCCTTGGATGCTGCGCTTTTCCAGCAACACATTTTCAGCTGTGATCTCCAGCATCTGCAGTCCTCACTTTCTCCTAAGTAGTCTAACAGTCATTTCCACGATGTCTTTGATGTAGGGGAGAGTGGCGAGGGTTTCTGGCCATGTTTCATCTGTTTGTTGGGGTTTGTTGCTGAGAAAATCGGCAGACTGTGTTCATTGGATACCCGTTCTTTTTGAATATGCTGTTATAGGTGATTTTCCTCTGCTCTTCGTAGTTACTTTGTGCTGCAATGTGTGGTGGCTCATTGAAACAATGTTCTAATATAACTTCATTTGTGGGTGTTGGGATGTTCACTTTTGTAGTTCACTATTTGGTCCGTATGTGTTGTTTTCCCATAGACGCTGGTTTGAAGTTCCCCGTTGGCTGTTCGTTCTACTGCGATATCTAGGAATGGCAGTTCGTTGTTGCTTTCCTCTTTAGTGAATTTTACGCCCGTAAGGGTATTATTGATGGTCTTGAGAAACAACAAACCTCAACAAGCAGACAAAACACGTCCAGGAACCCGAGCCACTCTCCCCTACATCAAAGGCATCTCTGAAATGACTGCCAGATTACTCAAACCTCTTGGCACCATGGTAGCCCACAAACCCACCAACATGCTAAAACAACAACTAATGAACTTGAAAGAGCCTATACAGAAAACAAGCAAAACTAATGTCATTTACAAAATACCTTGCAAGAACTGTAACAAACAGGCAGTAAACTAACCACCAGGATACATGAACATCAATTAGCCACAAAAAGACATGACCCATTCTCACCAGTATCCTTACATACAGATGAGGAAGGACACCACCTCGAGTGGGACAACACATCCACTATATCATCAATAATCAATATTGGTGCTGTGAAACTGCATAACTTATAATCAATATTTAAACATTATAGTGCAATAAGGCACCATCAATAATCAAAGTTTAAACACTGATATTATGACACTGTATAATTTTTCATTAATATTTAAACACAAGACACCGTGAAACTGCATCATTATTAATCAATATTTAGTCACTGATACTCTGACACTGCAGCATCAATAACGAATATTTAAACACTGACACTGTTACTCTACATCATCAACAATTAAAATGTTTACAGTGTTCCAAGAACATTATTATTGATTAAAAAGGAATAATCTTTGGTAATGTGGCACTGTGGCATCAGTAAACTCAAAGTTAAGACTGACACCATGCCAATGTAAGTCAGCTTAACATTGTTACCCTGACACAGTATCTCTTCCAATTATTAAAAAAAAACACTGACATCATTATTTCGGATGGTGAAAAGCCACAATATAAATGATGCCAAATCACTCCAAGATCTAAGCTCAACATGTGTGCACGGATGCAATATATTGCGCAATCTGCAAATACCATGTCACAGTGCCATCAGTAAACAACTTCTAAACATGGCACTGTGCCATTCATATACCAAAACATTTATGAACATTAATAAAACAATCTATCACCAAAAGATAATATGCAAACCCTGCTACTATGGCACTGTACCAACTTTAAACTTGTAAACACTGCTGCTGCAGCAGTGTATAATTTACAAACAATATTTAAACACATGTCACAGCAGCAAGCCATGTAGAAACAATACTTAAACACACAGACCATGCTACTGTACAACCTTAAAACAAAATTTCAACCAGCACTATGACACTGCATTAGCACTCAAAACTATTGAATTGCAGTTTTCCAATCCAAAGCCACAGTTCTTGAATTTGGATAACTTAATAATGACAATGATGAAACTGTGGCAAATGCATCAGCATTCCCTCCATGTATTTCTTTTCATACACCAGGGTGGGATTTATTGGCACCTGGAGATTTGCCTTGTTCTTTTCTCCAAACCATGTTGTTATGTAAGTTCCTCACTTGGATTGATATTTTTTTTTTAAAACTTCCTATGGACCACTCTTTTACAGTAAAATGTGACACAACTCACACCTAAGAAGCCTGTCCTTCTCTTATTGGTCATTATTAGGTCACATGCATCTGTCTTTAATGAACCCACATTCCTCTGTACCACAGTCTCTCGTAACATATTTATGGGAACTTTTACTGTTAGCTTTGCTATTCCTCACAAGTTTCTTTTCCCCATATTCGCTTTTTGCAGCTTTTATAGCTTTCTCCAAATCCCTTTATGGCCATTTTTATTTCTAAAACAGCTCTCCCAGTCCGCTGGATTTCCACTTTTCTTTGACTCAGCAGTGCAAGCACTTCCTGGCCTCACGGGCGGCTTACTCTTCCCACCCTTTTTAAGGGGTTGGAAAAGAAGTTGACACTTAGGGTGCTGTCAAAATTGATGGTAAAAAGTGGTTTGAAGTGTCTGCCTGGCATCTGGCTGGAGCATACGTACCCAGAGTGTGGTTGCGTCCATTGGTGTCAATGAGCTGGACTGTAACCGATTTGCGGTGCTGGTCATACAGTGTTGTACCATCTGCAGATAAATAAATTAGAATCGAGCTGGCCACACCAGGGTGATCAAAACTGACCTAAGTTTTGAAAAAGAAACATGAAGAAAGCAGCATTTGAAATTACAAAAAATCTTTTTTTGTTGTTGTTGTTGTTGTTATTTGCTGAATCCAGCAAATGGACAAGAGGAAATACTGCAAACGGGAGAAATTGAAGTATTTTCTTTCTTTAATTAAAAAAAAAGACAGAAAATGCTGGAAATCCACCGTGTCTGAGAGAGAACAGCCAACAGCTTTGGAACGGCTAAGGCAGAACCTAATGAGATTTTACAGTCATAAACTCAAGTTCGCAATCTCTTCTTGCAAGATCCTCATGTTGGCTCAGAAAGCCAAGCATTGGTACTACTTCTGAAAGCACACAGCCAGATTCTTCTGGAGTCATCTACTCCAAGCCGACTTCTCCAAATCTTTTCATATTCTCCCTATGCAAATACTTACAGATTCTCTTATCAATGTTACAATTTGCTGCCATAATTCTCAGTTGTAAAGCATTACACATTTAAATGCTCTGATAGTGAGATCAATAATCCTCCTAACTAAACCCAAGTCAGCGTCAACTTGGATCATCCAATTGACATGGACTGAAGTTGCGAAAGCGATCAATGGTCAGTTAGGGATACATGATCAAGACAGCCCACAATGATTCAACCAACGTACTGTAGGGTGAGAGGTACACAATAGGGGTAAGTGATATTGGTTCTATACAATGTTCAGTGCATAATAGTCAAGAGAGTGATCACATGCTCCAATTGGTTTAATATTCTATCCAGTGCAGGGTATTCAATATGAAGAGGCAACAGTAATTTGCTTTATTTCCAGTGCAAATATTTCCACTGATATACTTGTTCCAGTGGAAACTTAATTTTGATAATTGAAGTGAAATCAAATATGCATTTTCAATGGTAACTTAAGCAAAAGAAACCAGAAGACAAATTAAAATGAAAATACAGAGGTAGTGATTTGATGCTCACTATTTATTACTTTAGATAAAATGATGAACTGGCATTTTGGATGTCATGCAACAAAAGGGACTCCTACAATTTAGTGAAAGGTTTAATGCATTTCTTAAAAATATATCTCTACTGACCAAAGAAGCAGCATCGAGTGCAACGAGCAAAGTCTTCTTACCTTCAGCCACAGCTTGTTTTCAGCATCAGAGTTGTGGTATAAAGAGTGCTGGTTAAAGTCCCATTCATTAACAGTGTAGAAGGGAACAGTACATGGAAACCAGGCATATTGGGACAACCCATCACTCACATCCAGAAATTCAGTCTGACAGACCTGGAGGATCAGACAACATCCAACTCTTACAATCAGGGCATACAGAACATAACAGAACAGCCACTCAATACCTAAAACATGTCCAAAATCTTACTGCAAAATGACTAGTTTCAATTTCAACACAAAACAAAAATCAATCAGAATGCAGAATGATTATCAATTTATTGTTGAGCATTCTGAACTACAAAATAGGTCTACAGGCAAGTTTGAAAGAAGAAACTCAGCACCTTTTTCAAATCATGTAAATAAACAAGTGCATAAAAATGCATCATAATTCGACAGTAAGGATTCAATTATTTGAATGGAGCACTGCAAGTTTTACTTAAATTCACACTGCATCCCAAGTTTGTTCAGAGATGCTGGTATTACATTCCTGAAAGTCATTTGGAGAATGAGGATGGATACTTGAGCCAATCTTTACTCATCTTATATTTACTTATAGAGTGAGGCATTACTCACACACACGATCTCCTAACTCAATCACATCACACTTTCAGGAAACTTTTCTTCAGATGTGTTCAGTTAAAACCCTAATTAATCTCTTTAACCAGCTTTGGATTTATGACAATTAACAAGTAATTAACAGCTAAAGGGCAATGTTTCAGCACTATAGGTAAGTGTTAAAGGGACATGAAAACCCTCACAAGCCAATCATATTCTTTGGATTTACATAGTTGGGCCACTTCTGCCAAACGGTTGGTTGGCTAAACTTGATTGTGATGTGGTGGAGCTCATGGTGGGGGTCAATAGTAACAGCATGTTCACAGTGTGGTGAGATGAATTTAACAGTGTTACAATACAGGATAAATCCTATACGGTCAGATCCACCGACGTCAAGCTGGTGTTTTTCTCCTGCTGGCCGACTGTCACCTACAGGACGAGCAGCGGGCTGGTAAGGGAACGTGGAAGCTGAACACAAAGCTGTTGACCCCGGGAAACATTGAGGAGCTCAAGAGGGACTACGCAGGTTGGAGAACCGTGAAGCCCCTCTTTGAGTCCCCAGCGGACTGGGGGGAAACAGTAAAAGGGAACATCAAGAGGTTCTTTATCCTCAAAGGTGTTCAGGAGACGAGAGAGA
>NC_057720.1:86541252-86550655 GCF_004010195.1 Chiloscyllium plagiosum | reverse complement strand
ATTGGAGACGTCCTAGACCCTGGCACCAGGGAGGCAACAAACCTTCCGGGAATCCCGATCCTGACCACAAAATCTCCTGTCGATTCCCCTAACTATCGAGTCCCCTACCACGAGTACTTTTCTATTCTGCCCCCTTCCTTTCTTTGCCACAGTGTCAGTCTCAGTGCCAGAGAACTGACTGCTATGGCTTTCCTCTGGTAGGCCAACCCCCCCCAGCAGTATCCAAAACGGTATACTTATTGCTGAGGGGAATGTCTACAGGGGAAAGCTGCACTGTCTGTTACATATGAAATGGTACCTTTCAGAGAGAGGCTCCGCAGGCCATATCTTTGTTGGTTGGTACTTTTTGCCACCCTTTGCCGTTCTAAATGTCCGATTTTATATACCCAAAAACATCAATCCATCTCACTGGTTTGATGTCATCAAAAGATTAAAATTCAAATTTGATTGCATTTTGGTATCTTGGGGCATAATTTAAACTAACTGGCCAAATTCAAATTTGTTGTGTACCATGGCAACGCAGCTCCAGCTATTTGTTTTCACTGCCAAATGTTATATTTTAAAATTTTCTGCAAGCTCTGTGCCACTCTAGGTCCGTGCCAGCTTCCGCTCGCTCTTAAAGGTACAGTACCTACCTACACCTTCATAGCAACAGAGAAACACAAAGTTAACTACGTCTCTGTTTATGCCATGAAAAGAGAAATGTTAATTTGCTTTGTTTTGCTTCCTTTGTCCCCAGTATTCTTCCTTCCTTGTTTGAAGGACCCTATGCAAATGGACTTTTCTCTTATTGACTAAAATGATAGACAGTAGGAATACTAGGTAGGCCTCATTAACCCAAACCAACTCCCTTTGTAACTGCAAGAGGTTTCCTTTGTCTCTAAAGCAACGTGTAAATGCTGAAGGGAAAGTTGACAAGATTTCCTAACTGGGTTTTTGGTATAACAAAACAGAGGGAAAATAAAACCCAACCAGTTAGGCAACATGAGTGGAGTGAGAGAAACAGAGTTAATCTTTAGGATACCAGAGTGAGCACATGCTAATATTGCTAATTGATACAAAGAAACGAGAACCATTATTCATTAAATCTGCACAGAATTGATTTACAAAGAACAAATGCAATAATGTAACCCAACAGAACTTGAATCCTTTAATGTTGTGATATATGACATATGCAAAGCTCCTTTCTTGATCCTAATCTCCTGAAGGATCCCTTACCTTGTTAATTTGTTCATACTTATCTCATATTCATCGACTGGCCTCAACTTTTTGCCTACCTTAGTTAAGGCAGGTTGGCCAGTTACCACTTTAACCGGACACCTCCTGTCATCCTGGTGAGGGCTGAAGGCCTGTGCTGCCCACTGGTCAGTGAAACCCTCTGGTGTCGGAAAGCCACAGTCACGAACACTACTTCTCCTCTCAAACTCCTCACAGACTCCATCCCCATCGTGAACATAACATAGGCTGGGCTCGCCTAAGGAAAGGCAGAGTGGAATTTACATGAAGTGTCTGACCACTTAAACCAGCAATATCACCAGGCACTCTCCATGCACTGAGTCAATGAGAAACGTTGTGACTATTAGTCTATCAGTAAATACACTACCCAAGCTGAACACGGAAAGGATCAGACAAACATCACCACGATGACCGATCAGTCTTGATGCTAGTGTTTGAAGGCAGGACTGCAGGAATAATCATCTGCTCGTCTCTTTACCAATAGCAGGAACCATTTAATGTCTCCCTGTCAATGCAGCAGGTTCCTCAGGACTGTACAGTAACTTGGTTTGATTTTATTATTGTCACATTGTACCTAAGTACAGTGAACAGTTTTGTTTTGCGTGCAGATCATAACATACAAATGATCATAGGGTGATTGAACAGAGCGAGGAATACAAAGTTACAGCTGCAAAGAAGGTGCCCAAAAAGCGAGCTTAATGTTAGATTTGAAATGCTACCTGGTAATGTTTGCCTGGTTTGCTTGAATATGTAATCGATTGACTCAGCGATGGGTCCACAAAGCCAAGGTGGCATGAGCAATACTATCAAGCGCAAACGTGCAGCAGCAAGCAGGAGTTCCTCATGCTGACCCATCTCTACAGTCTTGCAACACACCAGGACCTAGCAGGTGCTATACTAGGAGTGGGAAAGTGGTGGCTGTGTCCTACGCCTCCTGCGCTATTTTCACCTCCCTCCACAAGTCAGAGCTCAAAACCAGCCAGTATTTGTAACAGGACTTAAATTCTGCACCAGAAGGATGAATGTAGTTGTAAGCTTCAAGTCTCCTCAGGGTTGTGGTGCCAGAATACAGACATCAGCTGCTGAAACAGTACAGTAAAATGGAACATTCAGTCCATACAAGTAACAACCTTAACACTTTGGAAACTGAAAACATCCAGGAGAGAGATTTGCAGAAACATGTTAGACACCAGGGGGAGAGTCATGTGTCACTAAAAGGAATGTTTTAGCACAGAAACATGCCCTTTGGCCCAACTATTCTGCTACATATGAATCTGCTACCCACCCATCTTCATCTCCTCTGATCTATATATCCTTCTCTTCCTTTCTTCATCAAATGTCCATTTTGATTTTGCCTTAAAGTGGTACATGAGGGTTTGAAGTAAAACCGAGTTCACTCATCAAATTTGAAGGCATCAGTCAATAGCTGAGGGTGGTTCAGTGATTAGCGCTGCTGTGACACAGCTTCAGGAACCTGGATTCAATTCCACCCTCAGGTGACTGTCTGTGTGGAGTTTGCATGCCCTTCCTGTGTCTGCATGGGTTTGCTCTGGGTGCTTGACTTCCTCCCATAGTCCAAAAGCCATGAAGATTAGATAGATTAACCATGCTAAACTGCCCTGTAGTGTCCAGGGATGTGCAGTCGAGGTGGTGTGGCCATGAGATATGCAGTCACGGGGATGGGAGGGGTGGTCTGGATGAGATGCTCTTTAGGGGGTCGGTGTGGACCCGATGGGCTGAATCGTCTGCTTCCACACTGTAGGGATTCTATGATATTACCTTCTTTGATATTTAGGAAGGACGGCATGTTACTGCGACCTAATGAACATTTCCAGTCTCTAGAGAAGAAAGACTAAATGTATTTTCTTACAACTGCCCAGATCAGGATTTACTTTAAGGCAAATGCAATTGACAGTGTGAAGTGTTGCTGCCAGAAACACAGCCATTCAAAGGTTTGGCTTTCAGTCGTGCGTGAGAGCGGACACCAGTAAAAAAACAAAGTGCCGGCACTCAGTGTTACTTATTCTCCTCTAGGCTCCTTCTCAATCACCTATTAATGGGTCACCACCTCCAGATGTGTGATTGCTCTTCCTATAAAGCATATCTGATGTTTTGGGTCAATGGTCATCTGGCAGGTTGTACCAATTATGAAGGTTAGATTGTTCCACTGACCCATCCCCATTTTCCCATGTGGACTGAATGAAAACAACAGGAGACACGGTGTGGTAATGGTTTGGATTAAGAGCAATCCTTTTCTCTTTTAAAAATAAAAGAGAAAAACTCACCAGTTTTTCGGAAGGCTTTACCATGAGAAAGATTGGTGTCTATAACAACACTGAACTCAAAGCAGAAGAACGTGGAACTAATTAAATCCACTAATTAACAGAATCTAACTGACTGGTGTTATTCAACCGCCATACATTAGAGCCAGCCCACCAACATTTCACATCACATCAAGACTAAAGACAAAGTGAAGAAACATATGCAGCTAGTGGGCAAAGCGTAAACGCTCTGAATACATTCAGACCCAATTGATATATAACCTCTCCTCATGTGAGACACATGAGTACAAAATGGGCAGCATGCCAGACACCATCCTCTGCTGAGCCGCATTAGCCCTGTCACATAGTTCCACAAGACTCACGCTGGTAATCAGGAACAGCACTGCTCGAACAGATCACAAGCTGCAGAGAAGTGCCAATGATCAAAATTTGGAATTCTAGTTAATGCTTCGATCAGCTGGGACAATTCTGGCTGACACAAACTGTGGATAAAAAAACAGAATAAGCTGGCACTACTTAGAACTAGGAATGTATCTGCTGTTACCATTTTTTGGTTCTACTCTTACCCCATTACCATCCTCTCTCTTTAACACTGCTGTCTCACAGCTCCAGGGACCTGGATTCAATTCCACCCTCAGGTGACTGTCTGTGTGGAGCTTGCGTGTTCTTCCCGTGTCTGCATGGGTTTCCTGTGGGTGCTCTGACTTCCTCCCATAGTCCAAAAGATTTGAAGAATAGATAGATTAACAATGCTGAACTGCCCCGTAGTGTCCAGGGAAGTGCAGGCGAGATGGATTGGCCAAGGATACCCAGAGTCACGGGAATGGGGTGGGTCTGAGTGAAGCGTCCCTTTTGCTGTAAGCATAAGGGGAGGTGATTGTCTAGTGGCATTATCGCTGGACTATTACTCTGGAGACCCAGGTATCGTTTCAGGCACCTGGGTTCAAATCCTGGAATGGAAGATGTGGAATTTGAATTCAGTTAATAGTTAAGAGTCTAATGATGACGATGTGTCAATTGTTGGGGGAAAACCAATCTGGATCAAATGTTCTTACCTGGTCTGGCCTAAATATGACTCCAAACCCACAGCAATGTGGCTGACTCTTAACAGCCCTCTGGGCAAATTAAGGATGGGCAATAAATGCTAGACACAGATGGTGGTGGTCTGATATGATTCATCTTCAGAACTAAAGAAAGAGCTGAGAAATTGTTTATTTTTTTCATATTGTTATAGAGGAGTGAATGATCAGATTGCGATAGTGCCCACAGCAAAAGAGAAGAGCAGTGATAATTGTAGTAAAGGAGAGATAGAGATATCAAATAGGTGTAAATGTTAGCTGTGAAAAGGAGAAAGTGGGTCAGCTCTGCAGACAGTAAGTCAATAGGAGGCAAACAAGAAACGGCCAGAGAAAGGGTGGGGGAGGTATGAACAATGGGAGCACTGTACAGAGGTCATGCTCTGAAGTTGTGAGATCCCATAGCGATGCTCAAAGCTGTAACGTGCCCAAGGGAGACAGGAGGCTTTGTTCCTTGAGCTTGCATTGAGCTTCTTTGGAACACTGTAGCAGGCCCTGAAGAGAAGCGTTGGCATGGGAACATGGTGGTTTATTGAAATGACTAAATGACAAGCAACTGCAAAGTCAGGGTCATTCTTGTGAATAGAGGAGGTGTTCCACAAAGGGTCACTCGGAGTGTGTTTAGTCTTACCAATGTAAAGCAAACCGCGTTGTGAGCAGCAAAAGCAGTAGACTAGATTAAAAGAAGTACAAGTGAAACACTGCTTCACTTAGAAGGGGTGTTTAAGGCCTTGGGCAGTGAAGAGGGAAGAGGTAAATGGATGGGAAAGAATCATGGAAGAATGAGGAAGTGTTAGGAGTCATGGAGATGTGGATCAGACTGTCATGTAGGGATGGTCACTGTGAATGCTGATAGCAGAGGGCAGTGAAAGATGGGTTTAGTAGTAGCTTCTTGCTGGAGATGGTGAAAATGGCAGGAGCTGATCCTTTGAATGCAGAGATGGTGGGGTGGGCAGTGAGGATGAGGGGAGGGAGCCTCACTGTTGTTCTGAAAGGGAGGTGAAAGGGTGAGGGCAGAGGTGCTAGAGATGGCTCAGATATGGTTAATGACCCTTCCAGCAACGGTGAGAGGCATCCTCAGGGAAGGAAAACAGAGGTCATGCCAGAGGTTCACTGATGGAAGATGATATCATCAGAACAGATGGGATGGAGACGGAGAAACTGAGAGAATGCAAAGCAGGGAAGAGGATGTGAGGAGGTGCAATCTGGGTGGCTGCAGGAGTCAATGGGTTTGCAGTGATACTGGTGTACATGCTATCCCAGGATAGAAACGGTAAAGCCAAGGGAAGAACAGCAAAGAGTCAGAGGTGAGACCTGAAGGTGAGAGAAGGATGGAAATTGCAACCAAAGTGATGAACTTTTCCAGTTCGAGAGAGAGAGAGCTGGAAGCAGCACCAATGGTATTATCGATGTACTGGGGAAACAGTTGTGGTTGGGGGCCTGAGTTGGACAGTGATAAGGTATATCCCACAAACAGACAGGTATAATTGGGACCCGTATGGATATCCATGGCCACATCTTTGGACAATGTCAGCCGAAGGAGGGTGGAGGTGGATAGGCCTCTTTTCGAGGAAGAAGTTAAGAACCTTCAGACATCACAATGGAGGATGGACGTAAGGATGGATGTGAAGAGGAACTGGACAGAACAGGAGACGGCTCAGACTGGAAAACTGGAAATTGTGAAAGCGACATAAAGTATCAGAAGAATTACAAATGTAGTTGAGAAATGACAGAACAAGGGCTTGGAGAAACAGGGACAAAATAGGAAGGAATAAGTTCAGTGGGGCAGGAACAGGTTGAAATGATAGGTCTACCAGGACAGTTCCAGTTGTGGATTTTGGGAAGGAGGCAGAAGCAAGCTGTATGAGATTGGAGGACTATGAAATGGGAAGCTGTGGAGGGGAGATCTCCAGAGGAGATTAGGTCAGTAACAGTCCTGGGAATGAAAGTTGGTGTTCAATGGTGGCGTCATTATTTAGGGAGAGATAATATGGTTAGATTAGGAAAGAAAGGAGGAAGTTTGTGTGGAGCGTAAACATCACCTTACATAAGTTGAGCTGAATGGCTTGTTACAATGCTGTATATGCCCTGTTAATTCACAGTCATGAGCAACAATGAAGTAAAGTTGCCTTGTCCCATTTGAAGACCTTCATCAGATTGACCAATATGACATATTCAAGTTTAAGAAGAAAACTTAAAACATATCCAATCATGGATAACAAGCTGGACATGATAGGAGAGGTGATGGTATATTGGAAATGTCACTAGCCTAATAAACAACAACCATAGGCTAATGTTCTGGGGACCTGTGTTCGAATTCTACCAAGGTAGATGGTGAAGTCTGAATACAGTAAAAATCTGGAATTGAAAGAAAACAGCCTCATGACAACAGTGTAACTTCTAATATCCTGAAAGGAGGGGGGAATCTGCCATCCTTCCCCAGTCTGGCCAACATGTGACTCCATACCCACAGCAACATGGCTGATTCACACCTGCCCTCTGGGCAATTAGAGATGGGTAATAAATGCTGGCTTATTAAGTGACACCTACACGCATGAACAAATTTTTAAAAATAGAAATAATTCAAAAAACAAGGACAATGTTTAAAACTTAGGTTTTACAGATGATACCAGCAAGTGGATGTTACATCAGATTGGGTCTCTATTCACATGAGACTCAGGGCTGACTAACAGAGGTGTTTGGAAGAGTGCACAAAGACAGAGCAGGTGCTTTAAAATGGCAGCGATTGGAGAGCTGGTGGGAGATGCACCTCCCCTGTACAATGGAAGATCTACCGTATTAAGCGTCTCTCAGGGATTTAATAGGACGGCAGTGGGCTTTCCTCAAGATCATGAATGCTGGTGGAGGGGGGAGTGGGGGGCAGAGGTTCCACCCACCAAGAGCTATCAGTCAGAGTCTAGAACAGCCACATCCATGAAGACATGTTAACATGGCACAACCTGAAAGGGGGATGATGAGTGGCAGAGAGACCACCCATAGCCTTCCTATCATGGAGGCTGGAAGACAGTGGATTCTAACATCCATGCCAGAACACGTGTCACTACCCCTCCCCAACCCCTCACCGCCATTTAGAGGGGACAGCATTAAACCTCTCCCAGTGTTACCACTTGTGGAGCTCACTATCTTGCTTGAGTCAAATAGTATCAATGCATTAAATTGTCACCATGCTATAGGAAGGTTGTGACTACATGAGCGGCTACAGCAATGAAGAGAGACTGGATAGACTGGTGTTGTTTTCTTTAGAATGGAGAAGGCTGAGTTCGGTGGGGGGAGGGGAAGTTCCCGATTGAGGTTTACAGAGATCTGACAGAGACCTGTGTTGATCTGACAGGGCACAATCGGATTGATAGGGAGAAACATTTCCCCTTAGTAAACAGGTCAACACAGGGGGCACAGTTTTAAAGTTAGGAGCAGGAGGTTTAGTTGGGATTTAAGGAAATTTATTTTCACCCAGGAGAAGCAGGAACATTTAAGATTGATTCAGAAGAGCACTTGAAATGACATAGCATAGAAGACTGGAAAACTGAATTAGAATAGATCAATGCTTGTTGATTGGCCGAAGGGAGAGAGAGAGAGCCATTGAAAGGGAATATAGACCAGCCCACGAGGGACAAGAAAGGACTGGACCCTTAGCAGAATGGATTGGGGGATGTTTGAGTGATAAAGTAGGATGACCTGCTTCTGTTCTGTATATTCAAAATATTTTATGGAAGATTACCGGATCAATATCTTTCAGGCAAAGCATGACGAACTCCTGGAATTAGTTTCCAGTGAAAGCCGTTGAGCAGACAATTTAAATGACCTCCGGCAAGGTGCAACATTGGTCAGTACATAACATTCCCAGAGGAGAACGGATGCCAAGAAACAAGAAAGTTAAAAATCACACAACACCAGGTTATAGTCCAACAGGTTTAATTGGAAATACCTGTTGGACTATAACCTGGTGTTGTGTGATTTTTAACTTTGTACACCCCAGTCCAACACCGGCATCTCCGAATCGAGAAACAAGAAGGTGGTGGTCTAAAGGTCACGGAAGGTGGAAGACTAAAGGACACAGAAGGAGGAGGTCTAAAGGACACAGAAGGTGGAGGTCTAAAGGTCACGGAAGGAGGTGGAGGTCTAAAGGACACAGAAGGTGGAAGTCTAAAGATCACGGAAGGTGGAGGTCTAAAGGACACAGAAGGTGGAGGTCTAAAGGTCACAGAAGGTGGAGGTCTAAAGGTCACTGAAGGTGGTGGTCTAAAGGACACAGAAGGTGGTGGTCTAAAGGTCACAGAAGGTGGTGGTCTAAAGGACACAGAAGGTGGAGGTCTAAAGGACACAGAAGGTGGAGGTCTAAAGGTCACAGAAGGTGGTGGTCTAAAGGACACAGAAGGTGGAGGTCTAAAGGTCACGGAAGGTGGAGGTCTAAAGGACACAGAAGGAGGTGGTCTAAAGGTCACAGAAGGTGGAGGTCTAAAGGTCACAGAAGGAGGTGGTCTAAAGGTCACAGAAGGTGGAGGTCCAAAGGTCACGGAAGGTGGAGGTCTAAAGGTCACGGAAGGAGGTGGTCTAAAGGTCACAGAAGGTGGAGGTCTAAAGGACACAGAAGGTGGAGGTCTAAAGGTCACAGAAGGTGGAGGTCTAAAGGACACAGAAGGTGGAGGTCTAAAGGTCACAGAAGGTGGAGGTCTAAAGGACACAGAAGGTGGAGGTCTAAAGGTCACAGAAGGTGGAGGTCTAAAGGACACAGAAGGTGGAGGTCTAAAGGTCACAGAAGGTGGAGGTCTAAAGGACACAGAAGGTGGA
>NC_057720.1:86520938-86538829 GCF_004010195.1 Chiloscyllium plagiosum | reverse complement strand
GCTAGGAAATTGTTTCTGTTAGGCGAGGAGACTAGGACCTGTGGACACAGCCTTAGAATTAGAGGGGTTAAATTCAGAACAGAAATGCGGAGACATTTCTTCAGCCAGAGAGTTGTGGTCCTGTGGAATTCATTGCTGCAGAGTGCAGTGGAGGCTGTGACGCTAAATGTGTTCAAGGCAGAAATTGATAAATTCTTGATGTCACAAGGAATTAAGGGCTACAGGGAGAATGCGGGTAAGTGGAGTTGAAATGCCCATCAGCCATGATTGAATGGCGGAGTGGACTCAATGGGCCGAATGGCCTTACTTCCACTCCTATGTCTTATGGTCTTAAAAGGATTAGGGTTAACTGGATAAGGGGGAATGGTATATAAACAGAATGAAACAATTGTTCCAAGCCAAGTTGGCTTGTTAGATATGTGATTATGTACAGAAGGATAAATATACCAGCTATAGCAGAGATGTGGCCTAAGGTTAGTTGAAGCCGAGACTTGATATCCCTCATCTTTACATTTTCAGGAACGCTAGCGGGATCAGCTCACAGTAAGTGATTGTATCGCAGTGTTAGAACACACGGATGTCCTAGGGGATTTATATGGAGATGGAATCCACATGGATACAATTAAGGAAGAGAATGGGAAACAGTATAATTTTTTTTTGGCCTGAAATGAACAAAGGAAAAGGAGATGGGAGACAGGTTGTGATCTCTGGACAGCTCAGAACAACAGGGTAGTAACGTTTCCAAAGGAATCGAGCTTTTTGTTTCATCCAGGACCGCTTCTTGGTGGAGTATGTTTCTTGTAAACCAAAGGTCTGGTTTTGGTTAATGAGTAACTGATAACAACTGAGAAATAGTGACCATAGTTAAGTTAAATACAAGAACAGTAAAGGGAAATTAAGAATGAGAGATAAAGGGAACTACATTGGACCACAAAGTTCACTGAGATAAAAAGCACACAAAACAGTGACAGAAAGATTTGCAAACAACATTTGCCAGTGGGAGATTTTCCCAACATAAGGAGCAAGAGGAAATCAGTAATACAAGTAATAAGTAACACAACAACATACAAGAAGAATTGAATTGAATCGTTTATTGTCACTTGTATTATTAAAAAATACAGTGAAAAGCATGTACTATCGCCATGTATAGGAGCCATTCACATTAACTTAGAATAAAACTATTCTTGTAGTTAAGGATATGACGAAACTTGAAAGGGGTCAAAAAAGATTTACAAGGATGTTGCGAGTGTTGGAGGGTTTGAGCTATAGGGAAAGGCTGAACAGATAGGCTGGGTCTGTTTTCCCTGGAGCGTCGGAGGCTGAGGGGTGACCTTACAGAGGTTTATAAAATCATGAGGGGCATGGATAGGATAAATAGACAAGGTCTTTTCCCCAGAGTGGGGGAGTTCAGAACTAGAGGGCATAGGTTTAGGGTAAGAGGGGAAAGATATAAAAGGGACCTCAGGAGGAACTAGTTCACACAGAAGGTGGTACGTGTATGGAATGAACTGCTCGGGAAGTGGTGGAGGCTGGTAAAATTACAACATTTAAAAGGCATCTTGATGGCTATAGGAACAGGAAGGATTTGGAGGGATATAGGACGTGCTGACAAATGGGACTAGATTAATTTAGGACATCTGGTTGGAATGGATGAGTTGGACGGAAGGGTATGTTTCTGTGCAGTACGGCTCTACGACTCTAAACCTCAAAGAGGGTCCAACCTTTCCTTCCCCACTGGTACAGTCCCACTCTGGGATTTCCAGCCTACACCATGTGGCCGCCAAACAGCCCATTCCACGTGGAACTGAGAGTCCTGCTCCAGGCTTCACAGGCCAACTGACCAACTCTGCAGCCACACTGCCTCTGAAGACATTGGCTCCCACTCCTGAGCCAATACTGCTTCCAATTTCAGCTTGTGTGTGGAACAGAATGTTTAAACTTTGTCAATTATGCTGAAATAGGATATTGACAAATAGAGATTAGGACTGGGAAGGACATGAAGAGAAAGCTTATAACCCCACAGAACATGTGCAGTGGTGATCAATGCAATCTAATCTGGATTTTGAAAGAGAATAGAAGGTGCTGAACGCATTTAATGGAGAGTCCTGGGCCCAGTGTGTCTATATTACACATAACCATGTTTAGGAGCAATGAATATTATTTAGGAAGAGAATGCTGCATCACAGAGTTTTGGGAGTCCTCAAGCATAAATCACAAAATTTGACAGCTCGCATACAAGCTCACAGGTGATAGGAAAGGCAAATGGAATGTTAGCCTTCATTTCAAAGAGAATAGAGTATAAAAATAGGAAGACACTCGTTAGACTAGTGAGAATAGTTTTGGTGCCCTTATCTCAGGAAAGATGTTTGGGCATTGGAAACAATCCAGAGAATGTTCTGAAGAACCCAAAACATTGACTCTGCTTTCTCTCCACAGATGCTGCCAAACCTGCTGTGTTTCTCCAGCTTTTTCTGGTTTTGCTCCAGAAAACAATCACTGGGCTGATACCAGGCCTCTTTTCTCAGGAGAGGTTGAGTAGGTCAGCTTCAGACTCAGTGGAAGTCAGGAGAATGAGAGGAGACCTTACTGAAAGGCAGAAGAGCTTTTAGTGAACTAGACAGGGTAGATGTAAAAAGGTTACTTCCCGTTGTAGTAGAGCCAAGGGTTAAATAATCTCAGAGCAAGGCAGTCACCCAGTTAGGACAGAGATGAGGAGGAATTTCTTCTCTTCAGAAGACAATGAAGAGATAGAATTCCTTCGGCACATAGGATGCAGACCCTGGATCATTAGTTATGTTCAAGGCTGAGACAGACAGATTTTTAATCAATAAGGGAATCAAAAGTTATGAAGAAAAGTCAGGAAGGTGGAGCTGAGGATTATCAGATCATCTGTGATTTTATTGAACATCAAGAAGCAGGAGTATGCCATTTGGCCCGTCGAGCTTGCTCTGCCATTCATTAAGATCATGGCTGATCTATCCATCATCTCAGCTCCTCCTATCTGTAGTATCCCCATAACCCTTCCATGCAAAATCCCATCCAACTGTGTTTTGAATATATTTAATGAATGCATCTACTTCCTCAATGGGAAGAGAATTCCACAGATTCACTTCTCTCTGGGAAAAGCAGTTCCTCCTCATTTCTGTTCTAAGTCTACATCCCCTAACCTTGAGGCCATGTCCCCTAGTCCTAGTCTCACCCACCAGAGGAAACAATATGTCTGCCTCTATCTCATCTATCCCTTTCATAATTGTATAAGTTTCCATAAGATACCCTCTCATTCTTCTGAATTCTAGCGAGTACAGTCCCAGGCAGCTCAACCCTTCCTCACAGGGTAACCCCTTCATCTCCAGAATCAACCTGGTGAACTTCATCAGCACAGCCTCCAAAACTAATGTATCCTTCCTCAAATAAGGAGACCAGAACTGTGCACAATACTCCAGGTGTGGCCTCACCAACACTTTGTGCAATTGCACCAGAACCTCCCTGCTCTGAAATTCAATCCCTCTAGCAATGAAAGCCAATATTCCATTAGCCTTCCTGATTACCTGTTGCACCTACAAGTCAACTGAATGGCCAACTTCTGCTCTGTGATCAGCGTATGTACATTAGACAAAACAAGATACAGGGGGTAATGTGTGTACATATAGGGCACTGCTGTCTCACAGTGCCAGAGACCCGGGTTCAATTCCAGCCTTGGGCAACTTTCTGTGTGGAGTTTGCACATTTCTCCCCATTTCTGCATGGGTTTCCTCCGAGTGCTTGAGTTTCCTCCCACAGTCCAAAGATGTGCAGGTCAGGTGAATTGGCCATGCTAAATTGCCCTCAGTGTTCAGGGATGTGTAGGTTAGGTGCATTAGTCAGGGGTAAATATAGGATAATAGGGTGGGTGAATGGGTCTAGGTGCATTGCCCTTCTTGTTGGGCTGAAGGGCCTGTTTCCACACTGTAGGGATTCTATCAAATTACACATAACCAGGCACAGGGGCAGTGATATAGGGCTTCAAGGTCAGATGCTCTACGGACTGAGCTACCTGGGCGTTGGGAGCATTATTTAGTGAGAACTCACCCAGACAGTTAAAATGTTCCTCTATCTGACACCGCCTTGAACAGCCATCGCCGTCTAATAAATTACCATCATCACACTCTTCTCCGAGGTTGCTGGGAGAGAAAATAACATACATGAAATATATTGAAACTCCTCAGCTTACTCTGCATGTGAACACAATAGGAAGCTCACCTGTAAGGGTCTTCCAAACATGGAGCTCTATTGACATTGCTTATCGGTCACATTAACTCAAAAAAAATTACCAAGTGTATTATCAGCAGCATACATCGTGCTGCTATGTGTTTAGTGCAATGTGACTATCTCGGGCCAAACCGCTCCCTCCTGGTGCTGTAATTACTCCAAGGCTTCTCTCCAATACCATCATGCTGGCTGTGCAATGTTTCCTTGGTGCTTTCCTTCCACAGGTGATTTGTCACAGCTTCCTGGGATCACCGACTGTTGCACCCCATTTGACTGCATTTCACTAATTCGCTCAACTGAGGGCCACGTTCGGGAAGGAGAGGCTCCAGCCAAGTTCTCCCCTGTGGCAGCCCATTACTTACTAAGTCCTACTGGAAAAGGGACAGAACAGGCCCATGACCCCTCCCCGTCGACATGAAGCTTCCTGACAACCAGGGCCCCCCGTGAGGGAAAGCTGCTAATTCTGGCTGAACAGCGTCCCAGTATGCCAACTGTATCAGGAGAAAATTCAGACTGTCACTTTTGGTCAGAGGCATTGGGTCTAAGCTGAACTCAAGACCTGAACACATTGAGGTCTTAAACCTTCTGCTACTTTAGGTGTACAGGATCCTCTGGCATATCGAAAGAATGTTCTTCCACCTCACATTTATTTCCCTCACTCAACAAATCACCAGAAACACATTCTCCAGCTTTGGGTGCTTGTCACTGGCTGCTATATTTATCTGCCATAAATGCACAGAGTATGTTTCATTCGTTGAATGGATATCTCAATCCAAATCTTCCATCGAACACACAGAGACTAGATATAACCCTGAAGATAAGTAACTGTGACCCCTGCGGTGTCCCACATCACTGGCTACACAGGGAATGGCCCGGGAATTTTAATCTTCCATTGTTCGCCCTATCCAGCCTGTTACCTTGACAACTTCACACCTTGACCATTTTGTCACCCTGACACCGTGCCCTCTTACAACTGTCACACTCACTCAGCAAAACACAATAAAATGCGATGTAAATATGTTTAGGCTCTCAACAATAGGACTGTCGATGCAGTAACAAGGGAGCATGGTCTGGCTCATACCGAGGATCCTTCACTATCAGGAAGGTCTCTGAAAGCTGGCGAGCTCTGGAATCCTAGAGGGGCCAAGTTCAGAGACCAGGGCCAGCTCCATCATCTGATCGTGAGATCAATCAGCTCAGCACAGAGCAGAAGTCACACAGCAATAACCCACAGTATAGAAATCACATCCACAATGCATGGTGGAGTCCATTTCAACAGACACTCAAGGATCTATTAATTGTCACATGAACCAAATTCATGTACTGTCCATTTTTACTTTCCTCATATCAAAATTGCTTGAAGCATTCTCAGGGAGTTCCAGTGTTGTCCTAAATGTCTGGAATGGGAGTAAGCCAGAGTCAATTGACCTGTCATGAGGTGGATCCCTTGGCCTTAACACAACATTGAGTAGGGTCTTTAATCTGGGCAAGAAAGATCCTGAGACTCAGTGAAGTTTAATTCAATGACCAGAGATTAGAAGTGACCCTCATTTTTATTATTCATTCACAGGAAGAGGGCATCACTGTTAGAACAGCACATACTGCCCATTCCTAATTACCCAGAAGGCAATTAAAGGTCAACCACATTGCTGTGGGTCTGGAGTCATTTGTAGGCCAGACCAGGTAAGGATGGCAGCTTCCTTCCCTAAAGGGCATTAGTGAACGAGATGGGTTTTTCTGACAATTTACAGTGTCTTCATGGTCATCATTAGACTTTTAATTCCAGGTACTTACTGGATTCAAATTACACCATCTACTTTGGCGAGATTCAAAAACAGAACATTATCTGGGTCTCTGGATTAATAGTACCACTAGGCCGTTGCCTCCTCAACCTGTCAACTGCAGGTGACAAAAGATCTCCCCCTCCATCACTGCAAGGTTGGACCTCAACCTAATGTACTGGTCAAGCCCAGACTTCCCAAGTATTCGGTTGAAAAACACTTCCCACACTGACACTTGAAACAAAAATTCAGACACAAGGAGATTATCAGTGTGTGGTTTTTTTTAAGATTAAGTTGGGTTTATGTTTGCTTACTTTTCCACTCGTTCGTCCCCACAAAAATGGCTGCCGTGTACGTAGAGAAGAGGTGGGGTGAGATCACTCGACGCAGATCCAGCTGCTACCTTCACTTGGTAACTGTAAAGTCTGCCTGGGACAACCTCCCTGAAAGGACATCATTGATATACATTAGTAACCTTCTCCCCGTCCCCCCTCCAACCCCACCAACCCTCATTTCACGAGGAAGTAAAATGGATTATGTAACAGTGAAACCTGATGGAAAGCAAGGTCAGAAACACAAAATTCAACTAAAACTGTTTAGAATCTGATGAAAATGGATTTAGACTTCCTAACAGATTCTGAAGAGGTCTGGCGGAATCCTGGTGAGGGAGGCACAGGGCTAAACAGTGCCATTGCTACTCATTGTGGGAACAGCACAGTTCATGAGCAGCCAAGTGAGGAGGGCTTTTATACGCCATATGATCGAGGGAGGGGGACTATGTAACCAGCCACAAGAATGAAAGAGAAAGATTTGTTCAGCACGTTCTCCAGAATTAATTACCGTCAGGGAAAGAAAGCTTTGATGGGTGAGGCGGGAACAAAAATAAAGCTGAACTGGACCTTTTTCGGTGGCTTACGTTGTGAAAACGCTCCACACCCCAAGACGCTTGGCCCATCGTCAAGCCTGAAGCGCAAGCAGTGAACGCCAAGTGGCTCACATGTCAGCAGTTTAATGTACCAGCTCAGTTCATTAATGCTTGATACAAACCTTACGTCAACACGATTTCCCATCAGGTTTCTAATATTTATTTGACAGACTCCAGTAATTGGTCATCATGTATCTGTCCATTCACACGAGTTACCTACCTGGGATTCCCCAAGCTGTGAGATGCCTGTGTTGAAAAACGTGATTTCATAAAGACTGGAGCTTGTTAACACCCTTCAGTCTCTAACACCTCACAGCAGGAGCATACGTAGGAAGCACAATGCTTGCATACTCCCCCTCCACTTGCATGCGAAGACACAGTGACAAATGTAAGGAGAGTGAAAAGAATACATTTCCTTAAACCTGTGCTGATTCCTCCATCCCACCTTCTGAGTTGTTACTGAGAGACTCAGACATCCGTACAAATTGCAATGTAGGAGATGACCATGGTGTACCTGACGCCCATATTTAAGCACCAAAGGCCATGGTTAGGATCACATTTGGGTAAAAGGTTAACTGTTTCCTGTACGCTCCTAGGCATCGATCCTTGCTGCACGGCACAGCCTCAAGGGCCCCTTCCTCTGTCTATGCAGGCTGGCTCCCATCCTTTCTTCAATTCCTCCCTCATTTTGGTCAGTAACAAGGTTAATTTTTTAAAAAAATGTCTTCCCTCTGGAACTTTATCCCCAACCCAAATGTATTTATGTTTTAAAAGAAAACAATCTGACCAGGATTTCTCGAGTTAAAGAAACCATGGGTTTATTAAAACACTAAAAAAAAGGTGATAAAATGTGCTGCAGGTTGGAAAGAGAGTCAACTGCAAACAGTGAAAGTCAAAACAATCAGAATATACAAATCAATCTTTGGCTTGTCCATGATAAATAGACTGTGATATGCTGTGGTTTTTAAGGTGGGGGCGGTTGGGGTGATTCAGATAGCATTGATCTTTGTAGTTGAGTAGTTGACTGGAGATTCTTGGTTTGGCAGTTAGTTGAAAGTGGTTTGTCCAGTTTCCTCCAGCAGGGTCTTTATGCTTTGACTTGTTTTCAGCAATCAGAGAGAGCATTTTCTCTCCTTTTACCTGCACAGCTGGGGTGTCGAGTGGAACCTCACAACACACATTAGCACTTTGGGATTCATTGCAAAAATGCACTGCAACCCCAAGCTTGAACACTGGTATGTCAGCACAGGTCACTGGGTGCAGGTCAATCTGCAAAGCCTTATAAAACTATTGCAAAACATTAGGTAATCCTAGAAGTAAAATGTGAAACACCAATGCAGACAGATGTGGTTGGCATTTTGAAATGTGAACCAACACATAACACTGCTAATTCAAATTCAATCTGTGCAAGACATTTAACTGAGAGACCAGAGATGCAGTTAGTTCTTAATTCCCTTTCTTCCATATTCCTGTAAGGATAAAATCCCAAACATGTCCCTCACCCAGAATTGTCTCTGTTCCCATATCACATCTGCAGTCTGGGACATAATCCACAGGAGGTGGTTTTCTACTTAGATAGGTTACCCAGTCTTTTTCAGGAGATCACAGTTCAGTTTTTTTTTTAATGATGTTTTTCTCTTTGAACCAGCATTGTCTGAGGTTTTCTTTAGGTGAGACCATCTGTGGTTCTCGGTGTAGTCTACATGGTTGTCCCAGACAGCCACTGAATTTATATTCTCAGCCATCTCTCGGCTCATGTGTGTGCCCTTTCAAAAAGACACATTGCATTTAAAAGCTTAATATTTCCCAAAATAATTTGGGGATATGATCCACTGTAAGGTCAAAATATGTGTTTTCCTTACCTACAAGTCAGCAAAAGGCAATATAAGCCAAGATCTCAAGGAAAGGTGTGGGAGTTTAAAGCACATCCACACAGAGTAGACCAAAGCCGAAAATGACAAGAGCATGATGCTGGATTCAGAAGCATCATAACATTTTCCAACTCGTCAATCAACTGCAGGACTATTTTATCTCCAATTTTATACACAGTGCCGCTGTGAGGGAATTAAGTTTTAGCAAAAAGCTACTGCAGGAATGGAAGGAGAATGCCCTGAGGGAAATAGCAAAGACCAAATGTGCCAGAGAACAGGGACCAGACAGTGGCCTGATCTAGAGGAGAATGCCTCAGAACGTCTCTTTGAAAAAGGCCAGGATGGCTACATTCTTGATGAGTTGTTGGTTCCATTGTCCAGTCTTGGGAACTTGTCTCTCAACAAATCGTCATCAGATAGTTCAAAAATGCACTTCAATCCCACACATTAGCTGGGGATAAAGACAATTTGTTATGGAGGGATGCTTCGGCAACCAAAAGTGACATCCCTAACTAGGAGTATGATCCCTACAATGATGCCATTAGCGATGTTGACTCAGGATGAGTACAATGAACACTCCGCACCAGATTCTGACGACAATGGGCCAGATATTCCGATAGCCAGATGTTGCAGGGCAAACTGGAGTTATGTGTCAGGACCATACTGAAACCCTGATGCAGAGTCGAGAGTGTATTGCTGAGAAAGCACAGCAGGTCAGCAGGTCAGGCAGAGAGTGGAGGATTGGAGGTAAGGGCAGAGGGCAGCTCTCTGCGATGCTGGGTCACTCAAACAGGCAGCCATGTATTTGTATAAAGGAGCACCCTTTCCCCCAAGACCTCCAGTGACAGTGCATTGGGGCAGAATACACAAACTGGAGCTGGGGAAGTGGAGGGAGGTGGGAGCGAAGTGTAAATTCTGGATCCCTACCCCTGTCTCACTCACAGTCACACTCTCCTGATACTGGCCATAGACCAAATTTGATGTTACTAATCAAAAGGGTGGGACTGAAACAGAGTCTGGGAACATTGAGACCCATGACTCAGTTCAAACGTCAGCTCATCAGCTCTGAGCTACAGGTCCTGGAGCAGCCAACACTTGCTGCAGAAATGGTCACCATGGATCGCACCAGTGTCCACCAGCTCCCACACACTACAGCCGCAACACATCACCTACCCAGCTATCTCCATTCTATTCAATTCCTTAATTTGAATATTAAGTATTTTAAAGGTTTTTTTATTGTACTTTTCAGCAGTAGAAACATGCCCTGATCAAAAGACAAGGAGCAAATCACCTATCTATTTTCCTGTGATGTTATATGTTTGCTCTGACAGGGAGAGCAAGTTGAAGACATTCCCTGCTGCTGATTTTTGTCACACGCTGTTGTTGTCCTTCTTATTGAGGTTCACTCTTCTCTTTATGAGCATGCTGACCCGCTACCTTGCATCGTTTGATAAGCTGTTGACTTAGTTCTCTTTCCTCCTCTTTACCCAGCTGCTTTCCCCACTCTCACATGCCCTTTACAAAGCTGCCATCCCCACTCGTGTTGTTTCAAAAGCACAGGATCCTCCTCTACCCTGCTCACTTTGTTTCTCGGCGATTCTCACTGCTGCACATTTGTCTCGGTCTGCTTTATAACAACACTGACTCACTGCGGACTCCTTCCAGTCCGTTACACAGTAACACTGATCTGCTGCAGGCAGCTCCCAGTCTGCTTAACAATGATTCTAGATTAGTGGTGCTGGAAGAGCACAGCAGTTCAGGGAACATCCAAGGAGCTTCACAGAGATACTGATTGCTGCAGATTCCTCACAATCAGTTTCACAGAGATACTGATTGCTGCAGATCCCTCACAATCAGTTTCACAGAGATACTGACTTGCTGCAGATCCCTCACAATCAGTTTCACAGTGATACTGACTTGCTGCAGATCCCTCACAGTTTCACAGAGATACTGACTTGCTGCAGATCCCTCACAGTTTCAGAGATACTGATTGCTGCAGATCCCTCACAATCAGTTTCACAGTGATACTGACTTGTTGCAGATCCCTCACAGTTTCACAGTGATACTGACTTGCTGCAGATCCCTCACTGTCAGTTTCACAGAGATACTGACTTGCTGCAGATCCCGCACAGTCAGTTTCAGTGTTGCTGACTTGCTGCAGATCCCTCACAGTCAGTTTCACAGAGATACTGACTTGCTGCAGATCCCTCACAGTCAGTTTCACAGAGTCACTGACTTGCTGTAGATCCCTCACAGTCAGTTTCACAGTGTTGCTGACTTGCTGCAGATCCCCCACAGTCAATTTTCACAATGATACTGACTTGCTGTAGATCACCCACAGTCAGTTTCACAATGATACTGACTTGCTGCTGATCCCTCACAATCAGTTTCACAGTGATACTGACTTGCTGCAGATCCCTCACAGTTTCACAGTGATACTGACTTGCTGCAGATCCCTCACAGTCAGTTTCACAGAGATACTGACTTGTTGCACATTCCTCCCAATCTGCTTTACAGTGCTACTGACCTGTTGCTCACATCTCATGGTTTCTTGGGCTTCATCTCCACTTTCAAGCCTGCTCCCACCTACTCCAAGAATTTCCAGGGAGGCCAAAGAACCTGACGATGCCAACCCTTAAGCACATTCAATGATGGAGCATCCACAACCCATCGGGATAGGGAAACGTAAAGAGTTGCAATCCTTGGAGTGAAATGGAACTTGGTGCCAGTCTGATCGAGGACAGAAGATTTCATCTCCGAAAGGTGACTCGGGGTCTTTACCACATCCTGCCTCATTGAAATCTCTGTTTTACATCCCTTGTTGAAGGATGTTAACCCCACTGTCAAGCTCCTCTTGGTATTGTAGCACAACACCAAAGTCAGCCTGCATTACACATCACATCACAGCATCAGAGTTGAGCCTGCAGCTGGAGACCACAATGTGTAAATACTGTCAACCGAGCCAAACCTGTTGGATGGCCAACCACACCAAGAATGATCATGCCTGCTTAGTTTTCTATGGGTTACCGCCATGTCCTAACTGGCACTGAATGTCACTCACTTCCCATGAATTAATTTTTTCAAAATGTCCAATATACAGGGGTCCATCCGTATCCACGGTGACACGTTCCAAGACCGACTGCGGATGCCCAAAACAGTGGATAGTAGTGAACCCAATGTAAGTCATTTTTCATTTATATATATATATATATCTATGATAAAGTTTAATTGGTAAATTACGCACAATAAGACATTACCAACATTAAATAATAATAAAATACATTGTACATTATTATTATACTTGTGCTCTCTGTCTCCTTTTCTCTCTCTCTCTCGAATGAATGGGATTCTGATTTTTAGCTTAACCCTCAAGGAACGTTGAAGCAATGAAAAATATCCTGTACACATACATCTACACACACAGTTTAGAAGTGGAAGAACATCGAGAAGTGTTGACAAAGGAGGAACTAGAAGAACTCAAGTCATCAACTGAGGAAGATGCGGAAGAAGAAATTGAAACAGAACCCTCAATGTGGAGATTGGAAAAAAACTGGCCAAGTGTTTCAGATTGCACAGACTTTAAAGCAAAAAATTGTGGATTACAATTCACAGCACTAAAGTTACCCATAAATACATTTTTACATTTATTTCTTAAAAACCAAATCTTAGCCCATGGGTACTCACCAGCTTCCCAATTCTTCATTGTTGCTTCAATGACATGATGAAGTGATACAATGCCTATGATGATAAGGTGAAATGAGGTGATGTGGAAGCATTGTGACATTGTGTTAGGCTATTGACCTTCTGACAAAAAGTCATCAGAAGGAGGATCATCTGCTTCAGCCCCATCAGCTTCTTACCTTGAACGGCTAGAGAAGCAGGAGATGACGTTGATGGTTGGACAACGTCAGGAGCAGAAGATGTTGATGGTTGGTGATCACCAGTCGTGGACATGCTTTGTTTTTCAACCATTTGGAAACACATCATTGAAAGTAAGTTGCTGTTTCTTTCTTTTCAGCTCATCTAACATTAGCTGAAGAGGTTCAAATGCATCAGTGGTTGTACGGGTAATTTTAATGCTGCGCTCCATCATAGAATCATAATCCATGATTTTTTTGCTTTAACGTCTGTGCAATCCAAAACATTTGGCCAAATTTTTCCAATGTCCACATTGAGGGTTCTGTTTCAGTTTCTTCTTCCACATCTTCCTCAGTCGATGACTTGAGAAGTTCTTCAAATTCCTCCTTTGTCAACACTTCGATGTTCTTCAATATGTTCTTCCACTTCTTCGTCAATCATATCGACGAATCCCTCTCCACCAACATGTCTTTGCTAAGTGAATGATTTTCTTCAGCTCTCCACCGATAACCAGGAAGCTTTTAAAAACACTCACCACTTCACTCCATAAGCTCTTCCAACAGGCGTTTACGGTTTCTGGTTTTAATGCATCCATTGCCGCTTTGATAAATGTTAATGCATCGGCAATACTGAATGATTTCCAGTGTTCTATAATTTCTGGGTGAGGCTCCACATCAATTTCTGCTTGAATCTGCTCAAATATGAGGCCGGAGTATATGATCTTGACACACCTGATGATCCACTGGTCCAGAGGCTGAAGCAGTGAGGCTGCATTTGGTGGCAAAAACACAACCTTAAACGTTTTCATTCTCTATGGCAATAGATGTCGGATGGCCAGGCGCATTGTCTATTATTAATAAAACTCTAAATGGCAACCTTTCCTGTTCCAATTTTTTTTTAACTTCAGGGATGAAGCATTGGTGAAACCATTTGGTATAAAGCACAGCTGTCACTCACGCTTTCTGACTGCCATATAGTACCAGAGTTAATCTGTCCTCCCAGACTTGGAACCCTGGTGCCTGCTTTGCACTTTTGAATGTACCTTCTATGGGCTTTTTTTTCCAAAACAAGCCAGTTTCATCGCAATTGAAGACTTGCTTTGGACAGTAGCCTTCCTCCTCGATCAACTTCTTCAATTTTTCCAGAAACGTGGCACCAGCCTCTTCGTTGGCAGATGCAGCCTCTCCAGTAATTCTTATATTTTTCAAATTATTCCTGTTCCTGAATCTACGCAATCATCCCTTACTAGCTGTAAATGGCTTGGTATCCTTTTCTTCAGTGGATTCTTTCTTAAAGTCTTCGTACAGGCTTAAGGCCTTTTGCCGTAACACCTTACTGTCAATAGGCACATGTTTCCTATTCATATCTTCAACCCACAAATTTAATGCTTTTTCCATCTTAACTAACACCTATCACGCATTGCAGACATAACTTTCGCAGTTTGAGGTGCTGCTGCAAAACTAGACCAAATTTTTATTTTGTTCTTCACCAGCTCACGAATGGAAGATTCATTCTTACTGTACAACTTGGCTACCTCAGCACTTTTCTTTTCTTGTCATATCAAGTCGAGAATTTGCACTTTTTCATTGATGGGAAGCACTTTACAGCTTCTCTTTAGACTTTGAAGAACTGCCAGCATCACTAGTTTTGCGCTTGGGGCCATTATTAAGCAAAATAACATGGCAACGAAAGTAGACAGCAAGAACGCTAGAGGCTAACTAGATGCAACTAAAGTGGGCCAGCTTGGGTACAGAGGACAAAGAAAGATGATTCATGTACTGAGCGTGACAGGGCAGGAAGCTTTCACCATGTTACTCAGAATGGCATGCAATTTGAAACTTATGAATCATTTATTTCTGGAACTTTTCATTTAATATTTTCGGGCCATGGTAAACTACGGATAACTGAAACCATAGAAACCGAATCCGCAGATACAGGGGTTCTACTGTATTTCATTCTAACAGCCTGCAGCCCATTCCCCATCTTGCTGGCACTCTTTGCTTTGAGCTCGGACAACGGACCTTGGTTAGATATTTGGCGATGTGGGACATCGCACTGCGCACAATCCAGCTCTCGTTCGAGATGGCAGCCACAGCAGCACTATTGCCCGCAGGACTGCGCCACCAGATTGCCTTCGGAAATAAAAACCACGTCATGTCTTCTTTCCCTTTCACTGTTGTGCGATTACTGAGGCCAACTTCTGGAACCACAGCTTGTTGGTATCTCACCTCCCGAAAATTGACAGAGCGGGGCAGCTCAGAAATAGGGTTTCATGGAAATTAATCAAAAATGAGAATGATCATTCCTCTAACCAAATTCTCAGTATTCAGACCATTCCTGGCACTTTCAAGCCAAGGGGACACTTTCGGAGTTGCCTTCCCTTCAAGGGCTGTTATGCAGGAGACGGGCAGCAACTAATATGGATAAGACCACTTGCTTTAATGTTGTAGGTTGTGGTACATATAGGTTGTTACGAAATCAGGATTAACTCTCCTACTGTTCTGCAAAATTGGGATTTTGCTCTTGCACTCTAGAGGACAGGGAGGCTCTTAATTTATTTTCACAATCTGCAGCTGAGGTACATGAGCCAGAATCATGTGCTCAGGAACCAAACTGTTCAGGACAGTTGGAGAGTAAATGGGTTTTATATCAAAATGTGGAGGTGCCAATTTTGGACTGGGGTAGACAAGGTCAGAAGTCACACAGCACCAGGTTGTAGTCCTTCACCTGATAAAGGAACAACACTCCGAAAGCTTGTGATTTCAACTAAACCTGTTGGACTATAATCTGGTATCATGTGACTTCTGATTATATTTTATACCAGATCAGGGAGCAGGAGAGTAAATGAGTTCTATACAGGGTCGGAGAGCTGGGGAGTTAATGAGTTTTATACTGGGACTGGGCCCATTGTTGTTTCTCATTTATATCAATGATTTGGATGAGAATATACAAGGCATGATTAGATGACACTAAAATAGGCAGTATCATGGACAGTGAGGAAGATTATCAGAAATTGCAGCAAGACCTTGATCAACTAGGGAAGGGGGCCAAGAAATGACAAAGGAGTTTAATATAGATACATGTGAGGTCTTGCATTTTGGAAAGTCACATCAAGGTAGGAGTTTCATGGTGAATGATCGGGCTTTAAGAAGTGTATTAGAACAGTAGAGTCACAGGTAGACAGGGCAGTTAAGAAGGCTTTTGACACACTGGCCTTCATCAGTCAGGGCATTGAGTAAAGAAGTTGGGAAGTTATGTTACAATTATACAGAACATTGGTGAAGCTGCATTTGAAGTATTGTGTTCAGTTTTGGTCACCTTGCTGCAGGGAAGATGTTATTAAACTGGAAAGAGCGCAAAAGAAATTTACCAGGATGTTTCCTGGACTCAACGGTCTGAGTTATAGGGAGAGGTTAGACAAGCAAGGACGCTTTTCTTTAGGAGACTGAGGGGGATCTTATAGAAGTGTATAAGATCATGAGAGGCATGGACAGGGTGAATACACTCTTTTTCCCAGGAGTGGGGAATCGAGAACTAGTGGGCATCAGTTTAAGGTTAGAGGGGAAAGAATGAAAGGGAACCTGAGGGGCAACTTTTCTTTTTACACAGAGGATGGTATGTAAATGGAATGAGCTGCCAGTGGAAGTTGTTGAGTTGGGTACCTTAACAACATTTAAGGGATCCAAGATGGCGGCGACCCAGCAAGTCTGAGTCTACAGTGCTCCTCCCAAGACTTGGGCAAAGTCATCCATCCCCACCACACTCACCAAATCATTTAAAATAGCTGTTTAATTTAATTAGTTGCTTAGTATTGAATTGAAACAGTTTAATATTCAGTAAAAATGACTAAAGGGAAGGGAGCCCGCAGCTCTCAGCATGTAGGAACCCCTCCCCCACCCTCTCCAGCTGCAGCAGAGGCGTCCGCAGCCGCCTTGGGGAACTTACCTACAGTGGCGACCCTCATGGAAATCATCTCCAAATTGGATGCGAAGATCAACGCTTTTATTGAAGAATCCCGAAGTCGATGGGACTCACTCTCGGCCGCGCTGCAAAAGCATGACCGAGACATTAAGGAAATTGAGCGCCGAGTCGGAGGGGCGGAGCTAAAGGCCACGACCTCCGAAACTACAGCGCAATCGGCCATGGATCAGGTCCGGACTCTTGATTAGCGAGTTCCGACCTTAGAGAATCACATCGATGACCTCGAGAATCGAGGTCGTCAAAAAAATATTCGTTTGCTAGGCCTTCCCGAACGGGAAGAGGAAGGCCAGCTTACAGCGTTCCTTGAACAGTGGCTTCCACAGCTGTTAAATCTGGAGGCTGGATCAGGCCAGGTAAGGGTAGAATGGGCCCACTGGGTCGCAATACGCGGGCCCGGCTCGAACCAGCGTCCCCGCCCAGTCCTGTTCCGGCTGCAGAGCTATAAGGAGAGGCAGATACTCCTAGAAGCCTCTAGAAATCTTGGAAAAGATCCCCAAGCCATGATCTATAAAGGATCCAAGATGATGTTATTCCAGGACTTTTCCCCAGCTCTGGTCTGAAAGAGGAAGGCATTCGATGAGGCGAAGAAGTGTTTAAGGGACTTAAATATTCAGTACTCCTTACACTACCCAGAGACGCTACGCTTTAACCATGAAGGATCTGTGTATAACTTCGGATCGCCGGAAAAGGCTAAGGAATTTTTGGACTCTCTTAGATAAATTGAAAGAGATAATTGATGTTGGTTTGCCTTCCCCCCACTCCGGTTTATATCCCCCCCCCCCCTTTTCTTTTTTTACCTTACTGTTTAATATTATTTTGGGGGGTGGGGAGAGGGATTTATTTATTTGTTCTCTACTTAACGATTTTCTCCCCCGCTTGGTTTTTTTTAATTATTCTGCATATATATAGGCCAGGGGGTCTAGTTAATGTTGGTGGGGGGAGGTGGTTACCTTATTCTATTTTACCGCTGTCTCTAGGAGTGGGGTTGTTTTCCCTTGTTATTTTGTATTATTATATTTAATTATTACTTGTTGAGGTTGTAATTTTATAGTTATATATGTTTATACATGGTATTAACATTACCAAATATATCCAGGTGTTGGTGTGGGTGGGGGGCTCACTGTTAATTCTAGCTCTGTAGTATATTTGAATTTTCTTCATCCTATTGAGGAGCGCCTGGGTCAAGGATGGGCACTGGTTGGGAGATGGATATGATGGACCTTTGGA
>NC_057720.1:86515769-86520439 GCF_004010195.1 Chiloscyllium plagiosum | reverse complement strand
TTTTCTTTTTACTCCAATCCACATAAATGTCATATCAGAATTGATATGTTTTTTGCCCCCTCGATTTTTTAAAATTCCATATAATCTTGTAAAATAGGTCATATAGCAATTTCTGATCACGCTGCTATATATATGGAAATCAAGTCAAGGAACAATGGGACATCCCCTCAGCATTGGCGTATGGACCCCTTCCTGCTGAAAGATAGTAAATTTGTAAAGTACTTCTCTCAAGAATTTAAAATTTTTTTAGAAATTAATTTACCCATCAATGATGTGGGAGACCATCAAAGCTTACGCGCGAGGTTTGATCATCTCCTACTCAGCGTCTCAGGAAAAATTAAAGGGAGAACAATAGCGTCCGCTCGAAGCTCGCTTAAACGCAGCTGAAACAGCATACACTGATAGACCTTCTATTATCAAATTGCAAAGGGTTACGGCCCTTAGGACAGCTCTAAACACCACGCTTACCCAAACGGCTATGAGGGAAATATTATTTGCAAAACAAAGGTTATATGAATTTGGCGACAAACCGGGTAGATACTTAGCATTTCTTGCAAAGATAAAAAAGGCCCCTCAAACCATCACGTCTATCAAGGAAAGTACGGGTATTCTAACTCATGATCATGAAAGGATTAATGCAATCTTTAGAAAATTTTATTCTGATTTATATAAATCACAGGATTGTGAAGACAGGACTAGGAGGGTGCAATCATTTTTTAAAAATTTGACCTTTTCGGTCTTAAATGCTCCCCTAACAGTCCAAGAAATACTTGACGCAATCAGGCAACTTCAGAGTGGTAAGGCACCGGGCCCAGATGGTTTTCAAGCTGAATTCTATAAAGCATTTACAGGAATATTGGCTGGTCCACTTATGGAGATGTATAACTACGCATATAGTCAGGGCTGTCTCCCGCCTTCACTGAAAGAAGCAAATATCTCTCTTATCCTTAAAAAAGGAAAGGACCCAGAAGATTGCGCGTCATACAGATCAATATCCTTGCTAAATGTAGATTTTAAAATCCTTTCTAAAACGTTAGCATTGAGACTAGAAAGAGTATTGCCACATAACATCAGACGGGGTTTATTAAGGGCCGTAGATCAGCCAATATCATTAGAAGGGTTTTGAATATGATTCAAGCCTGCCATCAGGGAAAGATACCAGGAGTAGTAGTCTCATTAGACGCGGAAAAGGCATTTGATAGGGTTGAATGGTCATATTTGTTTTACACATTGGAAAGGTTTGGCGTTGGACAGGTGTTTACCAAATGGGTCTCAACATTGTATAGTGATCCCAAAGCAGTTGTGGTTACCAATGGATTAGGTTCGGATAGCTTCAGTGTGGATAGGGGCTGCCGTCAGGGATGTCCTCTCTCGCCATTGTTATTTACGCTAATAATTGAACCACTAGCAGAAGCTATACGGGCTGATCCTAATATAACAGCCCTGAGGATTGGTACAGGTAAACATAAAATGGCCCTTTATGCAGATGATGTTCTCCTATTCCTCAGTAATCCTCTGATGTCCGCGCCTCGCTTAATCCAAGTTATTAATACATTTAGCGCATTCTCAGGCTATAAAATTAATTTCTCAAAATCGGAGGCTATGCCAATGGGTGGCCTTGCTAGTATAGCCCACTTATTAGACGGATCCCACTTTCCCTTTCGGTGGTCCCTGGAGAGTTTCTTATATTTAGGCATTTTTATTGCCCCAGTATTTGGTCAGTTATACAAGGCTAACTTTGTGCATTTACTGGAAAGGATAAGGCAGGACCTCCAGCGATGGGGAGACCTTCCAATTTCCTGGTTGGGTAGAATAGCACTAATTAAAATGAATGTCCTGCCCCGTCTCCTATACCCTATGAGAATGCTTGTGGTGATGCTGCTGAGGCTGGCAATATGTAAATTATATGGCTGGCTGGGTTCCTTTATCTGGAATCAGATGGCCCCTCATTAAGCTGAAGAAGCTACATCTTCCACAGGCAAGGGGAGGATTGGACTTCCCAGATTTTAGGAAATATCAGTTAAGTTCCCTATTAAGTTACATAGCTGATTGGGTCTTGTCTGATCCACAATCAATCTGGCTGTACATCGAGGCTTCTCAAGTAAAATGCCCACTTATTGACCTTTTATTTTCAGACAAGAGGAAAATCATTACAGATCACTGTAAAAACCCTATAATACTAAACACAATTAAGGCTTGGAATATAATGCGGCAAAATGAGGGCAACTCACATAAAACATCCCCCTATGCACCGATAGTGGGAGCATGGGGATTCCAACCGGGGTTTACAGATACCATTTTTAAACTCTGGAGATCCAGGGGTATCTCATGTTTAGGGGACCTATTTAAAGATGGGATCCTGATGTCTTTTGAACAGCTGCGTCAGAAATTCGGATTACCGAATGGAGACCTCTTTCGATATTTCCAAATTTGAGATTATATACAGAAGAAGACTACGTTATTAGATAGTCTTTATAAATCAGATAGAGAATGTAGAGTGCCACGACCAATGGAGGTATCTTCCATCAGTACTATTTATCATTTACTACATGATGAAGTATCGGGAGATATGGACAATCTGCTTAAAACATGGGATCGGGATTTGGGACTAGAAATCTCTATAGAAACGTGGAATGACATTTGGGAAAATGCCAGAAGAATCACCATCTGTAACAGAACTCAGGCTATCCAGCTGAAGATACTTCATAGGGTCCATATGGCACCGGATCGATTGGCAAAATTTAAGGCAGGAGCATCTCCAATGTGTCCAAATGTAAAGTAGAGGTGGGCACTCTTATACATTGCTTATGGACCTGTCATAAGATCTGTAGATACTGGACTAAAGTAGCAAGTACCCTGACAGAAATTTTAGGAAGGGAAATTAAAGTGGACCCTGTATCTCTCCTTTTGGGCTTTTCGAACTTACCCTCCCTGGATATGCACAGGAAGAGATTATTTTCTATTCTCTCTCTCTGTGCAAGGAAAACTATTTTGGTGAACTGGGTGGTTGAGGGCCCCCCTGGACTTTCAAATTGGCACAGATTAATTATGGAATGTATTCCCTTTGACTTCCTTAAAAATATGGTGCACCGAAAGACCGAATTATTTCATAAAATATGGCAGCCCTTCTTGAATTACATAAATACAGATATTTCGGCTATCCTAACAAGGGCTTTTATTTAATTGAGATTGAAAACCTGGCTGGTCCGGGACCCCTTGGGAGAGGAGTCCTGCACGAATACGGGTTTTATTACATTTGATGTTAACACATTCCAAGCATGTACCTCACTACCCAATTTCTATGTTATCCGTTGTTTTTTTTTCTTTCTCTTATTATACACTCTGGTTAGCTGTAGGTTAGATTAGTAGTTAGTTGAGTTTTGTTTTTTTTTCTCTCTGTATTTTTCTTTTGTTAAATTTTGGTTATTATTTATTTAAGATTTAATTGTATATCAATGTTTGTACTTGAGAGTTTTGTTTAATTTTTTTAAACTTGTAAAAATGTTAAATTTCCAATAAAAATATCTATAAAAAAAACATTTAAAAGGCATTTGGATGAATACATGGATAGGGAAGGATTAGAAGGATAAGAGCCAAGTGCAGGGAAATGGGGTTAGCGTGGATGGAAATTTTGGCCAGCATGGACCAGTTTGGGCCAAAGGGCTAGTCTCCGTGCTGTAGGATTCTATGACTGAGAGCTGGGGAGTAAATGGATTTTAGATAAGGTCAGATTGCCGGTCCAATGGCAAGTACTCACCAGTCAGTGAAGGTTCTCTCTGCCTGAGCAACAGTCACTGTTCGCCCCATGTGAAACGGAGGTTCCCTCACAACCTTGTACTTCAGGGACTTGCACTTGGTGCACAGGGGATCCTGGACCCTGGAGGTCAACAGCACGGCGTCCAGCTCGAGCTTCTCGTCAAAGGTGTAGATCTTCACCCCCGCCACTCTCTTCTTGACGTTGGCTTTAACGGTGAGAGGGATGTCACAGAAGGTGTGGTACGGCCCTCCGAGCCGAATGTCCTCACCGTCGACGGTCAGGACCTCCACACTGGTGATGGTCTCACCCGCCCTCGCTGACAGGTAGGTCACCCACACCGAAAGTGAGTCCGCCACCACGGGATGGGCGAACATTAGCTCCAGCATGCAGCCCTCTGGCTGGGGACAGGGCACCGTCATGTTCATGTGGTAGATGTGCAGTTCCGGGCTCCAGGCCCGCAGGCTCGGCTCACACGGCTCGTCCACATCAGGAGACCCTGCAGCACACACAACTATCACTTAGACCAGGGGCGTTCATAAACCTGAATTCACAGAGCACCTTCCCCGTCCTCAGGCCATCGCAGATCGCTCAAAACACAAGGATGCAGGAGCAGCCCACTGCACATGGCAAGATCACATGAGCAGCAACAAGACATATGCCTGGATATGCTGTCTTTACTGATGGCTCTTGGTGCAACGCACTGTGGAGAGCAGGCCTGCACAAACTAACAACGGTGGGATGTTCCAAACAGCTCCAGCCCTGTACGGGTTGACAACAGAGGGGCGGGGGTGGGGACTGTGTCAGAGTAGGGGAGGGGCATGTGTCAGGTTAGGAAGGGGGATGTTGGGGTAGGACATAGGGTGGAGTCAGAGTGCAGGAGGGCATGTGTTAGGGTGGGGGGGTCATCCGTCAG
>NC_057720.1:86470668-86511402 GCF_004010195.1 Chiloscyllium plagiosum | reverse complement strand
GAGATGGGGAATGTCAGGGTGGGGATTGTGTCAGGGTGGGGATGGGGAGTGTGTCAGGGTGGAGATGGGGAATGTCAGGTTGGGGAGGGGATTGTGTCAGGGTGGAGATGTGCCTGTGTCAGGTTAAGACTGCAAACAGTAATCTCTAAACTGAATAGATTAAAATGTTCTGTCAAACCTGACTCTGAGAAGAATAATACGCATCAGATCCCACATACACTGATAAAGTCATACAGTTCTCACTAAGGAAACTGCTAAAGGGAGATTCCCTCACCCTGAGCTTCGCAACTGGTGGTCATTTTCATTTCACCTTGGTTCCTCCCCTAGCTATCCTCTCCTCTCCTGCCAATCTCTCTTTCTCAGACAAGGACAGTGCATGCCTGCAGAACACAAATTTCACCATCTCAACTTTTGCCGAATCTTCAGCAGACCTTGCCTGTTGGAAGGATCTCTGTTGGCAGATTATGCTTCATGTTCCTAAACCAGTTGATCTCACTCTTCACCTCCATACACTGTTATTTTCATCCAACAGGAAAATTGTCAATTTCCAGCATCAACCTGCTGCGGAAACCTTCATGTCCTGCTAAATCTGGGAGGGACATTTTCCCTTCCCATGTTGGATCCATGCATCATTAATTCGCTCCAGCCTCTGCACATCAACTGCAGAACTCTCAACCACACCTATCTCTTTTGCACTATAGCCTAGCCTCATGTCCTCCTTCAACACTCTACTTTCTCTAAACTCAGCTGAGCCCTAGCTTACACCATCAGTCATCTCTGGGCTCATTGGCTTCCCCTGACGCAATGCCTCAATTCTGAAATTCTCATACTTGTTTTCAAATATGGTCTCTCCCAGTTGCTGTCATCTCCTCCAGCTCCACAAGTCTCTACGATATCTGTGCTCACCTACCTTGAGCCCTCTGAACATACCCAATTTTAATTGGTGGCTGTGCTTTGAGTTGTCTAGACTCTAAGCCCTGGAATTCCCTAACGAAACTCACTTTCATCTCTTCTCTTCAGGGCAACTGCGTGGAGTTTGCACATTCTCCCCGTGTCTGCGTGGGCTTCCTCCGGGTGCTCCGGTTTCCTCCCTCAATCCAAAAAATGTGCAGGTTAGATGAATTGGCAACGCTAAATTGCCCATAGTGTTTGGTGCATTAGTCAGGGGTAAATGTAGGATCGGGGAATGGGTCTGGGTGCGTTACTCTGCGGAGAGTCGGTGTGGACTTGTTGGACCGAAGGGCCTGTTTCCACACTGTCGGGAATCTAATCCAAAAAAAGTTTGCCTAAACACTTACTTCTTTGACCAAGCTTTTGATCATCTAACATAACATCTCCTTGTGCGCTTCCACATTATATCTTTTTTGTTACCCCATTTTTCTCACTCCTAAGTTGCTAGATAAACACAGTTGTCATTTGTTTAAGTTGCTCGTGGCACCTATCAAACCTGTACTAACATTTTTTTTAAAATTCATTCACAGGATGTGGGCATCACTGGCTAGGCCAGCATTTATTACCCAGAGGGGAGTTAGGAGTCAACAACATCACTGTGGTTCTGGAGTCACATGTAGGCCAGACCAGCTAAGGATGGCAGTTTCCTTCCTAAAAGAACACCAGGGAGCCAAATGGGCTTTTCCTGACAATCAACAACAGATTCACAGTCATTTTGAGACTCTTAATGCCAGATTTTCATTGAACTCAAATTTAACCATCTGCTATAGCAGGATTTGAACCCAAACCCTCCAGAACATTCCTGGATCAATAGTTCAGTGATAATACCAGCAAGCCATCAACTCTCTGCCATCACACACCCCAGCAACTGAGGTCAGGCTCTCTCTTTTCCACTATCCATGTGTTTTAGATAACATAATGACTACTGCACTTTTCACACATGGTATGGTATGTCACCTCCACAGGTATCACAGTACAGGCGAAGACCAGATACAGCATACCTGGGGTGGCAGTGCATCCATTGTTACCCTACCACATGCCGAGGCAGCACAAATTAACAGGCTCATGTTTCAAATGCCCACTTACTGACATGTTGGCATTTAACTCAGTCCAGACCTGCTCTAACAACAGCTTTCCCTTTAGCTGCAGAGAAACTAGAGCTTTGTCAGGGTTTTGTTCCTCGGTTGTAGCAAATTCGTGCCCTCCAAGCCTTTCTAACGGAGTTATACCGACCCTTGCCAAGGAACACTGGTTACAACTTTTACTTACTTATGAGAACAGTTTTGCTGTCGATGAAAGAGAAAGGAGAATGTAAAAGCCTATCACAGAAACTAACCATTCCATTCACTCAGCACCTTCATCAGAGGCAATTAAAATTAAAAAGAGACTTGTATTTATAGACTGTACTCATAGTTTCTCAAAGGCCTCTGCGAAACAAAAACCAGAAAGTAAGATGAAAAGGAAATAGTGTATTTTATTATAGTCATTGAGTTGTACAGCACGGAAAACAGACCCTTTGGTCCAACTTGTCCATGCTGACCTGATAGCCTAACCTAATCTCATCCCATTTGCCAGCATTTGGCCCATATCCCTCAAAAACCTTCCTATTCATATACCCATCAAGATGCCTTCTAAATGTTGCGACTTTTCTAGCCTCCACCACTTTGTTTGGCAGCTCATTCCATACACACACCACCCTCTGCGTAAAAACTTTGCCCCTTAGGTCCCCTTTTAAATCTTTCCCCTCTCACCTTAAACCTATGTCCTCTAGTTTTGGACTCCCCTACCCTGAGAAAAACACCTTGTCTATTTACCCTATCCATGCCCCTCATGATTTTATGAACCTCTATAAGGTCACCCCGCAGCCTCTCCCTATAGGTCAAACTTCCAGCCCTGGCAACATCCTTGTAAGTCTTTTCTGAACCCTTTTAAGTTTCACAACATCTTTCCTACAGTAGGGAGACCAGAATTGAACACAATATTCCAAAAGCGGCCTTATCGATGTCCAGTACAGCCGCAATGTGACACCCCAAGTCCTATACTCAATGCAGTGACCAATGCAAATGTGCCTTTTTCACTATCCGGTCTACCTGCAACTCCACTTTCAATATTCTCTCTTCAATGGCATTCGTTTCGTCTGGCTTGACTGCCCCTTACCCACTGCCTCTTCAGGAGTCCAGTAGCCTGATGCATCACAGATACGTGGTGAAGAAGCAGTGCTTGCATACTGGTAGAATCTTCCATCCCCATCACAGTCTCCACATAGGTTTCCCATCTCTCTAGAAAAGTGAAAGGAAAATAAATGTTAGGGAATTTCATATCAAGGTCCTCTTAATCTGCCTGAATGTAAGATCAGGGTGGCGCTGGACAGGAAAAGCATGCCAGAAGGTAACTTGAGCTCTCCCATGTTTGAGCTCAGCAACTTCATTCAATGAGCAACTGAGCAATAGAGACCAGGAAGGTCCAAGGTCACTGTTCAGTCCAAGCTCAGTTGGATGGATGGCTAGGTTGCAACGCAGATTGATATCAAAAGTGTGGGTTTGATTACTGCATTAACTGAGGTTACCCCACCAACCCGTCTCTCTCTAAAGGGAAAGATTGGCCTTATGTTCCAGTAGGGCTATGGGGACTTTACATTAAAGATTATTGATATGAAATATCAATCGCTCTTTGTGCCCTTTGTTATGATAGAAGAAAAAGTGTTTCTTCATAATCAGAGTAAGTGAAACAATCTGTCCATTGAGAAATTGAAATTTAATTAATATTCTAGCCATAAATGCAAATTTCCAAAACCAAACTTTTTAAAGATCTTCATTGGGAACAATTCAAAAGATAGCACATTTGCTTAGAATAGTGGGTGAGAAAGCACAGCATGGATAGAGATAGGAGAAGCCATTCACGTTTACGTTCACTCATTGATCCACAAAGCCTTTGCAAGTTCTCCCGCATCGTGATACCAGAAGTCCTTCCTGCAAGCGGCTGTGAATCAATTGGTCACACTTTCATATCTGAGCCAGGAAGCTATGTATTTAAGCTCCACTCCAGGACTCGGGTATAAACGTAAAGGCCAAATCTGGAAGACAGTACCAAGGGAGGGCTGTACTTTGGGAGACTGGATGAAATGTTAAACCAACACCCCACTTGCGCACTTTGGTCAACAGAAAAACAGCCTATGTCCCTGTTTTGATGAAGAGCAAGAGAGATATCCTTAGTGTCCAGGCCAATAAGTTTAAAGCAATAAAACTAAGGTGATTGGATCATTAACATGCTGCTGCTGTGGAGGCTTGCTGTGCTGTGTTGCATTTCAACAATAACTGCACTTCAAAAGTATTTCATCGGCTACAAAATGCTTTGGGCATTGTGAGGTCACGTCCTTTTTTTCCCTGTTAAATGTATGGAGAGCTGCCAGTGTAATACCATTGGACGAAATGCACTTGTCAAATGCAACACTGCAGCAACTGGAAATAAACAAACAATGAAGCAGCTCACATATCACCACAGTTAATGAAACCCACCCCAATCAGTAGGGTTTGATTCCTTGGTGCGTTCTCCCCAATGCATTCTGCTGGCTGTTTCACACAGTCGACACTCCCTCCACAACCCCCTGACCCGGAGCAGAACCGTCTGTGGCCCTTTCGAGCATTTGACCATCTCGCTTTCCGCTGGCAATCAGCTGAGTCACAGCGAGCATGCACCCAAGGGTGATGTACATGTATCTCATGGCAGGTACAGCCAGAGCAGGACGAGGGTCGAAGCAGAGGCTACTCCCTGTCTCTCGAGGAAGGGCCAGTGGGAGAACAAGTGAGAGAACAACAACTTGCAAAAGAAAAAACAAGCAGCAACAACAATTTAAGAATGGGGGATGCTTTCCGCACAATCAGCAGTCATTCTGAAGTCCAACGTTGATCACAGTCCAACCACAGAAGCTCTTGCCAAACTCATCTGAGCTATGCAGCTGCCTAACTACAAGCAATCACTCAGTTCCTCACTGAACAATTCATTGGGTGGAGCTCTCCTTTAATCAATATTTGGCAACAGCGATCCTGAAAAATTGAAAGCGATATGTTTGAAGTATATCATTGTTCATCAAAATTGAAGGAAATATGGAATGAGATAATACCATTTGGCTCACTGAGCCTGCTCTTGCAACACATCATCCACAATCTGTCCTGTCACGGATTAAACCCCACCTATTGAATCTCCTAAAGGAAAATTCTGTGTAAATCCACGCCCAAGCCCCCGCTCCCGATATCCCAGAAGTAGCCAAGAAAAACACCAGTATATCTGTCAATCCCCATGCTTCCATTACTCAGTGCTGGTCCACCTATGAGGAGATGCTCGCCATCCTGGGTGACTTTAACAATCCAGTGGAAATCTCAGGCTATGTTCATAATTCCCAAGAAATGTTTCCCGAATTGCCCTTCTCTTGCCAACGCAGGCAAGCCCTACTTTGGACAAAGCACATCATGTGACACATCAAACAGTCAATGATGTTCAAGCATTTATTCTTTCCTTGCCCACTTGCTGTTGTAACTGCAGTTCAGCATTCCATTAATGGCTCTCTTAAAAAGTGGCAGAGGTCAATCGAGCGTAGCAATCTAATTCCCAAAAAAATAATGGCTCTAGGATCACCCTCTACCAATGAAAGGACAACTTAAGTTCCTCCTGTGTGGACTGAGGGATAATGAGCCTTTAATTCAAAGCTGGTTCCAATGTCTTTAGTTTGCCCATCTGTTCTTGCCACCACACCAAGCAATAGGTCTACTATAAGCAAATATTCTCAACTCTCCTGCACCTTAGGTGCTGCCTGACCTGCTGTGCTTTCCCAGCAACACACACTCAACTCTAATCTCCAGCATCTGCAGCCCTCACTTTCCCCTGTAAGCAAATACAGGCAAGGTGATGGCCTAGTGCTATTTTCATCAGACTGTTAATTCAGAGCCCCAGATAATTTTTTAAGGACCCTGGGTTTGAATCCTGCCATGGCAGATGGTGGAATTTGAATTCAATTTTTAAAATCTTGAATTAAGAGTCTAATTGTGACAGTGAAACCATTGTAGATTGTTGTAAAAACCCATCTGGTTCACTAACATCCATTAGGGAAGGAAACAGTCATCCTTACCTTGTCTGGCCTACATGTGACTCCAGGGACACAGCAATGTAATTGACGCTTAACTGCCTTCTGGGAAATCAGGAATGGGCAACTATTGCTGGCCTAGCCACCACTGCCCCCATCCTTTGAATGAATAAAAAAACGTCTTAAAGCTACGAGCTACGGTATAATTTGTGAACAATAATGAAATTGTGAAACTGACAATATGACAGAAGTTAAAAATCACACAACACCAGGTTATAGTCCGACAGGTTTAATTGAAAACACCCTAGCTTTCAATTAAACCTGTTGGACGATAACCTGGTGTTGTGTGATTTTTAACTTTGTACACCCCAGTTCAACACTGGCATCTCCAATATGACAGAAGGCAGTAGATGTAAAAGGGACCTCCTATTACAGTATTTCTCAGATCTATCTCTAAGTGCTCCACACCACAAAGGGCAGGGACTGCTAGGGAGACCAATGTAGCAATCATTTTGACAAGATCAAGATCTCACCAATGGTAATTTTTCTTTTTACAAATACTGATTGAGGAAAGAATATTTGACATCGAATGGGCATGAGGCTGCTACAACTCACCTGAACAAACAGCTACAAGTACATAAGTTAGCTCGTTGAGCTGGAAGATTTGTTTTCAGACATTTTGTCACTATACTTGGTAACATGATCAGTGGAAGATAACCACCTGGGCACTCTACAGCCCGGAGGACTCAACATTGAGTTCTCAAATTTCAAATAACCTTCCTCCCCATCCCCCAACTCCCTTCCCAGCCCCTGCCCCTCCCTTCCACTCCTCCCAACCACCAACCAGATTTATTCCTCCCATTGACCAACCAGGTCGTACCCTCTACCTGTCTTCACCTATGCCCACTTCACCACCCTGCCCCCATCTCCCCCTTTATCTGCAGCTCCCTCCATACCCACCCCCAGTCCTAAAGGTTACACCCAAAACATTGACTTCTGTACCTCCTGATGCTGCCTGGCTTGCTGTGTTTTTCCAGCCTCCTGCCTGTCTACTTTGGATTCCAGCATCTGCAGTTTTTGTGTCTCTAACCAATACTGATTGAAGGAACCCGTCTGTTTTTTTGGGAAGGAAATATCAGACTTGACAAACTTTCCAATTCTTTTAAGGATGTTGAATATTTTTTAAAAATGTGTGGTGGGGTGGGGACTTGTAGAATTCCTGAGAATGTTACATATTTACATTTTTAGAAAACGTTTGACAACTTGAGAGCACAGTATGAACCTGGAGAGTGAAGGGTAGGAACAAAGCATACCAGACAATGATGTAACATTAAACACAGGGAAAGTTACAGGAGTCAGAGCAAGGACATCTGTCATTTCTCATTTACATGATGAGTCTGCATGCTAAATGTAAAACTGGCAAATTTTGCAAATGACACATAAATGAAGAGGACATACAAAGCAGAGGATGCAGCTCAGGCTCTGCAAGAGTGAGATCGTTTAGAATCGGGTAAACATCACAAAAGTAAGTTTAACAAGTATCTAGTTGGCAACTATCAAATGTAATATAGCTTGGTCAGACAAAGACAAGGTGAATGGATTAAACCAATAGCAGGTGATAGTACATGTATCACTACTAATGTCCAGCAGTAAAGCAATTATAAAAGCTAATCAAATTCTGGGATTTCAGAGCTGGATCAGTGTCATTGCGATGCAGTGGTGTGGCTGTACATTTGTGGCTAAAATCATGCATTTCACATGAAATTCTTCTCCTTGTGATTATCATTGTACAGTCTCCACACTACGAAGGAACATTAATCATTCAAAATGATGAGGCCAGACTGAAAAATATTGTGTGTGCACCCAGAGAGAAGGCAATTTTTAAAAAAAATCAATTTTGCTCAAGTACAGAATATGGTAAATGCTTTGATAAGGCAAAAGGTTTTATAATTAGAAGTAAAGTTGAACAATAGGACCTGAGATCAGAAAATACAGTAAAATATCAAAAACAGTTTCTAAAACGATCAGAAATAAAAACTAGGGATGAGCAATGAAACAAATGGAAGCTCTATATAGGTGCAATTGGATGTGAACAGGGAAGAGGAGCATTAAAGGGTTGAGCTTGAGAGTAGTATTAATTCTTGGCTTTTATATTTTGTTTATGCACTGTGCTGTAGAAATACTGATCACAGACATAATTCCCTGCATCAGCAAACATTTAAGGCCAAACCCAATACATGACACAAACAGATGCTAGTACCACATAATGCTGTCTGAGGCCAGAAGCAGCACTTTGTTTACGCCGTGGTTAAAAGACATTTAAGGTAGGTATGTGATACTTAGTATAAACATCTGATCACAGTACAACATGGGGAGAAGTTGCTAAATCATATCAAGTGTAATGAAATACAAAAAATGTATTCTACTCAAACTAACCAGTCAATGGTGTGTAGTAATCTGTTCTGGCAATAACGCGATAGTTCCATTCCTGTGAGATCCTGCGTTGTAAGTAAATTAGGTAATAACAGCACCATTTAAACCAATGGGACCACAATCGTGTTATAGTCAATACAGGTAGGGAAAGTTCACTTTCTACAAATAATGGTCTAAATTCTTCAATCACATTGTAGCCAATTCATGTTGAAGAAACATGCATTATCGCAGAACCGACTGTACCTGAAATGGCCAAACAGAAGGATTACTTCATCAAGATGATATAGGGGCTTGGATAGGGCAAAGAGAGAGAGAAGCTCTTTCCTCTGGTAGCAAGACCAGAAACCAGAGGACAGTTTGAAGGTAATGGGCAGAAGAGAGAACGGCGGCTCATTGGTTAGCACTGCTACCTCACAGTGCCAGAACTGTTCAATTCCAGCCTCAGGTGACTGTCTGTGTGGAGTTTGCACATTCTCTCCGTGTCTGCGTGGGGATGCTGTGGTTTCCTCCCAAAGTCCAAAGACTTGCAGGTTAGCTGGATTGGCCGTGTTAAATTGCCCATTGTGTCCAGGGATGTGCAGGATAGGTGGATTACCCACAGGAAATGCAGGGTTATACAAATAGGGGTGGCGTAACTTGATGGGCTGAATGGCTTGCTCCTACACCATAGAGATTCTACCTTTTCTCTTTTAAAATGGACTCTGTTGCTCATAAATTGCTATAATGCTGCCTCTGTTACTGATGCTGTATCGGTCTTTTTATGGTTATAGGAACAGCATAAATGCCATGGTTACTACAAAGCTCAATTGTTCCATACATAATATATAATGGATGAATGAACATGTAAGGGCTGAAGGAGTTGGCATTGGAGCTACAAGAGGTCATCACGATGTGTGGAGGTGAGCTTGAGTTGGCATCAGGTCTATGAGAGGTCATGGGAGAATATTGCATTGGCATAGCAAATGGTTAGGTATAAGGAGTGAGGGCTAAAAGGACCTAACAATCTTGAATACAGCTGAGGCAAATTCCTCTACCTCACCCTCTTGGACTCCAGTGTCAAAGGGATGACTCTGGAGGCCTCTGTACCCGAGTGGGACTGGACCTATCCAACTCAGTAGCAAAACTTCCACGAAGATGCCTGATGCTAAGTATAACACAGAACTGGGAATCCGCAACTAGAATGTGCACGGGAGTTCTGCTGATTTCTATGTCTTCAGCTGTTGTTGCCACTTCTTAGGAGTTTCTGTCAATTTTCCACCAAAGACAAGAGAAAACTCCAGAGAAACCCTGGCTCGGTTCCAGATGTGATGCACTGTTTAAGCCAAAGTTTTGAACTAGATGTAGCATAGTCATTCAATAGAAACCTAATGTCACATCTAACAAAGTCTCTGACAAATCATGAATACCTGCTACTTACTGAATCTTGCTTTGGGGGCGGAGGTTATAACAGGTCCTGGTATGGACACATGATGTTAAAGATTCCAACGGCAAGATTGTGCGCTTCAGTCAGCAATTTTTCCCTCGCCTTCTTACTAATCATCTCACCCCTGGCTCTTCAGCCAATTACTTTAAAGCTGCCCCCGCCCCAGATTCTGATCTTGCTAAGGGAGGCTTTGGCTTTTCAAAGCAGCACACAGTCAACCTCCATTGAGACAGCGGATGTGGAGAACAGGGGACATCCTCAGTCCGGTAGAAGTTTAGAAATCAAGGTGTTGCTGGATTTTTAAATGCTGCTTACCCAACAGGTTAGCTCCTGAGGCACATGCCGACAGTGAAGTGCCCAGAGGGAGGGATAGAATTGGTCCATGTTACGCCTTCCTTTTGTGTCCGAGAATCAGAATTGGACTGGCTGACTTCAAAAAGCGATCTCTCTCACACGCTACCTACGTGTCCAGAGCTAGATGTTTGTAGAATCAAAGCATTTAACAGCACAGACAGAGGCCATTTAGTGTTCACTCTTTGAAAGCAGTACAGTTAGTCCCACATCTCTGCACTTGGCCGTGAGCTCTGCAAATGTTTCCCTTTCCAAGGACTTATTCAACTCTCTTATAAAATCTTACACTCCAAATCACAAGTCCTTGCATAAGCTTAAATGTTTTCTCATATCATCTTTAGTTCTTCTGCCCATCAACCTCAAACTGTGTCCTGCTGCTGTTGGAAACAGATCTTCCTTATTTACTGTATCAAAACCCTGCATGATGTTGAATGCCTCTACCCAAACTCCTCTGAATTACATGGACTCAAATCAACTCCAGTTACTCAAGTCCTCCCACAGAATTGATGCTCCTCACCATGGTATCATCCTCAAAACTCCACTGAACCTGCGGGAGATCGCTCATAAAGAGCAGTGTCTAGTGTTGAACTCACTACCACAAGCGGAGAGCTAATCAGCATGCTGTGAAGATTTAGCATAACTGCTTTGATTTTGCACTCAGTGCCTCAATTAAGAATGGCACCAAGTTTCTTTTCTCGGGACGGCATGGTGGTTAGCACTGCTATCTCAGAGTGCCAGGGACCTGGGATCAATTACAGCCTTGAGAGACTGTCTGTGTGGAGTTTGCCCATTCTCCACAAGTCTGGGTGGATTTCCTCTGGCTTCTCCCACAATCTAAAGGTGTGCAGGTTAGGTGCATTGGAAGTGCAGAGCTATGGGTATACAGTGGTGGTGGTGGGGAGGGATGGGTGGTAGGAGGGTGTCAGTATGGATTTGATGGGTCAAATAGTCTCCTTCCACACTGTAGGGATTCTATGGTTCTGCGTAAAAGGAGATCCTAACATCTGTCTTCTGATTTCCGTTCTCAAAGATTGACATGCACTGCAAATGATTGGAGTCAGTCATTCCAGGGCTATGTAAGCTCTTAAACAGATAAGTGGAAGCTCAAAAGAAAAGGACTACATTTATGTAGAGTATCCAGCTGTTGACTTACTCATCAACATTATCATGCTTGCTTCTCTTTTGCCTCGGTGACATCCGATTCCCCCGAGGGACAATGCCAAATCTGACACCGTTTTGTTGTCATGAGGACATCTTTGTGGAGAACCTTGTGCCAATGCTTTCAGGCAATGGGTCTAAGCCCACTTCATGCTCATGCGACACCACTTCTCATTTTTCACAGCACAGTAGGGTGGCACGGTGGTCCAGTGGTTAGCATAGCGCCAGTGACCCGGGTTCGATTCCGGCCTCGGGCAACTGTCTGTGTGGAGTTTGCATGGTCTCCCTGCTTCTGTGCGGGTTTCCTCCAGGTGCTCCAGTTTCCTCCCACAATCCAAAGGTTAGGTGATTTGGCCATGCTAAATTGCTCAAAGTGCTCAGGGGAGGTGTAGGTTAGGTGTATTAGTCAGGGGCAAATATAGAGTAATAGGGTAGGGGAATTGGTCTTCGGAGGGTTGGTGTGGACTTGTTGGGTCGTAGGGCCTGTTTCTATTATTTCTGTGAACACTGGTGAAGACTGAGAGTAGTGTGCAAAAGTTCACACTTGGCAGCACATGTTGAATCATCAGAACAGTAGGAGAGGGGTGGGGGGAGGGGGAGGTAAGAAAATCCTTCAAAAACAAAGGAACATTTTAATGTGGGAAAGGGCAGCTACATGGAAGCGTACTTCACCTGCAATCAGAGGCTTATGTTTACTCGGCAGAGTTGAACTGGCAATGTGTCTTTGTAATCAAAACAGAACAAGAAAGCTCACTGACAGGTTCCTGAGTGATGCAGTGAGGAAAGAGCACAGTAAGCTAATGATCAAACAGGGTCTGGTTTTAAATATGATCCATCTCGCTCAGATCTTAGAAAGCCGCATATGGTCTTCGTACAGTATTTTAAGATTCACACAGCTCACGTTACACCAGAGCCAAAGAATCAGTCACAGATGTTGGCCTACTTCTGGCTAGCTGTGCTCTGAGTCTGTAGAGCCTACATAAAGCCACGATAAATTCAGTTGCCTTCTGGTGGAACACACCCCGTTAATGCCACCATTTCTGAGAATCTGCTTCTCTGTCAATGCGGAAGGCCCAACCATACTGGGGTCCCAATACCGGAGCATCACTTTGGCTATGAACTTGGCATGAACCAGTCTCCAAAATCTTCACACACCTACACCTGCACCAAGTATTCGCACTTTGCCAAGACTCAGATTTCTGTACTTTCGCACAATATAAGTCAACTTGCCACACTATATGAGAGAGTCAACATTTTTACATTTTTCATTATCACATCAGTGTAATCAGATGTTAACTAAAATACTGCAGGGAAGCTAAAATAAAACTAATGCTTTTACATTGATTAGCTCATCTGTTAAATTTGGAGACAATAGTTAGATATTTTCTTCTGACACAGATAACATTTTTGCACATACTACTGGATAATGTGCACTGTTTGTGTGACATTTATTGAAGTGTAACACAGTGTTCTGCAAAACTATGTAAATATTAGATGAGAATAACAGGTGTAGTCCCATGTCTGGATGTTATGTGGTGTATGATATCTTTCCATACAAACCCGTCACCATTTCACAAGCATTTGACAAGGTGCCACAGAAAACAATTACTGCATAAATTACAAGTTCATGGTGTCGTGGCTAACTGGCATGGATGAAGGATTTGCTGGCTGACAGAAAGCAGAGCTTCTGCTTAATTGGACTTTTTCTGGATTGGCAAGAGTTGAGTCCCCTATAGGGATCTGTGCTGGAGTCTCAGCTTTCTACAGTTTCTATCGAGTTTGGGGGAAGCTAAGGTGCGGTATCCAAAGTTGTGGATGACACAAAGGTAGATAGGTAAGTACGTTATGAAGAGGACACAACAGTGTTAGACGGTTTAAGTGAATGGTCCAAAATCTGGCAGATGGAGTAAATTGTGGAAAATGTGAAGTTATTCACTTTGGAAGGAAATATACTTAAATTGAAAACACCTACAGATATTGAGATGTTCTACAGGACAAGTCACAAGAAGTTAGTATGTGGTTGCAGCATGCAATTAAGAAATGTAACCTTTTACTATAAGAGGGAATTGAACATAAAAATAAAGACATTATGTTTCAGGTTAAGAGAAGGGGCATTGGTGAGAGATCACATCTCGAATATTGCGTGCAGTTTGGGTCTTCTAATGAAGGATGTAATGCAGTTGAGGTGGTCCAGTGAAGGTTTACTAAACTGACACCAGGAATGAGTGGGTTATCGTATGAGGATACATCAGACAGACTGGGTTTGTTTCCACTGGAGTTTGGAAGAGTGGGGGATGACTGAGCAAGCTCTTGAATGGTTCTGACAACGCGAACATTGGGAAATTGGGTCAGTTCAGAACCAGGGGGCTTCATTTCAGAATTAGGGTCACCACTTTCAGGACAAAGAGGAAGAGAATTTCTTTCTCTCAAAGGACTGGTGAGAGTTTAGCTTCAAAAGGCAGTGGAGGCAGATTCTTTGAGTATTTTTAAGAATGAAGCAAACAGATTCTTATTATGGGAGTACAGAGGAACTTCAATTATCTGGCATTCAATTAACCATAACTTCAGATCATCCGAACAAGATCACAAGGTCTCGATGCTTGGCTAACTAGATTATCTGGCATTGATTATCCGGCATTCAAGTAACACGCCCTGCCTCTGTCTTTGGGATAATCGAGGTTCTTCTGTAGATGGGACTGTGGAAATCAAAATACAAATAGAGTAGACAGGTTTCCTGAAGAAGAGTTGTACCTGAAATGTTGACTTCTCCACCTTCTAATGCTGCCTGGCTTGCTGCGTTCTTCCAGCCTCCTGCCTGTCTACTTTGGATTCCAGCATCTGTACATCTTTTGTCTCTAACAAAGATATTATTGAATGGCAGAGCAGCTTCCAAGAGGCAAATGGCCCAAATCTGCTCCTAGTTTATGTGTTCGCATGTTCTATGAAATTAATCTTTATCACCCCTGCTATCAGAGTATTGATACAGGGCCATCCAATCACCTCCCACCCTAACCACTGGATTGAGAACCAAACATAATATAAGGTATGGGAACAGTTCAAAGGTTAAGGACAGTCCCTCTCTCGAATTTGTGTTAATTCAAAGTATATCAGACTGTCAGTCTCTCAATTAGGTTGTCACAGACAAAGCAAAAGTGTGGTTCCCATGGAGTGCTGCACTGTTAGAGATCTCATTTTTCAGAATAGATGGGAAAATGGGGCAATATTGGGCAGATGTAAAATATTCCTCGGAACTATTTTGTAGAAGAGAAAGGGAGTTTACCCTGTTGTCCACACTAATCTGTATCCCTGCACCAACATCACAAACAAAAAAAGGTACCCAGCCATTATCACGTTGCTGGTTGTGGGATCTTGCTGTGCACGGGTTTGGCTACTGCATTTCCAGATTACAGAATGAACACACTCGAAAATTTCTGAATTGGTCAATAAGTGATTTGAGGATTTTCTGCCTTTCATTCCTCAACATTGGTTTAGAAGACCCATATACTGAGAGACTGCCCCTTACCCCAACTACATAAAGCTAAAACAGAGAGATTAGCAGCCGACTGGTTTTCAAACAAACTCAGAGGTGAGAGTGAGCATGTTAACCGTTTGTGTTATTCCAGCAGTTTATATGAGTCTGATCTGTGAGGCAGCATGGGGAAAGGGGTCCACAATATGGGAAAGTGGATAAGGGTTAATTTTCTACTGCTTCATTGGAAAGGAATACAGTGAGCAGTAACACACTGGCATTTTCTCTGTGTGGATTACTGTTTGTTTTCGACTGGCCAGCAATGTGCTCATGAGAAGCACAACATGCAAACATGGTCCCATAAAGTGACGCCCCCCCACACTCTTTCCAGCCTGTACGGATAGCAGTGAGTAGCTCCCTGGTATTTTCGCAAGACATTACACACGTTACTCAAACGTCAGTGCTCTCCACTCGCAGCAGCCCATTGGAGACACAGCTCCCTGCTATAATCAGAAGTCACTGGCTCTAACATGGTTTCTGCTTGTTGTGATTGGCAGAGATTCTCAGCTAACTGGGCTGGGTTTCCTGACTGTTTGTTAGTTGCAAAAGAGACTATTTCTGAGAGGCATCACCTGTCTCCAATTTTTATATTCTCTTGTGGAATGTGGGCATCGCTGGCTGAGCCAGTATTTACTGCCAATCCCTAGATGCCTGCCAAACGGTGCCAGTGAGCTGCCTTCTTGAACCGCTGCAGTCCACAGGCCCGTAGGTTGACCCACTACCCACATCCTTACACAGTTAGGTAGGAACTTTCAGTCGTTATGCATTGGTTTGGCTCAGTGGTGTTGAGGATGGTCACCCTCTTAACGTTAGGTCTGCTTACAGTGATGAGAGACTATCATTCTCTCCATGAGGAGTCACACAGTCAGGTAATGGACTATCAGTATCACAATATTAGGTTAGTTCAGTTCGATATCATTGGGCATCGGGTTAGGAAAAGCTATGCAAGTTGGTGGTCTTTCATTAGGTATCTAGAAAACAATCAGAGACAGAAGACAATCATGTCAAAAAGGGAAGGACAGGTTTAGATGTGGATGTGAGAGATGGATTTAAAAATGGTTCAAATTCTTGAAAATTACCTTTCCCACAACTGAAAGTTCCAACAAGGGTTTAATTCTCTGGAATGTCCCATGTCTCACTCTAGCTTCATGGAAAGATCAGAGGAAATTCCATAGAAACTGGAACAGCCATTATGTTTAGGTCATTTCTCCAAGGTTGCCACAAAAGTTACAGCAGGGTGATCTGGTTGAGGAGTTTAAAATGTTAAAACCAAATACGTTGATTAGATACTGGGAAATAATTTTCGCTAGTTGGGAAACTCAAATCCCCAAGAGGTCACAATCTTAATATTAGAACTGAGACACTCTGAATCAGAAAGTATTGTTTCTTCCAAAGTAGTGAGAAATCTTGAGGCGGTGCATTCTCTCCTCCAAAAAAAATAACTGGAGGTGGTGGATGAAGCGGAGATTTCAGGAATGTGATTCCCTAGGGTTTTATTATGTGAGGTTAATAAGGGATATAGAACAGAAGCAGATAAATGCTAAAGGCCACCCATAATTTAACTGAATGGCAGAGCCGACTCAACAGACTGAGTCACAGAAATGTTCTATGTTCTATGATTACACCAAATGAGGCCATTCAGTCCAACTCTCTGCAAGACTAACTCATCCTGTCCTACTCCCCCACCTTCTCCTTGTAGTCTTGCAAATGATGAATCGTAAGATAGCTGGCCAGCTCTCTTGACTGATTCCATCTCCTCCGCAATCTCAGGACATGTTTTCCAGATCATTGCCACTTGCTGCACAAAATAATATTTTCCTCTTGCCCCTGTCCCTTTGGTTCCTCATGACCCCCAGTGATATCATCTGGTTCTTGATCTTTTCAGTACGAGGAAGACTTTCTCCATTTTTTTTTAAACTTACAGACAGACACATTTGGAGCAGTGGTTGGCCATTTGGCCACTCAAGCTGCACCCCCATTTGATGAGATCATGGCTGATCCAATTGGGCCTTTGCTTTCTTGTCCAACCTCAATAACCTTTGACTCCTCCCTGTCAGCCATAATTGGCTGCACGAGCTACTTATGTTCCTGGGAGATAGAGAAGCTCTTGACCAATGTGATCCCAGCAAGAGACAGTTTGTGTTATTTCTTCCAAAAGAGCAAAGCACTCAGTTTTGGGATTTATCTTCAAAAAGCTTCCTTCGTTGTTCTCTGGGACAAATTCAAGGGTCAAAAGGCTGAAAGTAGACGTTGCTAACTTCAGTACTAAAGGGTTTTGATATAATATGTTCATCTAATTGTGGTTTGTCACTTAATGTCCAAGACTCATTTTGGGAGCTGGGGAGGTAGAAGTTATACGTAGAGTCATAGAGTCATACAGCACAGAAAGAGATCCTTCAGTCAAACCAGTCCATACCAATCATAATCCCAAATTAAACCAAACCCACCTGCCTGCACCTGGCCCATATCCTTTAAGCTATTTTGATTCCTATTGAGTAATACGACACATTGATGTGAGCCTTACCTTTGGCTTTTGCAAGCTAATTCACTGCTGATTGCTAAATAGTTAAAGGTTGAAAAAGCCAAGCATTTTGATACCTAAACATCACCAGACCATTACCAATACAGGATAGCATGTAACAAAAATATGCATTCAATAACGACAACCAGAAGGTGAAAGCCTAATGGCTTTGTCAATAGACTCAGTGCATAGCGAGTTACTGAGCTCATCGAGAAAGAATGGTCTTGCTTCAATCCTGGTCTGAATCAGAGTTAACTCTTCACAGTGAAATAGGAATAATAGAGTTGCCACTGGTTTCTTCAGAGTCTCTCCAAGGAGATGTTACAAAATCAAAACAGGGCGCAAAGTGAGAGATCTTTTTACAAAATATGTTTTTCATGCCTCCTGGCCTCAGAACATGCTTTGCTGAAGCTGAATTTTTACTTTGCTCTGGTCCTAATATTCTAAGACCTAAAAGTAAGCCACACATTGTAGGGAGATGACCCAGGAAGACATATGGCAGTTCAGGAAAGAATCCAATAGTGACAGAGATCCAGCCCAGCAAGATGAGGCTGAGACACAAACACAGCACTCAAAGAACTTCCTGGACAATGATTCAGGATTAATAATAGTGACAAGGAACAAATGCGGATTGAGTGAAAGATTTGTTATGGGAGAATCATATTCAACTAACTTGCTGAAGCTTATTGAAGAGGGAGAAAGGGTTAATGAATGGAACATTGTTGATGTGGTGCACATGGACTTTCAGAAGGCAGTGTCACATGACAGGCTTGTGAGGAAAATGATAGGCCATGGAGTAAAAGGGACGGTTGAAGCTTTGGCTGACAGATCGGAAACAGACAGTAAGGATCCATGGATATTTTTCAGGCTGGATGAAGGCTTGTGTGGAGTTTCCCAGGGCACAGTATTGCAACTCTTGCTTTCCTGGTAGACAATGCAGTACTTTAAAAGGACATCAACATATTGATGGACTGGATGGATAGGTGGCAAATGGAGTTCAATGTGGAGGGTACATGGAGAAACAGTACAAAGCAAAGGATACCATTCCACCGCATGTATAAGGAGCAAAGGAACCTTGGTGAAAAAGTCATTAAAGTTGGTAAGACGGTTACAGAAAGCTGTTATTAAAGCATACAGTATTCTAGGCTTCATTAATATATGGTGCAAGAGCAGGAAGGTTATGATAAACTTAGAGAAGACATTAGTTAGAGCTCAGCTTGAGCATTGTGTAGGGTTCTGGGCACCCTCTCAGGAAGGATGTGAATACATTGGATAGAATACAGAAGAAAGCTATGAAAGTGGTTCCAGGGGTGAGATTCATCAATCATGGTCATAAAGCTGTACAGCATGGAAGCAGATCTTTCGGTCCAACTCGTCCATGCCAATGAGATATCCTAATGTAATCTAATCCCTATTTGCCAGCATTTGGCCCATATCCCTCTAAACCCTTCTCTTCTTATACCCATCCAAAATGCCTTTTAAATGTTGTAATTATACCAGCCTCCACCACTTCCTCTGGCAGCTCATTCCATACACAACCAATCTCTGCATGAAAAAGTTGCCCCTTAGGTCCCTTTTAATTCTTTCCCCTCTCACCCTAAACCTATGCCCTCTAGTTGTGGACTCACCACCCCCCAGAGAAAAGACTTTGGCTGTTCACCCTATCCATGCTCATCATGATTTTATAAACTTCTATAAGCTGACCCCTCAGCCTCCAACACTCCAGGGAAAATAGCCCCAGCCTATTCAGTTGCTCCCTATAGCTCAAATCCTCCAACCCTGGAAACATCTTTGTAAATCTTCCTTTTAAGTTCCACAACATCCTTCCTATAGGAGGGAGACCAGAATTGATTGCAGAATTCCAAAGTGGCCTAACCAATGTCCTGCACATCCCAACTCCTATACTCAGTGCATTGACCAATAAAGGCAAGCATACCAAACACCTTCTTCATATCCTATTTACCTGTGATTCTACTTTCAAGGAACTATGAACCTGGACTCCAAAGTGTCTTTGTTCAGCAACACCCCCCAGGATCTCAACATTAAGTGTATAAGCCATGCCCTAATGTGCCTCAACAAAATGCAGCACCTCAAATTTATTTAAATAAAACTCCATCTGCCATTTCTTGGCCCACCTGTCCTTCTGACCAAGGTCCTGTTGTACTCTGAGGTAACCTTCTTGGCTGCTCACTTCACCACTAATTTTGGTGTTGTCTGCAAACTTAGTAAATGTACCATCTATGTTCACATCCAAATCATTTATATAAATGACAAAAAGCAGTGGACCCGGCACTGATTCTTGTAGCGCACCAATCGTCACAGGCCTCCAGTCTGAAAAACAATCCTCCACCAGCACCCTTTGTCTTCTACCTTTGAGCCAGTTCTGTATCCAAATGTCTAATTCTCCCTGTATTCCATGTGACCTAAGCTTGCTAACCAGTCTACCATGACGGACCTTGTCGAAAACCATACTGAAGTCCGTCCAGATCATGTCCACTACTCTGTCCTCATCAATCCTCTTTGTTACGTCTTCAAAAAACTTAAGATAGTGAGACATAATTTCCCATGCATAATTATGAGAAAAGGTTTGAGAAGTTGGGATTGATTTCCTTGGAAAGGAGAAGGCTAAGAGCAGATTTGATAAACGCTTTCAAAATCACGAGGGATCTGGACAGAGTAGATTGGCAGAAACTGTCCCCACTCATAAACAGATCAAGAGAGAGCTCAGTTTTAGATTGTTTCCCAAGGGAAGTAATTGCGAGTGAGAAAAAACATTTTCACACAGTGACGACTTGGTGTGGAATGCACTGCGTGAAAGTGGAGTGAAGGCAGGTTCAATTGAGGGATGGATTCAAAACGGCATTGGTTGATTTTTCTAAAGAAACCAATGTGCAGAATCATGAGAAAAAGGTGTGAGATTGGTACTGAATTAAAAATCTCAAAGAGCCAGGGCAGACAGGATGGGCTGAATAACGTCCTTCTGCACAGTAACAAATCTGCGCTTCTGTGAATTAAAACAATGCTGTAGGTTCTTTCAGAGTCACATGCAGGGGCAGGTCGGGCCTCAGTTTAAACACATCATCCAAATATTTCTGACTTTATACTTTTTCCCGAAACTGCTCTCTACCAGAGCCACAGATGATTTAAGACCCTACATTGTCACGACATGGGGTCAGACATTCATTGAGTTGGGAAGGCTCTGTGGACCTTAAAACTGTCAGGTTAGATTCTGATATGGAAGCCCCTTCCACATTTCCAACTGACCCCGTTTTTGCTGATACAGCAAAGGGATAGGCTTCAGTCACATCGAGGGAGACCCAAATTCAGCACAGCCATTTGAATTCAGTGTTAAGATCACATGCATCCTATTTTCATCACTGCAAGAACACAAAGGATCTTATCAAACTGGAAAGCGTGCAAAAAAAGTTTACAAGGCTGATATCGAGACTGGAGGGTTTGAGTTATAGAGAGAGGCTGGATAGGCTGGAACGTTTTTCACTGGAGAATAAAAGACTCAGGGGTGACCTTCCAAAAGTTTATAAAATCATGAGGGGCATAGATAAGGTGAATAGCCAAGGCCTATTCCCCAGGATAGGGGAGTCCAAAACCAGAAGGCATAGGCTTAAGGTGCGAGGGGAAAGATTTAAAAGGAACCTGAGGGGCAACCTTTTCCACATTGAGGGTGGTGCATAAATGGAATGATCTGCCAGAGGAAATGGTAGAGACAGATTCAATTACATCATTGTAAAGATATTTGGATTTGTACATGGATAGGAAAGGTTAAGGGACAGGTGGGCCAACTGAAGGCAAATGGGAGTAGTTCAGTTTAGGAAATCTGGACGGTATGAATGAGTTGGGCCGAACAGCCCATTTCCTTGCTGTATCACGCTGTAACTCTATAAGAGCATCAGCCCACTTTGTGGGAGTCAGAAACAATGGAACAGACTCGCAAAGGGAAGTTAGGGCTTGTTTGGCTGTCATGAGTTGAAGCCATTTAAACCTCCAATTCTTTTCAAAATGAAAATGAACCAGTTTCAGCTGTCAGTGAGAAATAAAAGAAATCTCATCTATTGCTTTGATTGACATGTCAGTTGGTATAGTATCTGTTCCAGCAGCTTCAATAGTTGTTTGTTCACATTTCCCATGAGAACTCTTTATGAATGCATGGCTGAATTCTAAAAGCTACAATTATCTGCATGGAGGCTTTGTTCTGATTTTAAGTCTGATTGACAGTTAAAAGATCATATTACAGAAGTAGCTGTATTTGATCTGGGATATGAAAAAAAGTTCACTTTGAGAGATTCAGGATTTTGAATAGGTTTGCGTGAATAGGCTCCCTTTTAAACTAGATTAGAGTGGTGCTGGAAAAGCACAGCAGGTCAGGCAGCATCCGAGGGGCAGGATGAAGGGTTTTTGCCTGAAACGTAGATTTTCCTGCTCCTCGGATGCTGCCTGACCTGCTGTGTTTTTCCAACAGCACTCTAACCTAGACTCTGATTTCCAGCATCCGCAGTCCTCACATTTCTCTTTTAAACTATAAAGTCTGTAGCAAGAGACCAACTTTTGAACATTATTTTATTTGATCACCACATGGCGATCTGAAGTCTGTCCTGGGTTGTCATTGGATGAGTTCTCAAAGGGGTATAAACAGCCATGTGAGTGGTCAGGGTTATTAACTGACATAGAGGTGCAGGTATTCCCACTATCCGAAAGTACAGCGTTGCTATAAAACCTTTCGTAAGACAAAATGGTGTAAAACAAAGAAGCATTAATTTAGATGGGAATAATTTCACCTGTTTTTCATAAAAGCAAAAATCCTCTTTGGATTTCTTTTGGGTGGTAAAAATAGGTACGAATGTCGATTTCCTGTAAAAGCATAGTGGCGTAAAGCGAACTTTCGAAAAGCCGGGGATACCTGTATAAGTACTAATTGTAGGGTGATTTCTATGAGGGGTGAGATAGCATTGAAGGAATAAGGATTCACGGTGATGGTGGGGGTGCATAATGAGAAAGTATGAGAGACAACAGCTCGAGAGGAAAAAAATCTCGGGCAAAGTTCCCGAAAACCAAAAACCTGGTCTTTTTTGCCAGATCACCTTGACAGTCTGGCTCCCTCTTGGCCATCGACACTCTGCTTCTGGGATTGGTGCTCCCTCAGTCTATCGGGCACCCTTCCAGCCTGGAGCAAAGATTGTGACATTCGGTAGCCTCTGGTGTGCAATTTGTCAGTGCTAGAACTGCCTTTGGGATCCCAGAGCTATGGGTGCCGGAATAGTGACTGAGATGGCAGCTCCCAATCACAATCCTGGCTCCAGGGACACGTGAATTCTGGGGGAGAGCCGGGTCAGATTCAGCTGTCATGCTCAAGCATCATGAATAGCCTGCCCACACAGTGTCTGCGGCAGTGAAAGAAGCACAGTCCTATTGGGTGAGAGATAGTTTGGACAAGCAGCATTACTGTATACAGGTAGACAACCCTTTATCCGAAATCCCAAAATCTGAAAAGCTCCAAAGTCCGATGGTTTTTTTTGTGAAGTTATTTTCTCATTAACGTTTGGCGTGTGAACAGTTAACCAAAGTCGCCATCCACTCGATGTGTGTCACTCAGACGTGTGGGTGGGGGGGGGGTGACTGGCAGGCCTCAATTTTGTTTCAGGGCCCATTTTACTCACAGTGAGTCTGTTCTTTGGAAAGATCTTTTAAAAAAAATCACCATCAAACTGCCACTTATTCCGAAAGTCGAAAAGTTCTGAATTCTGAAAACCAAACATTTCGGATAAAGGATTGTGCACCTGCACTAGCAAGGAATACTGTGAACAGCTTGCTTCCCTTATCCTAAGGAAAGATACAGTGGCTCTAGAGGCAGACTGGGATAGCTCACTACATTGATTCCAGATAAGCTGGGACTTTCTTTTGAGGAGAGGTTGAGTAGATTAGGCTTATACTCATTGGAGTTCAGAAGAATGAGAAGCAATCTCATTGAAACAAGATTATTAGGAGGTTTGACAGGGTGGATGCAGAGAGGATTCTACCCCTTGTGAAAGAGTCCAGGGTCACAGGGCATAATCTAAGAATAAAGGGTCACTCCGTTAAATCACCCAGAGGAGATGGAATTTCTTCTCTCAGAGGACAGTGAATATGTGGAATTCTTTACCGCAGAGGGCTGTTGGGGGCTGGCTCAATAAGGCTGAGACAGATGGCAGAACAGGCCTGATGGGCCAAGTAGCCTACTAATTCTCCTAGTCTTCGAGTTGTTACAGTCTAAGGAGCAAGGGCCTCAAGGTGAGATGAGTAGGCTGGTTAAGTGTTAGAAAAAACAGTGAAGGCGAACTCCCATTGCTCTTTTGATTTTTTTTCACTTTCTGACTATATATCTTGTGCTTTCTCGCTCCCACTGTGTTACTCCCTGTAGATTCTGGATTCTACTACAATTACGTACTGTCCATTTTTGCATCTACTGACTTGCAAAACTCTCACATTCCCCTTCTTGCTGTTCTCTTCTCTCCGTGCTGTCCCTAAGTTGACCAGCACGCTGAAACCCAAGTCCTGTTTTCAATTTGCCTTAACCCCACTGTGCACTGTGGAAGCAAACTGGAAACAAAACAAAACAAAACAGAAAGCCCTACAGTCATTTCAAAAGGGAAGTAAACACACGCAAATCTATGGTCCCCACCACAGCAGCATATGAGTCTGATCTATGAGGTGGTATGGGGAAAGGGGTCTACGAGATGCAAAACTGACTGATCATAACTAATGATCAAACAGGGGGCCTGGGGCTAGCACATTGCAGGACATTGTGTGTGAGTGTGCTCAGGGGAGGTTGGCAAGCGGATAAGGGTTAATATGCTACTGTTTCATTGGAACGGAATGCGCTCTTACAAAATACCTCCGTGTCAGCAGTAACACACTGGCATTTTCTCTGTGTGGATTATTGTTAGTTTTCGACTGGCCAGCACGGTTCTCATGAGAAACACAACATGCAAACATGGGCACACAGAGTGACCCCCGCACTCTTCCTAGCCCGTGTGGATAGCAGTGGGTAACCCCCTGGCATTTTTGCAAGATACTACACACGTTATTTGTGTGTCAGTGTCCTCCATTCACAGCACCCTATTGGAGACACAGCCCCTTGTTCTAATCAAATGAAGGCACTGGCTTTAACATGGTTTCTGCTTGTTGTGATTGGCAGAGATTCTCAGCTAACTGGGATGGGTTTCCTGACTGTTTGTTAGTTGCAAAAGATACTATTTCCTACAAGCATCACCCGTCTACAATTTCTGTTTAATTCACTCGTGGAATGTGGGCATCACTGGCTGAGCCAGCATTTGTTGCCAATCCCCATTTGCCCTCCAGAAGGTGTCAGTGAGCTGTCTTCTTGAACCGCTGCAGTTCACAGGCTGTAGGTTGACCCACAATGTCCACATCCATGGGATGATGAGTCAATAAACATGTTGAACTTGTAAAAGCCAGACCTAACATAACACTGAAAGGTGGCCCAATGTATGCTATCAGCCATGGCTAAATGTATAGTGCTTATGCCTCGTAGATCCCACATTACCCTATGGTATAGGTAAAGAGTATAGTATCAGAAGAGGTGAGGCATAAAGCTGTAGTCACCCCAAAAATAACTCTACAGAGGCGAGTATCCCTTCACCAAGTCACCCTTCCTTTACATGTGGAGAGTCCTTGACACTGATCCTGTTCCCTCAGATTGAACAGAACCCATAACATTCCTGTTTATATCTGTCAGCCTGGGCTCCCTGATTGGGCCAGGTTAAACGCTCCAGTCGGGAACTCAGATCCTATGAGGGCCACCTGGCTGACCTCATGACAATCACTACATCACTCCCCCCTCTGAGTCCAAAGACATAGGCGTTTGTTTTGTAGCTCCTCCTGGGGCATTTTAGCGATGGGTCATGTTCCTCCAACTCTGCCTCGGGTATGGGTGACGTGTAATGCAGAGCAGCTCACCTCTTGCGCCCAAAGCATCTTCGAAGAAATTCATTCTCTTCTTCAGGTGGCAATGGCGTTGAGGTGACATCCACCGTGTCCATCTCAGATTCTGAGGTATCTTCAACCTTTGATGGAGAGAGAGAACCCACAGGTTTTGGAAGAGTCAGAAAGGCTGTCGAGGAGCCGGGCACGTTTTGCTCTGGTACTGTTTGCGTGTTTGCAGTTTTCATGTGGTCCACGTGCTTGTTCAGGACTCTTGCACCAACCTGAACTTTATTTGTTACTTGACCTGACCTCACATCGACCGTGCCTCTTACCCATGCAGGGCCATTCCTGTGGTTCCTACCCCAAACCGTGTCCCCTGAAACAAACTGTCTCTGTCACTGAGCACAGTCGTGTGTCCAACACTGGCGTTCCTGATTCCGTTTCGTTTTTCCCCCGCAGGTCCGGGAAGATCAGATTTAACCTGGTATGGCATCTTCTCCCCATCAGCAACTCTGTTGGAGCTATCCCTATAGTTGCATGAGGGGTGGTCCTATAATCAAACAGGAACCGGGACAGATTGGCATCTAATGAAGCTGTAGGCTTTTTCTTTAAGCTTGCCTTCAAAGTTTGGACTGCTCTTTCTGGCAGACCATTGGATGATGCATGGTACAGAGCTGTCCTCATTCTAAAGTGCCATTCGACTTTAGGAAAGGCTTGAATTCCCTGTTGGTCCCATTATCTGTGGCCAACATTTCGGGTAGATTGTGTATTGCTAAAGATGCACACAGTTTTTCTATCATCGCCCCTCTATTTGACGAATGAGCTCTATGCACAACCACCCATTTTGAGTGCGTGTCCACAATGTCTAAGAATATTGTACCCATGAAATAATCTACACAGGCGATGTATAACCGAGTCCAGGGTTTACCCGGCCATTCTCACGAATGTGGGGAAGCTGCTGATAGTAAGTTTTGTCCTTGTTGGCACTCTGGGCACTGCCCCACCAACACAGCAATGTCTGCATCCTATCCTGGCCACCAGTCCTAACTTCTAGCCAACATCTTCATTTTGGAAATCCCTGGATGACCCCCATGGTGAGGACCTTTGCTTGGGACTATCACTCTTTCTCCCCATAATAATATGCTGTTTTCTACTGTGATCTGGCCCCTCGTCTCTCCAAGTTTAAAAAGCCATCAATTTCTGATTGTGACAACCCTTCAGGTACCCCCGTCACCAACTGTTTCAGTTTTGCCAGTGCTGGATCTGTAATTCTTTGTGTGCTGGATTCCTGGAATTCACTGGCTTCCAAAAACTGAAAAAAAAAGCTGATGCCAAATCAACCTGCAATTCAACATCTTCTCCATTCCAAGAATATGGGGAGGTGCAGATAAAAGAGGTTGGGGGTTGGGTTGTGAGGTGGGGATAGGTGAACATAGGCAGAGGTCGATGGGAAGAAGGAATCCCATTAGTGGCTGGAAGGAAGGGTCGATCAGAGGGATGGAAGGGAGGGGCAGGGGCTGGGAAGGGAGTCAGAGGATGTGAAAGGAGGTTATTTGAAATTGGAAAATTCAATGTTGAGTCTTCCATGCTGTAGGCTGCCCAGGCGGAAGATGAGGTGTTGTTCCTCCAATGTGCAGACTACTTCGTTGTGGCAATGGAGGAGGTCAAGGATGATCATGTCGGAAAGGAAGTGGGTAGGTGAATTAAGATGGGCAGTGATTGGGAGATCAGGTTGGCCCTTGTGGGCCCAGCTGAGATGCTCGGTGAAAGTTCCCTTAGTTTGCGTTTGATCTTCCCGATGTAGAGGAGATCACATCAGGAGCACTGGATATGGTAAACTAGGTTGGAGGAGAGGCAGGTGAGACAGAGTCTGGAGCAGCATGTCTTTTTGGAGCAATTGGAATGCAAGTTATGTGCAGAATGAAATGAAGGAAATGAATGAAATGAAATCGGGAGTGCATAGTGGGTCAATGGTTAGCATTGCTGCCTCACAGTGCCAGGGACCCGGGTTTGAGTCCAGCCCTCGGGTGACTGTCTGTGTGGAGTTTGCACATCCTCCCTGTGATTCCCACCCACAGTGCAAAGATGTACAGACTAGGTGGATTGGCCATAGCAATGTGGAGTTACATTGGATAGGGTAGAGGGCTGGGTGTGGGTGAGCACAGTCTTGATGGGCCAAATGGCCTCTTTCCACACTGATGGGGTTCTGTGAGGTTCCAGGTGATTTCTCTGTAAAGGATACATCAAACAAAGTCCCATCAATCATCAAGCTATTGGATTTGGTGTGATCTGGAGTACATTAAAGATTGCAATGGAGGTTCAGCAGATTAATTCCTGAGATGGCAAGATTGTTTTCAGAGGAGAGCTTAAGGAAATTGGGCCTGTATTTTCAAGAGTTTTGAGGACTGAGGGGTGATCTCAGTGAATCTTCTGAACTTCTCACTGAGTGATAAGATGGGGTATTTTTTTCTAGTTGATGAATCTAGAAGCAGTCTCTGAAAGAGGAGGCAGGCTATTTAAGACAGAGATAAGGAGGAACGTCTTCACTCAGTAGTTGGTGCAACGTCTCAAACACAAAGGGCTGTAGAAGCTCAATCATTGAGTAGGTTCAAGACAAAAATCAATAGGCTTCTGAAGATGAATGACATGAAGAGATATAGACAAAGCAAGAAGGCAACATTGAGGAGATGAGGACCCATGATTTAGAATAGAGGGTCAGGCTCAATGGACTGAATGGCCTAGTTCTGTTCCCACTTAAAGTACCCTTGACAGAACAGTAATGGTTAAAATTCATGCATGAAACGTGGCGGCAGTTGAGATCAGCCTAATTTGGGATAGCCCAGCTGTACTAGGAAGCCAACCTCAAGGGTGATCAGAGAAAACTGTTGCCCCCTCTACAGCAACATTCAATAAAAAGACTCGCTTCCAATTGGAAATCAATCTCACCATGGTGATGCACAGACTCCCATCTCTCTGCTGGACGCTGATAATCTTTAGTCCTAAGCTGTTTGGTGATTTTCCCCTGTTGCATCTGTCCTGTCACCTCAGATGCTAAGTATTTGATAGTGTGGCCTGGATGGGAGATTACTGGGTTGGCAAAGCGACTTTAATTGTCTGTCAGATGAAATGCAAAGACCAGGTCCTATCACACGGCCCGGCTCTCCAGGGCAGGTGGGAGAGGCTCATCCCCTGCTGTTATTAACCCCTCCCGGGTCAGGCCGGGGAAACAGGTGGGCCTGAAGTTGGATTTGTCACTTTGCCTTCCCATGAACACCCATTCCCATTAACTAACTGAGGTCTGAGGACCAAATTCATGAGATCCTCAAGTTTCCATCTTCCCATTGTCCATGTAGTAACTAAAGAGTGGCACAAAATAATCTACTGGTCATCAACTGGTTGACAGGATTGGGAGGACACCAGTAACGGAGTAACACTTGGAAATGAAGGTACTGGTTGTACTGGACATCCTGTTTGAAGTATACAAGGCAAATCAGACCATTATGGATCACCCAGAAGTTTTCCTGAGTTTTCCTTCATTGTACGTCCCATTATTCACTGTGAGGTACAGCTGGTCTGCATGTTTGCCTCCACACAATCAAGACATGATTCAGTCCATAACTACTTGAAGTGATGTAATGAGATCAATAAATGTAAATACCAACAACAGCAGAAGTTGCTGGAAAAACAATGCGGGTCTGGCAGCATCAGTGAAGAGAAAGCATAGTTAATGTTTCAGGTCCAGTGACTCTTTTTCAGAACGACTTGACCTGAAACATTAACTCTGCTTTCTCTCCACAGATGCTTCCAGACCTGCTGAGTTTTTTCCAGCAATTTCTAATCTTGTTTCTGATTTCCAGCGCCCGCAGTGCTTTTGGTTTTTTTATGTGCATATAAGTACTCAAACACTGAACAGGAATAATCATCAAACTGTGCTGTGATGAAGCACACATCTTGAAATCTCATCTTCCCAACATCTCAGTGAATTATGGAAGGGGCTCCAAACAGGCAGCAAGTCTACTAGTGCCTGAAATAAAGAAATGACATGCTCTTATCATGTACAGTGTTTGATCAAAACCACGGACAGCATAATGGCCCCAGGGACCTGGGTTCAATTCCCGTCTCGGGCGACTGTCTGTGTGGAGTTTGCACATTCTCCCCGAGTTTGTGTGGGTTTCCTCCGGGTGCTCCAGCTTCCCCCCACAATCCAAAGATGTGCAGGCCAGGTGAATTGGCCATGTTAGGTGCATTAGTAAATGTAAGGGAATAGGTCTGGTTGGGCTACTCTTCAGAGGGTTGGTGTGGACTTGTTGGGCCAAAGGGCCTGTTTCCATACTGTAGGGAATCTAATCAAACCAGTCAAGCAGGAATAGGGCATCAGCTTATTTTTTTTATGCATTCTCTGGTCCACATGTTCCTGTTTTGCCATAATGGATTATTTCCCCATTGAAAGAATTCTTAACAAGATTAGGTTCCCAACACGATGGAAACAGGCCCTTTGGCCCAACAAGTCCACACCGACTCTCTGACGCGTAACGCACCCAGACCCATTCCCCTACCCTATACTTACCCCTGACTAATGCACCTAACACCATTTAGCACAGCCACTTCAGCTGGCCTGCACATCTTCAGATTGTGGGAGGAAACCGGAGCACCCAGAGGAAGCCCACACAGACACGGGGAGAATGTCCAAACTTCACACAGACAGTCACCCAAGGTGGGAATCGAACCCGGGTCCCTGGAGGTGAGACGCAGCAGTGCTAACCACTGAGCCACCGTGCCACCCACATAATTAACCAAAAAGGACAGAACTGCACCCACAATCCACTTGGAAGAGCTGGCCTTAGACCTTGTGCACAGTCTCACCTTTCATACAGCATCCCACTAATTGGAGGCAGCCAGTGAATGGTTACAGAGTTCACGGTCTGCTTGATCACTTCTGGAGCCATTGCAATGGGAGATGGCTTTTTAGAATGAATCCAGCCTTGATACACCAGGTCCAAGTAACAATGCATACGAGCCACTTGATTTGGTGTAAACCTATTCGTACAGCTATCATCTGTGGAAGAAAAGAGAGAAAGATAAGGAGGTAAATGTTATCATGTTTACTTCTAAATTAATTTTTGTATTGAATGTAGTACTTTCATAACTGTAACCCGTGGCCCTTGGCCTTTTGATCATCACTTTGTTTGAAGTCATGTTCTGTATTTTAGGTTTTTACCATCAGTGGCTCAGTGGTTAGCACTGCTGCCTCACAGCACCAGGGTCCCAGGTTCAATTCCAGCCTCGGGTGACTGTCTGTGTGGAGTTTGCACACTCTCCCTGTGTCTGCGTGGGTTTCCTCCCACAGTCCAAAGATGTGAAGGTTAGGTGAATTGGCCTTGCTAAATTGCCTGTAGTGTTAGGAGGGAATGGGTCTGGGTGGGTAGCTCTTTGGAGGGTCATTGTGGACTTGTTGGGCCAAAGGGCCTGTTTCCACACTGTAGGTAATCTAATATCATTTAGCTGTCCTCCTCTCAAATCTGTACAGGCTACATTTCCGATCTTTTCACCTTATTTAACCTTCCAACACAAGGCGATCAGTCTCATGGCTTTTCTTCATACTACATTTAGAAGTTGGAAGTTCCTGCGTGTCACTGTGACCAGAATTGGGCCCAGGGAATGCACGGTGCAGTCTGATTGAAGTGCTGCGCAGTTTGAACACGACCTCCTGGTTTTGGCAACAGAACCCAGGAATCCACTTGCTTTGTTGACTGTTGCTATGCAGCAATTGGAAATGTCGAGAGAGGAGTCTATTAAAAACCCTGGATCCATTTCAACTTGGTCCCTAGCTATTTAAACAGCAATCATGGGGTGTTTGTGAGGCCCTTCACTTCCTCCTACACGCAGACGTCCAGGACTTTGGATTTATCCATCAGTCTGCCATCCATAAAGCTACATCAATCTATCTATGTCATCTTTCCGACACGACTTCCAAGAAGTAAAGCTGACTTTGAAGAAAAGTGAATGACAAAGGTCAAAGGCACAAGATCAAGGAGAATGTTCAAGATAGCATGCAATCCCTTCTTGAATATGGACTGATCGACAGACTGATTAATAACCACTGCCAATGTGGAATGTGGATTGTGCAATTTCCTTTGCCTGCAGCTTCTCCCCTGTTTTTTGCTCCATTGACTTCATCCCTATATCCCACAGCCTGTATCTTTCGTTCATTTCCTCTCTCTGTCCCTCTCCTTACTCTAGGGCTCAATGGGACTACCAAAACAGACACTTCCTCAGACTAGATCTAGGGCTTCAGATACATAATTCTTGGAAGTTTGCATCACAGGTAGACAGGGTGGTTAAGAAGGCATTTAGCACGCTTGCCTTTAGTCCTTAGACCTCTGAGTATAGGAATTGGGACATTATGTTGAGATCGTACAGGACATTAGTGAAGTCTCTTCTGGAGTACTGTATCCAGTCCCGATCGCCGTGTTATAGGAAGGATATTATTTAGCTGAAGAGGGTTCAGCAGAGATTTACCAGAATAGAGGGTTTGCGTTATAAGGAGAGGCTGGATAGGCTGGGAGGTTTTTTTAAACTGGGGGTTGAGGGGTGACCTCATCGAGGTTTATAAAATCTTGAGGGGTACAGATAAGGTGAATGGTAGGTGTCTTTTCCATAGAGCGGGAGACTTCAAGATTAGGGAGCCTTTTTTTAAGGTTAGAGGAGAAACATTTAAAAAGCCATGACTGGCATTTTTTTTTTATACAGAGAGTGGTTTGTGTGTGGAATAAACTTCCAGGGCAAGTCGTGGACGCGGGTACAGTCACAGCATTTGAAAGACATTCAGATAAATACATAAATAACAAATGTTTGGAAGGATACAGGCCAAGCACAGACAGGGGGACTAGCTTAGTTTAGGATTATGGTCGTACAAAGTTAAAACACCAAGTTATAGTCCAACGGATTTATTTGGAAGCACAAGCATTCGGAACACTGCTCCTGAACTTTGCACACTCCAGTCCAACACCAGTACCTCCAAATCAAGCTTGTGGTTGGCATTAGACCGGTGGGACTGAAGCGTCTGTTTCCGTGCTGTATGACGCTGTGACTCATGAGCTTTTAAGGTTCCAGAATCCATCCAGAAAGACATCACCAAAGACAGACTTCCCTTTCCCTTTAGTCGAGTTACCCCTCTTGCTTACCCATCAATGGACAACATATAATCCAAACCTGCCCACCATCCTGGACTCTTACATTGTTCACAATAAAATGTTTGCACGTTGTCTGGACTTCAAAGGGCACCAGATTGTGAAGCTTTCCACAGTCTATCTGAGATACCACTTACTTAAAACAGAATATCAAAGCAGCTCACTGGCTGCAGCTTCATTTTTCAGCCCACATTGTGAGGGACAGCCATCATATCTACTCCTGATAATCACTCTGATCATCTGATCCAGCAATGGATACAGTCCTTTGGGCTGCAGCTTCCTGAGTTTGCTTAAGAAATTCCTGTTTTGTATGAGACGGTGGTGGCAGGGTGGCTCAGTTGTTAGCACTGCTGCCTCACAGCACCAGGGACCTGGATTCAATTCCAGCCTTGGGCGACTGTATGGAGTTTGCACTTTCTCCTGTGTCTGTGTGGGTTTCCTCCGGTGCTCCGGTTTCCTCCCACAATCCAAAGATGTGCAGGTCAGATGAATTGGCCATGCTAAATTGCCCGTAGTGTTAGACAATAGACAATAGGTGCAGGAATAGGCCATTCAGCCCTTCGAGCCTGCACCACCATTCAATATAATCATGGCTGATCATCCTTAATCAGTATCCTGTTCCTGCCTTATCTCCATAACCCTTGATCCCACTATCCTTGAGAACTCTATCCAACTCTTTCTTAAATGAATCCAGAGACTGGGCCTCCACTGCTCAGTGTAAGGTATTCCCGCCATTCCAGGAATTGACCTCGTGTACCTACGCTGCACTCCCTCAATAGCCAGAATGTCTTTCCTCAAATTTGGAGACCAGAACTGCATACAGTACTCCAGGTGTGATCTTACCAGGGCCCTGTACAGCTGCAGAAGAACCTCTTTGCTCTATACTCAATCCCACTTGTTATGAAGGCCAGCATGCGATCAGCCTTCTTCACTACCTGCTGTACCTACATGCTTACCTTCATTGACTGGTGTACAAGAACACCCAGATCTTTGTCCTGCCCCTTTACCTTAATTGATTCCATTTAGGTAGTAATCTGCCTTCCTGTTCTTGCCACCAAAGTGGAGAACCATACATTTATCCACATTAAACTGCATCTGCCATGCATCTGACCACTCACCTAACTTGTCCAGGTCACCCTGTAATCTCCTAACATCCTCCTCACATTTCACCCTGCCACCCAGCTTAGTATCATCAGCAAATTTGCTAATGTTATTACTAATACCATCTTCTATATCATTAACATATATTGTAAAAAGCTGTGATCCCATCACTGATCCCTGCGGTACCCCACTGGTCATGCCTGCCATTCCGAAACGGAGCCGTTTATCACTACTCTTTGCTTTCTATCAGCCAACCAACCTTCAATCCAAGTTAGTACTTTGCCCCCAATACCATGCGCCCTAATTTTGCTCACTAACCTCCTATGTGGGACTTTATCAAAAGCTTTCTGAAAGTCCAGGTACACTACATCTACTGGATCTCCTGCGTCCATCTTCAGATAGGCAGGAGTAAATATAGGGTACGGGAATGGGTCTGGGTGGGTTTCTCTTCAGAGGGTCGGTGTGGACTTGTTGGGCCGAATGTCCTGTTTCCATACTGTAGGTAACCTAATCTAATCTATAAAGGCACCTCCTGCTATTCAGTAGTGTCTTCTCTCTCATTGGGAGGGGTGAGGGAGGGTATTTACTTTCCTTAAGGTGTGGGATCACCAGAGAGTTAAAAAGAACCTCCATTTTTTTTAAGAAAGTTGTCCACAGATGTAGGCATCACTGGCCAGGCCAGCATTTACTACCCATCTCTAATTGCCCAGAGGGAGTTAAAAGTCAACCTCATTTCCTTTCAAACATGAGCAAACCAGATGTGTTTTGACAAGAATTGACAGTCACCATTCGGGCAGCTGTCTACCTTGAGGGTATGGCCAAGAACATTGGCCTGAGGTTCTGGATTATTAGTTCAATAATGGTGGCACGGTGGCACAGTGGTTAACACTGCTACCTCACAGCGCCAGAGACCCGGATTCAATTCCCGCCTGTGTGGAGTTTGCATATTCTCCCAGTGTCTGTGTGGTTTTCCTCCAGGTGCTCCGGTTTCCTCCAACAGTCCAAAGATGTGCAGGTTAGGTGAATTGGCCATGCTAAATTGTCTGTAATGTTAGATGAAGGGGTAAATGTAGGGGAATGGGTCTGGGTGGGTTGCTCTTCAGAGGGTCGGTGTGGACTTGTTGGGCCCAAGGGCCTGCTTTCACACTGTAAATAATCTAATCTAATCAAAAAACAAGTTATCACAAGGGAAGGTTATGGCCTAGTGATATTATCACTAGACTGTTAATCCAGAGACACAGGTGATGCTCTGCGGACAAAGGTTCAAATCTATCCATGACAGATGGTGGAATTTGGATTCAATAACAATCTAGAATTAAGAGTCTAATAGAGTCATATTGTCCTACAGCATGGGGACAGGTCTTTTGGCCCAAACTGTCCATGTCAACCATGAAACCATTGTTGATTGTCAGAAAAACCCATCGCCTTTGTTAATGTCCTTTAGGAAAGGAAACCTCTATCATTACTTGGTCTGGCCTACATGTGACTCCAGACCCACAGTAATATGGTTGATTCTTAACTGATTTTGGGGCAAATAGGGATGGGCAATGAATGCTGGCCTAGCCAGCATCACCCTCATCTAGCGAAGGGGGACAACTGGAAATGTGGGATGACGGTTTGCAATCATGGAAGCTGCCAAACCCCAGGCCTGTGAGGGAAAGTTGGAGGTCTTGTGGTGATTAAAGGGCATGCAGTGGGGGAGTGCTAGGATGGGGAGAGGTCGAGCAGGATGTTGCTATGTCGCAATCTCGGAGACTCCTCAGGAAGGTATGTGTCTCCAGGAAGTTAATGTAAAGGCACTTACTTCCTTAAAAAGCCCTGACAACACATGTTACATTTAATACCCAGAGGACTTACAACCTCATTCCGTAATCAAGCCACCTCCATCTAACCTCAGTGAGAGATGGAAATAAGTGGGTTAGGTCACAAAACAGATTCTTTTGTCTTTGAGCTTACCATCCTATCGCAAATCCATTCTTTTTAAGATCAAATTCAGCCCATTGTTACACAATAACAAGTCCTTATAACGGGTGGAGCCAGGAGAAGAAACAACTCAATGTTAGTTTTCTTGGAATTCAACCTATTTTGGTCAAATCAGGAAGGACAGCTGTGGATAAATTCTTCAGTTTGTTTCTAATTTGATTGTTAAATCAAGACAATAAATCACCCTGAGTATGATTAAGGAGTAGACTCACAAGAAACATTCAAAGCGCTTGCATTAACTCAAAGCAGTGCTGGAATTATGAGTGTGTGGCTGGAGGGGGAGAAAAGGATGCGTCATGAACAAAAACTGTATCAAACAAACCAATAATTCTTCTAGAACTTCAAAGAATGACAGATGATCTCATGGAAATGTACAAAATACCTAAAGGGATAGACGGGTAGGTGCGGGTTAAGATATAAATCCCCTGGTTAGAGAATCTAAAACTGGAGAGCACAATTTAAAAATAAAATGGATGCCATGTAAGGGGTCTGAGATAAGGAGAAATCTTTTACCCTGAGGGTTGGGAACCTCTGGAATTCTCCGCCACAGACGGTTGGGGAAGCTCAGTCTTTGAGTATGTTTAAGACAGAGACTGATAGACGTCTGATGACCAATGGTGTACAGGATTATGGGATTGGGGTGAATGAAGTGTTCAATCAGCCATGATGGTTTTGAATAGCAGAGCATGCTTAGTGGGCTCAATGGTCTACCCCTACACTCCTAATACAGACCTCATCAGACGATGGTCCTACATTCCCTCACATTGTGGTGCTCTTGTGAAGATAAATACCTTTTGGAGACAGAAGTCACAATGATAACAACAATACGAGGAATGTGACTTCCTCACTTGGAAAGGGAAAGCTGATTTCAAATGTCTGATTTCACAGACACCTCCTGGACTGCCCAACAATGGGAACATTTGAGAGAGAGAGAGGGAGAGAGAATGACTCGGGGGTTTGTTATGGCTGATGAGCTGGAGAATGATTGCTTTGACCCAGGGAATTGCACAGTGCCATGAACCAATGAGCCACACAGAGGACAGCTTGACACCCAAGCCCATATCATGTTAGTAGATCACAGCCAGGATGGAGGTGTGAGCACCATAAAAGGTTTCACTGCCTCCCTGCTCGCTGCAGAAATCACAAACAAACTCCAACGCTCCCACTGCTGCTCATTATCCAGTGACTCCTGCTGGAACCTGGCAGGCTTGGGTTTCAGCTGAAACCTCCCATCGGTGGACCAGGCTGCCAGCACTCATCTCAATTCACACATTATTACTTTGGCAACAAACCCATAGAGCTGTTGACTCCCACAGAGACATGGACCAGGGGAAGAGTGGTCTATCACCGGGGGAAATGGGGAGAACAGAAAGCAAAACGTCATGGTCAAAAGGGTAACCAAGAAGGAAAACAAGGGTGTTTTTCTATACCTGCTTAGGCTAGCAATCCCTTCTAAACAGGGTGCAAGAATTTGAGGAGTGTTATTCTTTCCTTTCAAGAAAATAATAATAATGAATGTGATTTCTATTCCCAGAATGGCAGTGCTGAATGCTGAAATATGGCATTAATTTTGGTGATTAAATAAGGTCAGCACTGACTGCGGGTTCTGATCAACCACTTAAATATGGTGTTAATTTGTATTTGTTTGGGTTCTGTTTAAAGGTTTCCTAAGCGATAGTGCTTTGATAAAAAGTATGTGTTTTTAATATATCCTTATAACGTATTACTTGCTGTCTCTTGCTTGTTGGCATCTCACATGGTTGGCTGGGAGTCAGAGGCTTTCTACATTCACAACAGACCCACCATGATCTCCAGGCAACAGAGCAACACAGAATTTTATAAACCTATTATTTACCTCATAAATATATGATTTACCTTGTAACCATATTGAGTTGGCCTGAAAACCTAGTGTTTACCACATGTCCAGGGCAATCACAGCTACGCATCTTTTCCAACATGACAAAGCTCAGAAGAATATATTTCCTCATTTGATCATTCTGGTCAGGTTGTAAATTATTTATTGATGTACAAGATTCAACTGCTGGCGAGTTACACTTCTGTAAATCCCAATATGAAACTGTAAGCGTGGTCTCTTTTATTCCAGCAACTTAATTCTGGTTTTTTTTTTGCAATGATTATCTAGTAAGTCTCACCCAATTCCGGCAGAAGTATAGGTCTGAGCTCAAGGTGACAAAGATTTGACTGGCAAAGCTATTGCCAGTGTCTCTACAGAAGGCAGCTGACGTGGATACACAAGTGGTGGTCCATTAACATCAAGGGAGTGCAAACAGTAAGGTCATCAGAAGATGTGTTAGTACCAACAGTTGTGCTTAAATCCAACATGAAATCAAGATGGCTAGATGTAAGCCAAAGGTATTGAATATAAATGCCAACCAACTCGTCCTTTTTAATAATGATATTGTTTTTTTTCCCTAAGATGGGGCATTTCAAAACTAGGAGGCACAATTTTAAGATGGGAGGAGAGAGATTTTAAAAAAGACACGAAAGGCAAATTTTTGTAAACAGAGGGTAGTTCATGAGTGGAATGAACGTCTTGAGGAAATGATAGATGGATGCATAATTACAATGTTTAAAAGACATTTGGATAGGTTAGTGAGTTTTGAGAAGATTTGTAGCTCAGGTTGAGGTTCTGGATGTAGGTTTGCTCGCTGAGCTGGAAGGTTCATTTTCAGACGTTTTGTCACCATACTAGGTAACATCTTCAGTGAGCCTCCGAATGAATCATTGGTGGTGTAGCCTGTTTTCTATTTATATGCTTGGGTTTCCTTGGGTTTGTGATGTCATTTTCTGTGGTGACATCATTTCCAATGGTGCCACCACAGGAAATTATGTCACCACAGAACATGACATCATCAACCCAAGGAAACCCAAACATATAAATAGAAAGTGGGCTACACCACCAGTGATTCAATTTGAGGCTCACTGAAGATGTTACCTAGTATGGTGACAAAATGTCTGAAAACGAACCTTCCAGCTCAGTGAGCAAACCTATATCCAGAATTTGGACAAGTACATGAATATGAAAGGTTTGGAGGGATATGGACCAGGAGCAGGCAGGTGGGATTAGTTTAGTTTGGGATTGTGTTTGGCATAGACTGGTTGGAGCAAAGGGTCTGTTTCCATGCTGTATGAATCTATGACCTTAAGTCCATTTCTGTATACAGCCTTGCTTGTCTCTTAATTGGATCTTCCTGATCTGTCATCAAGCTCATTCTTGCTTTAAGAGTAACTCAGTGTCAAAGCTTTGTATCACATATGGAGTGGTACATAATGCCTTTTGGCCATATTCTGGTTTACTTTTAGACTTCACTGACCCACTTTGATAAAGCTTTACAGCATTGTCTTTTATCTGCCTTTCCATCAAGGATAATTCTGCAGAATACTGACCACACCAATGTTAACACTCACCAAGAATCTCACACAGATCGGTGGAGAGCAAACCTGGACCTATTAAAACAAGTGCCATAAATATGTGACATGCCTGCTTTCAGTTGGATGCTTAGGAACTTAACTATGAGTGGATGGGTTTAGATTAGATTAAATTCCCTACGGGAATTCCCTACTTTGTGAATTGTACTGGACAATGATGCATGTTCCTTCTCAGACATCCAAATCTGCTTCAGAAATATGAAGCTGCTGAGCATTCTACTGCTACTCTTTTCCAATCATGTACCTCAACTGCAAACTTGGAAACCAATCCATACTGCACATGTTGTAATCCCTTTCTCCCACTGAAAACAGGACAGATCTACCAAATGTAATTTAATCAATCATTTCCAACATTATCAGTTTCCTCCCTACCATAAGTCCCTACCAAGGAGTGAACTAACCTGCTCAACAAGCCTCAGTTCAGTTTACACCTGGCTCCAGATTTGATCACAGCTTTGATACAGATGGGAGCTGAATTAGAAGAGTAGCTACATCCTACATCAAGGTAGCATTTGACAAAAGCACTGCACCAAAGGACCTGAGCGTTGCGGCCAAAGCAGTTGTCTTGATTGTTGCCTCTGCCTGAATCATCAGGCCACAGTGAGTACCATCTGAAGGATACACTGTAAGGTTTTACATGATTGAGGACGGAAAAGCTCTGGAAAGGAAAATCTGCAGGCAATCATTTCCCAAACATTTACAGGAATCCCAGAAACGTTAGAATTTGCCACTTAACTCACCTTTTCTCCTATTTTAAGGGCCTATTGTTAGTTCCTCATTTTGTACCAGCCTGAATATCCATCACTTCTGTTCCTAATGCTGAGCTGCTGCTGCACTAACATTTACCACTGACAGAAAAACTTTGAATTAAGTAAAGAAATATTATGAGGTGACTGGTGATCATGAGAATATGAGCACTATCCTAGTCCTTTCTACCAAGGCAGAACATCGGTCAACTCCTTCAGAGGGTCGGTGTGGACTTGTTAGGCTGAAGGGCCTGTTTCCATACTGTAGGGAATCTAATCTAATCCTTAGGATATTCCAGAGGATGGGAACATGCAAAAAACAAAGATCATTCTTCACACACCCAGGTATTAGAGTTTAGTCTCACTGCTGATAAGGAAGGCAGTTAAAATCAGCCAGAATGCAGTCGTTTTGTTCTTTAATAACTGTAGCCAACTGGACAGACTTTATGAGTCAAGAGCTTTGTGCTGGAAAAGCACTGCAGGTCAGGCAGCATCGAGGAGCAGGAGAATCGACGTTTCGGGCATAAGCCCTAGACACTTGGATTATGGCCTTGAAGAACTGGCAAATAGGATAAATTTAGGATATCTGATCGGTATGGATGAGGTGGACTAAAAGGTCTGTTTCTATGCCATACAACTCTATGACTCTTTGAGACTAACTGGAAATCCAAAGGGATGAGTTTTAATGGGTGGAACGGTTTTCCATCATCCTCAGCTCTCTCCATTTCTTTATGCCCACATGACTAAGCTCAACACTGATAAGCTCCCTGTTTGAAAATGCAACTATTAGTCTCTGAAACGAGAAAGTGAGGACTGCAGATGCTGGAGATCAGAGCTGAAAATGTGTTGCTGGAAAAGCGCAGCAGGTCAGGCAGCATCCAAG
>NC_057720.1:86468457-86469930 GCF_004010195.1 Chiloscyllium plagiosum | reverse complement strand
GGAAGTGGAAGAGATGCGGTGGAGAGCATCGTCGATCACGTCTGGGGGGAAATTGTGGTCTTTGAAGAAGGAGGCCATCTGGGTCTCCCATCCACCGCCTCCCCAACCTCGTAGTCCCACAACCCCGCACCGCCCGTTTCTACCTCCTGCCCAAAATCCACAAACCCGATTGCCCCGGTCGACCCATTGTCTCAGCCTGCTCCTGCCCCACCGAATTCATCTCTGTATACCTCGACACGGTCCTGTCCCCCTTAGTCCAAGAACTCCCCACCTATGTTTAGGACACCACCCATGCCCTCCATCTCCTCCATGATTTTCTCTTCCCTGGTCCCCAACGCCTTATCTTCACCATGGACATCCAGTCCCTGTACACCTCCATCCCCCATCACGAAGGACTCAAAGCCCTCTGCTTCTTCCTTTCCTGCCGTACCAACCAGTACCCTTCCACTGACACTCTCCTTCAACTGACTGAACTGGTCCTCACTCTGAACAACTTCTCTTTCCAATCCTCCCACTTCCTCCAAACCAAAGGAGTAGCCATGGGCACCAACATGGGCCCCAGCTATGCCTGCCTCTTCGAAGGATATGTGGAGCAGTCCATCTTCTGCAGCAACACTGGCACCACACCCCACCTTTTCCTCCGCTACATCGATGACTGTATCAGCGCTGTCTTGTGCTCCCATGAGGAGGTTGAACAGTTCATCCACTTTACCAGCACCTTCCACCCCGACCTCAAATTTACCTGGACCGTCTCAGACTCCTCCCTCCCCTTCCTAGACCTCTCCATTTCTATCTCGGGCGACCGAATCAACACGGACATTTACTATTAACTGACCGACTCCCACAGCTACCTAGACTACACCTCCTCCCACCCTGCCCCCTGTAAAAACGCCATCCCATATTCCCAATTCCTTCGTCTCCGTCGCATCTGCTCCCAGGAGAACCAGTTCCAATACCAAGCAACCCAGATGGCCTCCTTCTTCAAAGACCGCAATTTCCCCCAGATGTGATCGACGATGCTCTCCACCGCATCTCTTCCAATTCCCGCTCCTCCAATCTCCACTAGGACAGAACCCCACTGGTCCTCACCTACCACCCCACCAACCTCCATATACATTGTATCATTTGTCGTCATTTCCGCCACCTCCAAACGGACCCCACCACCAGGGATATATTTCCCTCCCCTCCCCTATCAGCTTTCCGTAGAGACCACTCCCTCCGCGACTCCCTTGTCAGATCCACACCCCCCACCGACCCAACCGCCACTCCCGGCACCTTCCCTTGCAACCGCAGGAGGTGCAACACTTGCGCCCACACCTCCCCCCTCACTTCTCTCCAAGGCCCCAAAGGAAACTTCCATATCCGCCACAGATTCACCTGCACCTCCACCCACATCATCTACTGCATCCGCTGCAGCCGGTGTGGCCTCCTCTATATTGGGGAGACAGACCGCCTACTTGCGGAGCGATTCAG
>NC_057720.1:86441834-86468305 GCF_004010195.1 Chiloscyllium plagiosum | reverse complement strand
CACTCCGGCCTATCACCCTCACCTTAACCTCCTTCCACCTATCGCACTTCCAACGCCCCTCCCCCAAGTCCCTCCTCCCTACCTTTTATCTTAGCCTGCTTGGCACACTTTCCTCATTCCTGAAGAAGGGCTCATGCCCGAAACGTCGATTCTCCTGCTCCTTGGATGCTGCCTGACCTGCTGCACTTTTCCAGCAACACATTTTCAGCTCTATTAGTCTCTGATTCCAATCTCCACTTGGTCAATATCCCAATGATTAATCAATCCGTTGAGGAATCAGGTAGATGGCATAATGTTACACTTTGTGTTCACCCCTCAAGAAACAATGCGGGCCAAAGCTTAATGCGCTCTTAACGTAAAGCAGCAATATCTCAAGGTTTGTAGTGGGGAGAGTTCACTCTGAAACATAGATGGTACTGTATAAAAGGGAAGCTCCACCCCAGTGGCTAGACAGTGAATAAAACAGTAATTAAGTAATCTTATCAGACAGGCCAGACTGCATTATGCTGAATCAAAGATGCAAAATTCCACTCAGATCAAATTAGTTTACAATTATTCTCTCTATCCACTGTAGCTCCAAAACACTCAAGAAAACTTTATTTGGGCATCATGTTAATATCTTGAAAATCTGTTCGGGGAAATTTGAATGTATCATATTAGCTCTGTCTCACTGCCCCATCAATACTTTCAGCTCAGTCAGAGCTTTTATTAGACTCTACTCTGTCTAGTACTAAGTTAAAAATCACACTACACCAGGTTATAGTCCAACAGGTTTAATTGGAAATGGAAATGTGTTGCTGGAAAAGCGCAGCAGGTCAGGCAGCATCTAGGGAACAGGAGAATCGATGTTTCGGGCCCTTCTTCAGGAAGGTTTAATTGGAAGCACACTAGCTTTCGGAGCGACGCTCCTTCATCAGGTGATTAGTCTACTCTGTCCTTCTCCACATGTCCAAGTAAATACAAGGCTAGGAACTGCTGACAGAGGGAACATTTATTCCTTATCAGTATGCCGACTGCTGCGCTAACTGCAAGTCTCCTCTAGATTGAGGTCAGACAGAGGAAGGCACAACACAGACCCTTCATAATCACCACGCTGCTGATTAAAATAGAAACACTGATGGACACAACTATCAAAGAACATGTGTGTGATTTCCCACTGCACAGTAATCTATAAGCAGTGGGGGTTAACAGGAGCCAACCATTTTCATACTGGGTCCATTCAGATGGCATTCTCCCCTAGAGCTAATTGTATGAGGTAACATTGAAAAAAAAAAGTCATTAACTCCTCACAAATAAGACTGCAGATAAATATATCGTTTTGTGTCCTAAATCACCACCTATTTCTCTCCCCAAATCTACAAACAGTACACGTGGTCACATTAAAATCCATCTGTAATCTATCAGTCCATCTGTTTGTGTGGGCCATAGAATTCTGAATGCAGTTAACTTCCTCTAACATTGTCACCTGGCTGCATAATTTGGCACTGGCATTTATTATGTTTATGTGATATACAAGAATGTTCCCTGGTTGTTAATAAACAGCCAAAGGAGCAATAGTTCAGAATGCACACTGCAGAACTTCAAGCCACTGTCTATTGTAAGGCTTTATCCATTTAACATCACCTTCAGTTTCCCATTGCCAAGACAGTCTTCTTTCCAACTAAATGACCATCAAAGCTACGAATCTTAATGTTTATCATGCGTGTAGAACTCAATCCAATGTTTTCTAAAGACCCCTGTAAATTGCATCAAGTGCACAGGCCTCTCATCAACTAGTTTAGCTACCGTCAAAAGGAATTTTGGCCATGTTGCAATGCATGATCTATTTCTAAATTCTTATAGTCTCTGCTATTTTTAGACAAGCACCAAAATTAACCTGCGTATTTAAAGAATCATCGCTGATTTATCATCGTTTTTCTTCCACAGCGCTTTCCAACTGCTCCTTCTAGAAATATTACAAAACAAAAAGAAATTGGATCCTCAATAAAACTGGTAAATATGAAGGAAATCATTTCAATTAAATCTGTTTTTTTTCATGCAAGTCAAACCAGAAGAAAATAAGGACTTGAAAACAGACATAGTTAAGATGTGTATCATCCCACAGGAGTATTCAGATTCCATGCAATTCACTGCAAAAGTTTTATTCTATTCTTGCAAGAGGTGTGGGCATCACTGGCAATGCCAACATGCATTGTCCATCCCTAACTGGTCTGGAGAAGTTGGTGGATAGCTGCCTTTTTGAACCACTGCATTCCTTGGATGCAGGGTCATACTCAGTGCTGTAGGCTATCTGGTCAATCCAGTTTGCTCCATCATTCAATAGGATTACGGCTGATCTCACTAACAACTCCACAATCTCACTGAGCCACAATGACCTTTCACTCCCTCTCATTAGTCACAAGGCTATCCATCTTTGCCTTAAAAACATTCAATGCTTTGGAGGCAAGACATCTAAAGACTGATGATTAGGATGCCTCAGTGGTTAGCACTGCTGCCTCACAGTGCCAGGGATCTGGGTTCTATTCCAGCCTCGGGCGACTGTCTGTGTGGAGTTTGCATATTCACCCAGTGTCTGCATGGGTTTCCTCCCACGGTCCAAAGACTTGCAGGTTAGGTGGATTGACCATGATAAACTGGCCAGAGATGCAGGCTAGGTGGGTTACCCATCGGAAATACAGTGATTGGGCGGGGCAGTACAGACTCAATGGGCCGAATGGCCTCTTTCTGTGTTGAAGTGATTCTATAATTCTTTAGGAAAAAATAATTCTCCTCACCTCCATCTTAAATGGAAGATCCCTTATTTTCAAATTCTGTCCCCCACTTTTAGTTACTTACACAAGGAAAAAGTAAATCCCTTCTTGCATCTACCATGTCAAGTTCTTTCAGGATCTCATTGAGATGGCACCTCTTTGTGCTAACCTCCAATGAATACAGGAATCACCCTGTGCAACCTTTTCTCATAAGATCTCCACACCATCTCAGGTATCAGGTTATAGTCCAGCAGGATTCTTTGGAAGCAGTAGCTTTTGAACCACTGGTCCTTCAGGACCACCACTCTGAGAGGTTATGCTTCCAAATAAACCTGTTGGACTATAACCTGGTGTTGTGTGATTTTTGGCCACCCATCCAACACCGGCACCTCCGCATCATCTCAGGTATCAGTTGAGTGAACTTTCTCTGAACTACTTCTAATTATCCACAATACTCGCCAATACCCTATTAACCATAACAAAACATCCCAACCTTTAATTTCAATTCCCCTTGAAATAAATTACAACATTCTATTTGCCTCGCTGATCGTTTGCTTCTACCTGTGTATTAAATCCATGAACCAGCATAACCGAGTACCTCTGGACCTTAGAGTTCAGCAATCTCATGCTGCCTGCCTGCTCTTCCTGACAAATTGGACAGTTTCTAGTTTGCTATATCTTTCATCTGCCAAATTTTTACCTCTCAAGTAATTTATCTATATCCCTTTTCTGACACTTTGTGTCCTTTTCATAGCTTAATTTCCGAACTGTCTTTTAGTCATCAGCAAATCTAGCAATCGTATGTTTGGTTCTTTCATCCAAGTCATTAATATGAATTGTAAACCACTGAGGGCCCCTGCATAAATCCCTATGACATTCCAATTGTCACATTTTGTGAGCTCAAAGATAGCCCACTAACGCCTATTCTCCGTGAGCTCAAAGATAGCCCACTAATGCCAATCAGGGTCAGAGGCCTGAAAAGATATCCCAAAGAAAACAGAAAAACCACAGAGGCTGAAAAATCAGAAACGAAAACAGAAATTGCTGGAAAATATCAGCAGGTTGGGCAACATCTGCGAACAAAAGTGTTAGTGTTTCGGATCCAGTGACCCTTCCTCGAAATGTCCTCCATGGATGCTGCCAGATCTGCTGCATCTTTCCAGAAATTTCTGCTTTTGTCCCAAAGAAAAACAGTATCATTTTTTTTCCACGTCCAGTTTTAAATGTTACCTCTTCTAAAAATGGACAAATTTGCTGGACTCACAATGGCAAAGCTGATCACATGACTTTATTCCCACACACTTCTGAACCCAATGCATTGTATAGATCTTCCAGCTAAAGCCGACACAAAGGGCTGGAGATGAGTCATCTACCTCCAAACAGCTCTGATCAATGGACAACATCAAGACCCATTATATTAAAATGAACACTAATTCTTTTACAGTTACCTCGGCACCTCTCAATAGAAACACTAATGGAGCGAGCGAGGGAGGGTAAAACTACATTATCAGTGCAATGACATTCAGTTAGCCCACCATGATGAAGCATCTGAAATGCCTGTACCTGTCACGCAACTAAATATACAATTCTGGGAGTCGAAGACATATTCAAGATAGCAACGGAGTAGCGGCGTAGTGTGCGCTCTCGTTATTCCAGAAGCTCAATTACTCTGTTCACTTTTACTTTTTCTTCTTTCTCTGCTTTTTCTTAATGATTCTGTTTCTTACAGTTATTAGCAAGATTCACCTTACATTCTTTTAACCTTATTCAGTGGAAGACTTCACCTAGCCCAGCAACAAGGTGGCTTCCAATGGTGCTGTGCAGTGGTCTCGGCCCAGCCTGGCGGTCTCCCGGTGTGAGGGTCTTGGCGCGGCCTCGCCATCACCCGGTGAGAGGGTGTCAGCACGGCCCAGCCTGGTGGTCTCCCAGTGTGGGGGTCTCAGCTCGGTCCGACCTACTGTCTCCTGGTGTGGGGACTCGGCCTGGCCCGGCCTGGCGGTCTCCCAGTGTGGGGGTCGCGTTCCGGCCCGGCCTGGTGGTCTCCCAGTGTGGGTGTCTCGTTCCAGCCCGGCCTGGTGGTCTCCTGGTGTGGTACTTTTACTCCAAGGCATTGTCCTGGCATGGAGGTCTCCTCCGTGTGTGGGCATCTTCTTTGACGTCCAGGTATTCCAGCAAACTGGCAAGTGGACTTGTCCAGGAGTGGCAGTCTTGGCCCAGTGCGGTGGTCTTCTTTGGTGGGGGCTTCCGGCCCAGTATTCCAACGGCCTGGAATGGTGTTCTGGTTCCAGCATGGCGGACCCGACCCAGCTGCGTCTTTCATATATTCCATTATTCCTTAATCGGCTTTCTCTGAGCCCAGCAGCCGTAACTGAACAGTGATGAATACTGTCTTAAATTTACTTGTTTAAAGTTATTATGTATGACTTCTGTTATTAATTTAGGTGCTATGGTAGGGCGCCTTAGAAAACTTTTCAGGTAAAAGTGCACATAACAATAAATTTCTATTCCATTCTAATCAGTTGTTGCTTCATTTCCTTCAGAAGGATAGCAGGAGGGTATGGCCCTGGGGAGTGTCGCTGAACAAAGGGTGCAGGTCCATAGTTCCTTAAAAGTAGAGTCGCAGGTGGACAGGGTGGTGAAGAAGGCATTTAGCATGCTTGCCTTCATTGGTCAGAACACTGAGTATAATTGTTGGGAGGTCATGTTGTGGATGTACAGGACATTGGAAAGGTCACTTTTGTGTTCAATTCCTGCTATAGGAAGGATGTTGTTAAACTTGAGAGGGTGCAGAAAAGACTTACAAGGATGTTGTTGGGACTGCAGGGTTTGAATTATCGGGAGAGGCTGCGTGGGCAGGGGTTATTTTCCCTGGACCATTGGATGCTGAGGGGTGAACTTACAGAGGCTTATAAAATCATTAGGGGTGTGGATGGGGTGAATAGCCAAGGTCTTTTTACTGAAGACCTTGGAATTCAAAAGTAGAGGACATAGGTTTAAGATGAGAAGGGAAAGATTTAAAAAGACTTGGGTGAGTTGGACCGAAGCGTCTGTTTCCAGGCTGCATGACTCTATGACATCCTGCCTTAGTATCTCAGCTCTGGCACTACGTCCTGCATGGAAAGAAGCCAATGCTTTGCCTGCAAGAAGAAAAATGCTAAGTCCCAGCTTATTAACAGTATTCCTCCAGGAAGTTATAATTCAGCTGAATTGATTTTAACAAAATATGAAATTTATAACCTACCTCCCCTCTTGTCCTCCTTCATTTCATCAATGTTTGCACACGTGGATGAAATAGTGAAGCAAATTCCCCACATTTGAATGCTTTGTTAGTAAACCTCGCCTTTGGTTTAATTATGAGGGGTGTTTATTTTTACTGTGGGTTTATTTCAAAAATTGGAATCCGAGATCCAGGATTTGGTGAATACCTTTCAGCTTACCTCAGACAGGGAAGGGAGTAAATAAAAAAGGACATGGAGTAAATCAGACAAGATTGTCTCCGGCTGAAACCTCCTACACCAAGAGTTCTTACGATGTGTATTAACCTCGGATGTGGCACTTTGTCAAATGCCTTCTGGAAATCTTAGTAAAGCACATCCACAGGAGACACTTGATTTACATTGCTTGTCACTTCCTTAAAAAAAACCTCCAATAAATTAGTCAAATAATTAAACAATTTCCCTTTCACAACACCATGCTGAATATTTGACAAGTTTATTTATTGTCATTAATCAAAATGAAAGAACAAAGAGGGAAACAGAAAGACAAGGTTTGCATAAATCCAAGAACAACTATTGTGAGTGATTCCTATATTTTAATGTATTTGCGGTTTGTAGATTAATGGAGAAAATTCTATAACCAGTAGACATTTCTTCCACATTTTCAGTTTTTTTAAGTTGAATGGTGTTATCCCAGTGTATTCTTAAAACACATTCATGTTTTGCAGAAACTCTGAAGCCACCTCAAAGTAAGTCTAAGTTAAATTTGACACTAAACATTGAGCCTGAAATCACAAGGTATTCCACGCAGCACATAAAATGAAAAATGACATTTCAAAGGTGAAATAACTCCACAGAGGCCTGTATCCCATCACCAAGTCACCCTTTTATTTACATGTACATAGTACTTGACACTAATCCGGCTTCGTCAGAGCCAGCTCTCAGAGTGAACAGAACTTCTGACATTCCTGTTTATATGTGTCAGCCAGGGCTCCCTGATTGGACCAGATTAACAGCCCCAGTCAGAGAATTCATATTCCATGAGGTCTACCTGGCAGACCTTAGACAATCACTATATCAGTTCATTAAACACATGTCTGGTTTTCAATATGAAGAATATGAAGAATTAACCTTTGCTGTTTCATCAGCAATCAAAAGTGACATTCCTGCCAGGTCACCAACCCAAGAAAATGTAGGAATTCACTGTGACAAATCAATTAAGAATAACTTTAACAGTCTTTATGTTTAATATTCCCCAAACACAAAACAAGGGAACTCCCTCCAAGTTTTGAGTTTGCATCTTCCAAACATCTTTTACTTGAAATATTATGATAGCCTTGCCGCTCCACATTTGTTTGATATGCCTTTTACATCTTCAGCTTAGAAACTCAGGTCCTTAAACGAAATCTCACCTTGTACCGATTGCCCCACTCATGAACACAAGTGCCAAAATGCTATAACAGCAGCACTCAAGGATTTTGCCTGGAATTCCAATGGTCATTTCAAAACAGTCTTGAACCCCTTTATTTTCATCTAATAAAACCTCCCACTAAAATGTGGATGAGGAAACATTAGCCAAACGTCTGCGGTGTTTGCATGAGTATATCGATTTGAGTTTCTTTGAACACAGCTGGTAGATTACTGCTTAAAATGTAACAGCCTTTGCCTGTTCTCAGCTGAAAACACTCAATCTCAGGCAAAGTCCACTAGCCACACACAGGAAAGCTGTTAACAGGAGTATCATGACACCTTCAGAAACATCTGAGACAGACACTTTGTGACTAGCACTCCTGATGCCATTGAAGACAGTAATAACGAAGAGATTAGGATTACAGTGGGCAATTCAACATCTTCCACCTGCAAGCAAGATGGATTCAGTGAATGTCTGATTGACCACGACATGGATCTGAGGGCCGGAGAATATATTTCTGAACAAAATCTGCTATTTGGCCTTGTTCGTGTTAGGCAGCTTTTGAAGGATCAATTAAACCAAATGTATTCTTTCCCTGCACCTTTCAATGCCCTTGAGTTTCTTTTCACACCACACCAAGCTTAAACTCTTCATTAGAGTGAAATATACCCCATTTATTCCAGCTCATTTCAGAACCCTTCTAATAGACCATAAGATACAGGCGCAGTAAGTCATTTGGTCTATTAGGTCTGCTGCACCATTCGATCAGGGCTGATATATTTCTCAACTCTACCTTCCAGCCTTCTCCCCGTAACCTGGATCTCCTTACTAATCAAGAACCTAACTAGCTCTGTCTTAAAGACATGGCCTCAACAGCCTTCTGTGTCAGAGTTCCACAAATTCACCACTCTTTGGCTGAAGACATTCCTCCTCATCTTCGTTCTAAAGGGTTGTCCCTTCACTCTGAGGCTGTTCCCTTGGATTGTAGTCTCGCCTATGAGTGGAAATATCTTCTCCGCGGCCACTCTATCAAGGACTCTCAGTATTCTGTAAGTTTGAAGCAGATCCCCCCTCATCCTTTTAAACTCCACGGAGTACAGACCCTGAGTCCTCAACTGCTGCTCATATGACAAGCCCTCCATTCACGGGATCGTTTTTATAAACCTCTTATGGACGCACCCCAAGGCCAGTACATCCTTCCTTAGATACAGGGCTCACAATATGCAAAATGTAATCTGACCAGAGCCTTACATTGCCTCAGCAGTACATGTCTTCTCCCATATTCTAGCCCTCTCAAAATGAGTGCGAACATTGCCTTTTCCGTCCTAACTTCCCAAGCTCCTTTGAGCTTCAGATTTCCAAAACCTTTTCACATTTAGAAAACAGTCTATGCCTACATTCTTCCTACTAAAGTCCACAACCTTACACTTTCCCACATTGCATTCGATCTGCCACTTCTTTGCCCACTCTCCTAGCCTGTACAGGCCCTTCTGCAACCTTCCCATTCTCCTGAACCCTACCTGTTCCTCCCTCTATCTTTATCATCTGTAAACTTAGCAACAATGCCCTCAGTTCCTTCGTCCAGATCGTTAATGTGAATAGTTGTGGTCCCAACACTGACCCCTGCAGAACTCCACTAGTCACTGGCTGCTATCCTGAAAAAGACCCCTTTACCCAGACTCTGCATTCTGCCAGCCAGCCAATCTTTTATCCAGGCCAGTACCTTGCCCCTAACACCATTGTCACTTATCTTATTTAGCAGCCTCCTGTGCAGCACCTTCTCAAAGGCCTTTTGGAAATCCAAGGAGATCACGTCTATTGGCTCTCCTCTGCCCAACTTGCTCATTATCTTCTCAAAGAATTCTGACAGAATTGGCAGGCATGAACCTCCTGCTAGAATTCTTTGGGGAGGTAATTAATCAATATGTGCACTGTGGTGTTCACGTTTTAATATCATTATAGTCCCACTTTTGACACAGTCTGCATGAAACCTCAAGCAGATGTGTACTCACAAGCCTCAAAGGGCAGCTCATGACAAGTTGATACCTCAGGAAAACCCTCTCCTGAATAACTGCAGGTTCTCTCCCCCTCAGCAGCACCGCCACTCAGCTTTTCCAATGGTACCAGTTACCATTGGTTAGGCAGCACTGCGCACAGTGCATCTCCCCTCACCCATTGGCTACACTTGGACTTCAGTGTGTGCTGCAAACTTCATCCACTGTTCCACCCACCTTCGCAGAAGGGAAAGGAAAACAGCTGTATTCCAATCAGTTGGTTTGTCTCCAGCACCAACACATTTATACATTTTTGTAATTATCTCTCTGCCTCATTTAATTGGATTATAAGTCATCCGTTCGCTTGTTATTCAGCTGTTGACACTTTACTCACACTGTCTGACACTTCTGATCACCTGCAGAGATTTATTATTCAGCCTGTCGACACTGCACTCACATGGATTGTATGACCTTTTGATCTCTCTGATTATAAATTCTGTGCCTGAGTGCTTTTCTCTCACTTCACCTGACAAAGGGGCAGTGCTTCGAAAGCTTGTGATTTCAAACAAACTTGTTGAGCTATAACCTGGTATTATTTGACTTTCTGACTTTGTCCACCCCAGCCCAGCACTGGTGCCTAAACACCATGGCTACCTCTTTATATCAAGACAAAAACCTAAATGAACTTGCTCCATTTCCTTCCTGGCCTCTCAACACTGCATCATTATCCAATTTTTCCAATAAATGTTACCTTCTTTTCATATTTGTTACTTTCCACAGGCTTGTGCAGCTTTTCTCTCGAGCACTTCAATATATTTATAATCCCCTTAATTATCCATTTTGCTCTCTCATCCCTCCAAGTGATTCATTCAACATCTCCAAATTTCTTATTCAGTACTTTAATTTCTACTTTTGCCTTCTGTTCAGGCAGTGAAATATTGTGAGAGTCACTCACTAGTTTAACACAATTTGGGCCAGCTACCCAGTTGAAAGATGGGGTGAACAAAGTGTGATGTTCTCCACGTTTGGGTCTCTGGCTCCAACCAGACACTGGGAAGCAACCCAAGAAAGAATTTGAAAATGGCAGACTGAGAGAAGCATGGATTTTGCAACTGCTTCTGAGATTCAGGCTCATTTCTAGATTTACTTCTAGATTTCTTACTGTTATTACATTTCAGTAGTATAACATTTCTATTTTGATTCATTTTCAGTTCTCAAAATCACAGAAGAAAACACAGATGATCTTTTTTTTAAACTGAGTCCTACTAACGGACTCTTTTATTCTGTTTTTACACAAAGAATGGTTTGTGTGTGGAACGATCTTCCAGAGGACATGGTGGATGTGGGTACAGTCATAATGTTTAAACGACATTTGGACCAGTGCATGAATAAGAAATGTTTAGAAGGATATGGGCCAGGCACAGGCAGTTGCAACTAGTTTAGTTTGGGATTATGGTCAGCATGAACTGATCGGACCGAAGGGTCTGTTCCCATGCTGTATGACTGTACTACTCTATAAAGATTCCATCACTTTAAGAGTACCAGTACAGAATCTTACAATTACCATCACAATACTGCAGGTTGCAGGTACTAAATGCCTATTTAAAACTGTGGGAAAGGGATAAATGCCGCAACTGTTAGCATGATTCTAAAACTTGCAGAGATAACAGCCCGGGATAAAATTAGTTGGCATTTAAAAAGGTATGGACTAACGGGAGGAAAATCAGCACCAATATGTTAACAGCAGCTTATACTTGACTCACTCAGTAACATTCTTTGAACGAATGCAGAGGGGTGTTCGACTGGTGTATTCGAATGGCCAAAAGACATTAGACAATACACCACATGACAGAAAAACAGAATACTGAGAATGTTGGCAATCAGAAATGAAAGCAGAAATAGTGGGAATGTTCAGGCAACCTCTGCCGGGAAAGGGAAAAGAAGCCAACAGTTGATGACCCAATTTTGATGAAAGGCCATCGATCTGAAATACTAACTTTGATCATCTCTCCACAGATACTGTCTGACCCACTGAGTATTTCCAACATTTTCAGTTTTCGTAGCACATAATATATGTGAATTTGCAGAATTAAAGGTCGTGGGATTAAAGGGGAAGGGACAGAATGGCAATAAAATTGGCTAAAAGATGGAAAGCAGAGAGTTGTGGTGAATCGATAATTTTATTGGCATAGATTTAGTGTCCAATGAAATAGCTTGTTATTCAGTAGACAATCTATGAAGAGAGTGCAGGTGGCCCCGGATATGGAAGCTATTGTGTTTGGAAAATCTGTGATTTTGTAATTTATATAATCAAAACACAATTACATTCATTTAATGGAACACAAGTTTTCCACCAAAGATATTAAAGAAAAGGTATTGACATCAGGGTGTAGAGATTTAGAAATCAAAAGGTTAGTTCTGTTTCAATTACATTGGCAATTTGCTCATCATTCTTCTAAGAGATTAAAACTTTTAGCAAAGGGCGCAGGAATAAAGAATGTTGAGTACAATAAATTCATAGAAGAGAGATGTGAAATTTGTAAAGAACCATCAAGAGTTATAGTACCTCAGCAATGGATTTCAATGAGGTAGTGGCTGTGGGTTTAAAGGAAGAGGATAAAGAGCAAAACATTTTCCTTTTACATTTTGTAGATTTGGCAATCAGATTTCGTCACTCAGCAATAATACATAATAAAGGTAAAAAGAAAGTTTGGATAAAGTAATGGGAAACATGAGTTGGACCACTGGTAAAACTTTTTATTGATAATTGGGCTTTTTGACAACAATTCATTCAGAAATCTGGGTGGGAGTATGAACATGGATGCTGTGAATACAGCAGCAGAAAGCCCTTTTAGCAATGGAGAACATGAGAGGCACCATATCATAGACAAAATAGGTCACAACATGTTTTCAGATCAGCCAAACTGCAAATTATCATCTGCACTAATGTGGGTGGTACATGCTAAGAATTCACGGCAGATGATAGAAAATTATAGTCAATATTGTTAGCTTTTGGTGGGAATCCTAAAGTTCCATCAATAATAAGTGATCAGTATCCAGTTTCAGAAGGGATTACAATTAGCTCCACTTTTTCAGAGAATTTGAATGTACTGCATACAGGTGAAAAGTCTTTCCTTAAAGCTGAAGTCTCAGAAAGTATTTGGTGAACCTCGAGCTATAAGTTAAGCCCATCGGACACCAGTTTCAACCCAAACTCTATCAACAAACACACTGACTTGGACCTGATTTACCATCTGCTGAGAAAAAGAACCGGAAATGACATCACCATAGGAAATGACATCACTACAAGATGTGACATGACCAACCCAAAGGAACCCACACATATAAATAGAAAGCAAGAATCGTCAGCAGTGCTTCTTCCAGAGGCTCACTGAAAATGTTATTAGTATGGTGACGAAACATCTGAAAATGAATCTTCCAGCCCAGTGAGCAAACCTACATCCAGAACTTCAACCTGAGCTACAAATCTTCTCAAAACTCGCTAACACCAGGTCAATCTGGGAGATATGTTTTCTGAGAAGAGATTAAAGTAAGGAGAATCCCAGGGGTGGTTTGTGGTAAAGATGAAAAAATAATAATTCTACAGCATGGGAACCACTATGTTTGGATCATCAAGATTGCCTGCTATGGATTATACATTCACAGGTTCATAGAATCCCTACAGTGCAGGAAGAGGCCATTTGTCCCATCAAGTCTGCACCGACCTTCTGAAGAGCATCTCACCCAGATCCTAACCCATATTTCGCATGGCTAATCCACTTAGCCTGAACATCCTCGAACACTACGGGACAATTTAGCCTGGCCGATCCACCTTCCCTGCACATCTTTGGACTGTGGGGAGAACCCCTTGCAGACACATGGAGAATGTGCAAACTCCCACAGTCACCCAAGGCCGGAATTCAACCCAGCCCTCTGATGCTGTGAGGCAGCAGTGCTAACCACTGAGCCACCGTGCCACCACAAAGAGTCTAAAGGAGTAATAGAAAATAGTGAGAAGTCAGGTACTTTCCATTCCTAAATCCAACTGCCTCAATTGACAGTTTGTCTGATGACGGACAGATGAGTTCTGATGGTCGATATGGGGTCAGTAGTCTCAGCAGGACAACTGCCAAAGGTGTGTCCTAAGTAATGTGACTAGTCAAATACAACTAGAGAAATGCAGCTGTTAGAAATAGAGCAGGGAAGGTCATTGGAAAGCATAAAAGCTGGATGAGAGGCAAGATTAGGTCCATGCATTGGAAACATAAAGTACAAAGATGGAAGGTCAAACAAAAAATGCCAGGGAAGTTGAAAGAGTGGGTCTGAGAGTGAAATTGCCCCAAGAAGAGACCTCAGGTCATTGAAAGTATTCCTATAAATCAGAAGAGATGGTCAAACAGTAGCAGTAGGGGGCGCAGTTTAACAAGGTCGAGAAATAAAGCACACGCCAGGGCAGAAGCCCTTGTGATCATGAAGTCTTACTGAATGTGTACAATGTAGAAGACAAGTTAATGAAACTGTCTTGCCAAACCTCAAGAACTACAAAGCTGACAGGAATGCATGCTGCACACAGGGGTGCAAGACAGGGGACAGACAGCCCCATCACATAGGTGGAGTTACACCAAAAAGACATCCTCTGATAGGAATGTAAGACTAATGTGGAGCTAGTGGCACAAGGATTTGATGAAAAACTGAGGATTAAGATATGAGTAGGTTCACTAACGGCAATTTAGAGTTTTTCTTTGGGTTGTTAGCAACAAATGTGTAGATTTGTTGACGTTAGTCGAACTGATATTAAAGCTTCATTTTTGCAGGATGATCGGCTAAGGATGGAAGTGTTTCTTCATCCTATAAAAAAGGCACTGAACACAGTGGGGCACACTGTAGAATTTAAACACACACGTATGTGGCTTAAAAACTGTGTCAAGAGCATTAAGGTTTGCCTTATCAAAATTAAGCTGTCCCTGTTACAAGCAGACCCTGGCATCACAAAAGGTAGCTTTGAAGCGTCTTTATGATATACATAGATGATTTTTGGGAGTGGTGAATTTGAAAACATTGTTATAAATTGGCTTAAAGCAGAATTCAAAATTGGAAGTCACACACTATAGGGCTCAGAAGTACATTGGAGTGGAAATCAGGCAGAATGGATCAAGAGTCCATTTGCATTAGCAATCTTACTTGAAAAATGTTAGTCCCCAATTTATTAGTCAACATAAGGCTTTATTAAAAAGAGACACTCACTTCCAAAATTGAAATGGAGGAATTTCAAGAGGTCAGTAACTTGGGAAACAGAAGTTCAAGTGATTTGCAAAAGAGATGACATGAGGAAATGTTATTACTTTAACGCAGCATGTTGTGGCCTGAAATACGGCGCCTGAAAAGCTACGTTGGAGTGGTTCCAACAACGACATACATAATAGAATTGGACAAATGCTTGAAGGGGAAAAATTTCCAGGTAATGGTGCTGCCCTTCAGTTGAGTCACACACTGGAAATCAGCCCTCTCTATTCCCTGAGTCACCACAAAAGTTGAAGATTTTTTCAAAGTCCACAGAATTCCCTGACTTACAGGCAAGTCTTATAGACCCAGGTTGGCAGAAAACATGGACCAGGTTTCTGTATACTCACTTCTGCAACATTGAGTTCCACAGATTCGCCACCCTCTGGCTGAAGACATTCCTCCTCATCTCAGTTCTAAAGGGTTGTCCCCTCACTCTGAGGCAGTGCCCTTGGGTCCTAGTGTCTCCTACAAGTGGAAATGTCTTCTCCACATCCACTCTATCCAGGCCTCTCAGTATTCTGTAAGTTTCAAACAGATACCCCCCACCCCAATCCTTCTAAACTTCACAGAGTACAGACTCACAGTCCTCAGCCACTCCTGGGATTATTCTTGTAAATCCCCGGATCTGCTCCCCCCCAACCCACCCCAAATGATAGCACATTCTTCCTAGTGCTCACAACATTCCAAATACAGTCTGACCAGAGCCTCAGCAATACATATAGTCATAGAGTCATACAGCACAGAAACAGACCCTTCAGTCCAACTTATCCATGCTGACCAGACATCCTAATCACATCTACTCCCATTTGCCAGCACTTGGCAACTTGACTCATTTCGCTCTAAACCCTTCCTATTCATATACCCATCCAGATGCCTTTTAAATGTTGTAATTGTACCAGCCTCCACCACTTCCTCTGGCAGCTCAATCCATACACGCACCACCCTCTGCATGAAAAAGTTGAGGTCCCTTTTAAATCTTTCCCCTCTCACCTTAAAACTATGCCCTGTAGTTTTGAACTTACCTACCCTCAGAAAAAGACCTTGGCTATTCACCCTATCCATGCCCCTCATGATTTTATAAGTTCACCCCTCAGTTTCCAACGCTGCAGAGAAAAAAGCCCCAGTTTATTCATCCCCTCCCTATAACGCGAACCCTGCAGTCCTGGCAGCATCTTGTAAATCCTTTCTGCTCCCTCTCAAGTTTAACAACATCCTGCTTATAGCAGGGAGACCAGAATTGTACACAATATTTCAAATTCCTGTACAACCGCAACATGATATTCCAACTCCAATATTCAATGCACTGACCAATAAATGCAAGCTTGCCAAACACCTCCTTCGCCACCCTGTCTACCTGTGACTCCACTTTCAAGGAACTACGCACCTGTTCCCATAAGTCTGTTTGTTCGGCAACACTCCCCAAGGCCCTGCCATTAACTGTATCTGTCCTGCCCTGATTTGCCTTTTCAAAATCCAACACGTCACATTTACCAAAATTAAACTCCACCTGCTACTCCTTTGCCGATTGGTCCAACTGATCAATGTCCCATTGTGCTCGGAGATAAATTTTGACTGTCCACTACACCACCTACGTTGGTGGCATCGGTAAACTTACTAGCCATACCCCCTGCATTCACAACCAAATCATTCATATAACAACCCTCCACCACGACTCTCTGTCTCTTACCTTCAAGCCAATTTTCTATCCAATTGGCTAGCTCCCCCGGATCCCATGTGATCTAACATCGTTAACCCAGTCTACCATGCGGAACCTTGTTGAACGCCTTACTGATGTCCATATAAACCAGGTATACCTTCATCAATCTTCATTGTTACTCCTTCAAAAACTCAATCAAGTTTGTGAGACATGATTTCCCATGCACAAAGCCATGCTGACTATGCGTAATCAGTCCTTGCCTTTCCAAATACATGTATTTCCTGTCCCTCAGAATCCCCTCCAACAGCTTTCCCACCACTGACATCAGACTCACTGGATTATGGTTCCCTGGCTTTTCCTTACAGCCTTACTTAAATAGTGGCACCACATTAGCCAGCCTCCAGTCTTTGGGCATCTCACTCATGGCTACACATATCTCAGGGGGGACCCAGCAATCACTTCTCTAGCTTCCCACAAAGCTCTTGGAAACACTTGATCAAGTCCCAGGGATTTACTTACCTTTATGCGTTTTTAAGACCTCCAGCACCTCCTCTTCTGTAATAAAAACTCTTTCAAGACTATTCATTTCTCTAAGTTCCTAGCTTCCATGTGCTTCTCCACAGGCGATACAGATGTGAAATACACACCACCTCTCATGGTTCCACATTTAGATATCGATCTTTAAGGGGCCACATTCTCCCCCGAGTTACTCTCTTGCCCTTAACGTATTTATACAATCTCTTTGGATTCTACTTAACTTTATTTACCAAAGCTATTTCATATCCCTTTTTCATCCTCCTTATTTCCGTCTTAAGTATAATCCTATTGCCCCAATACTCTTCTAGGGATTCATTCAATCCCAGCTGATATATATCTGACAAATGCTTCCTTCTTTTTCTTGACCAGAGCCTCAATTTCTCTCATCATCCAGCATTCCCTACACCTAACAGCCTTGCCCTTCACTCTAACAGTAACATACTGTCTCTGAACTCTCATTACCTCATTCTTAAAGGCCTCCCATTTCCCAACCATCCCATTACCTGCAAATCGCCTCCACCAAACAACGTCTCTGTTTTTGTATTCTAGACCTCTTGAAGTGAATGCTAACATCGCATTTGCCTTCCTAACTGCCAAATAAGCCTTAAGGGAATCCTGAATGAGAAGTTCAAAGTTCCTTTTGAGCTTGATATTTCTGCAGCCTTTCCCCAATTAGAAAATAGTCTACACCTCTATTCTTCTGACCAAAGTGTATAATCCCACACTTCTCCGCTCTGTATTCCATCTGCCAATTCTTTGCCCACTCTCCTAGCCTGTCTAAGTCCTTCTGTAGCCTCCCACTTACTCTTCACTACCTCCTTCCGTCTATCTTTCTGTCATCTCCAAACTGAACAACAATGCCCTCAGTTCCTTTGTTCAGATCATTAGTGAATAGCTGTGACAACTGACTCCTGTGGAGCTTGACTGGTCACCGGCTGCTGTCTTAGGAAAGACCTTCTTTATCCCTAATTTCTGCCTTCCGCCAGTCAGCCAATCCTTTAACCATGCCAGAATTTTCCCCTAACACCATGGGTTCTTGCTTAGCCTCCTATATGATACCTTGTCAAAGACCTTCTGGAAATTCAAATAGATCACATCCACTAGCGCTCCTTTGTCTAATTTGCTCATTACCTCCTCAAAGGATTCTAACACATTTGTCAGGCATGACTCCCCTTGACATAGCCATGCTGACTCAGCGCTATTTTACTGTGCACTTCCAAGTACTCTGCAATCTCATCCCTAATAATGGACTGCAAAATCTTACCAATGATCGAATTCAGGCTCACAAACCTATAATTTTCTGTCTTCTGTCTCCCTTCGTTACTAGACAGGGGTGTTACATTAGCTACTTTCTAGTCCTCTGGGACACTCCTGACTCCAGTGATTGTTAGAAGATCATCACCAAAGCCTCCACAATCTGCTCAGCTATCTTCTTCAGAACTCGGGGTGTAGTCCATCTGTTCCAGGTGATTCAAACCTTTAGCTTCCCTAGCACCTTCTCCTTAGTGATGGCCACTACACTCACTTCTGCCCCCGACACTCTTGAGATTCTGGTTTGCTGCTGGCGTCTTCCACTGTGAAAACTTATGCAGTGTACCTTTTCATTGCTCTGCTAGTTCTTTGTTCCCCATTACTACTTCTCCATCACTGAATTACTGAAGAGATTTCTGCTCTATCCTGAGTGAAAGTGAAACTAATCCGGTCATTTCAACACTTTAAGGCTGACTAATAATTAATGAAATTTCCCGAACTTTTGTTCAATACTGTTAACATTTTAAGAGACTTTGGATTTTGGAGAAGGTGTGAGAAAAGTTTTTTTTTAATGAACTTGCGTGCATTTTTTTTTCTGGATTCAGTTATTCATGTTTGAAAGAACTGAATGAGGAGCCCATACCTGTGTAGCTCATGTAGTTGTCAAACGGCGTGTCATAGTATTGCATTTGCCCACACGTGTCATTTACAGGGTCGGGATCCCGACAGAGTTTGCTCTTAGGGGTTGGTGCGGTGTCGGCGCACAGGTCCCCGGTCTCCATCGAAGGCACGGTCTCCCTGCACGGGTCGTCACATGACTCCTTCTCGCTCACTCCTTTGAAAACGTGGTACAAGCCCAGTATATGGCCCAGCTCGTGGATCATGGTGTTGGTGTGGCCAGGTCTCCCATAGTAGGATGGGTTCAGGACAACCCCACCTAGAAATAAACACAGAGATGTCAGCCTGGTCTGGTGGCCTGAATGACTGAACACTCGCCCAACACATTTGAAACTTCTGGACATCCAATGGGCAGCAGATCAGATGGCAAAACTGGAACACTGTCTGCTGACAGATCAAAGTACCACCAAGGATTGATTAGAGAATGGTCTCCTATTGATGTAGAGTGCCCAGCATCAATCCAGTGCCCTGTACAGTGTGTTAATAAGTCGTACAGTGAATGATGATCCCAGATTTTATCCTCTTTGTGCTTATTTTAAAATGCCAGCCGACGGCAGTGGTAATTGGGTGTGAGCAGTAAAAATGCAGGCCATGCTGTGGTGAGAAGTGGGGAAACAGAAAAGTCATATTTCCCAACTTGAAAGGATGTACGTATTGACATCAACTGAGTGCGGGCTTCCATTGCAATCGCTGCCTGGGTTCTGAGATCCACTGATACTGACTGATGACGTCGACACATTAAGTTCGGCCAATGAAGTCAGGTATCAGAGGGATGTCGGAGACCAGAATTGTATTCTATAGAAGCCACTGTCTTCAGGTCAGAAGCAGCAAATAGAAAGGGGTACAAACCAACTGATAAATTGGGTCTCTCCAAGAGCCAAAGTCATGAAGTTTCACACTGTACAAGATGGACATGCAGAAAAGACAGTCAGGAATCAATGGCCAATTCTAAAGGTGCATTATGTTGGGCTCAAAACCTTTAATGTTTCTTTCATCACAGATGCTGCTAGACTTGCTCAGTTTCTTTCGGAACTCTGCATCTCTTTGTCATAGAAGACAAAGATTGGGATAAGGGGGTCAGTTTTAGCATTGCAACCTATAACACAATGAATGCAACAGGGATCAGTGTTAGGGATACAATTATTTGCAATAAATATATGAATGATATGGAAAGGGGAAAAGAATGTGCTATCTGGATGACATAAAAGTAGAAGGCATGGCAAGTGGTGAGGACGATACAAAGAATAATAGCAATATGTAGCAAAATGTAAGGTTTGGCAGGAGGAATACAGGAGCACAATATTACTGAGATGGAGAAAGACTTGCAGAAAGCTGCAGCACAGAAAGATTTGAAGATTCTTGTGCATAAATCATAAAAAGTTAGCGTACAAGTTCAGCAATTAAAGGGACGGCAAATGGAATGTCAGTCTTTAGTTTAAAGGAAATACAGTATTAAAATAGGGAAATCTTCCTAAAATTATAGAAGATACTGGCTAGACTACACTTAGAAGACTGAACAGTTTTAGTCTGGTTATCTAAGGAAAGATACTGGCATTGCAGCCTGTCCAAAGAGGGTTCACTGGCAGATCCTGGGTACGGAGGGATATTCTTACAAGAAGTAGCTAAGAAAGTTAGGCTTGTATTCAACAGACTTTAGGAGCATGAGGGGAAATCTCAGTAAAATATGCAAGGTTTTTAGGGGGCTTAACAAGTTAGATTCTGAGAGGTTGTTACTCCTTGTGAGAGAGTCTAGGACCAGAGGCTGCAATCTCAGAATGAGGGGGTGCCCATTTAGGACAGAGATGAGGAGGAATTGCTTCTCTGTATGGGTGGTGAATCGGTGGACTTTGTTTTACACCAGAGGGATGTCGAGGTTGGGCCATGAAGTAGATTGAAGGCTGAGACAGAGAGATTTTAATCAGTAAAGGAATCGAGGGTTACCCAAAAAAGGCAGGAAAATGAAAGTAAAGATTATTAAAGGAGATGTGCAAGGTAAGTTTTTTTACACAGAGAATGGTAGGAGTTTGGAACACACTGCCAGGGCAGTGGTGGAGGCAGATGCAATAGGAGTATTTAGGCACTTTTAGAAAAGCACATGAAAACGCAAGGAATGGAGGGACACGAACCAAGGACAGGCAAAAGAGGTTAGTTTAACTTAGCGTCATGTTTGGCACAACACTGTGGGCCGAAGGGCCTGTTCCTATGCTGTACTGTTCTATGTTCTATCAGATCTTCCATGATTGCATCGAACAGCACAGCAGACTCGATGGGCTGATTGGCCTACCCTTGCTCCAATATCATAAAGCATGGGTTGACAAACCTCAAATTCACATCAGCAATTACTGAATATACTTCTTAACCTGTTTGTGAAATATGACACAAAATGAGACTAGAATGTGCCTATGTAATGAAAATTGAATTTAACAGAGTAGAACAATAGCTTCAACAACCATGCATCGATCTTATCCATGGGAGCCCTTACAGGAGATACTGGGGTAGGGAGATAACATTACTTCCATTCCATTATTCAATTAAATCTCTAACAGCAACGGTTCTCAGCATCTTCAAAGTGACAAATTAATGGCTGTTACTTGGAGTTCATTACTACTAGTTGTTTCACAGTCAGTCTTGTCGTCAAGACCACATGGTAGCTGGGGATGTTTAGTCCATCAAAAAGCACAGAGAACTCAAATGGTCTCAACTGCATTCCCATCCTGAGATAATAAGGGGCACAACTTTAAAGCCCAAAGGAGTTCTTTACATATTGTTAGTTTTGCTGCACCCTTGACCACATTTCCAACACCTTCTGCCACCTCTTCATTGCTCAATTGTTTCATTTTGAACTGCATTAACCTCCTACTGGCTTCGTAGGACATCACTGACATATTCTAATACATGGTTGCTGGGGTTTTTTTCTTGGGAAAAGGAAATTTGGATCCTATTCCTGCCCCTGCTGTTGCAGAGCCAGCAAAACCATCCCAAGTGTGAGTCTTGGTTCAATGGGGACATTCTCACCTCAGGTTCAGCTAAACTCCTAAGACGAAAACACATATCTAGGTTGACACAATGATGTTACAATGGTGGATCAGAATCCTGAAAAATCCATATGTATTTTGTTACTTCTGGTTTGAAAAAAAAAAGAGAACTGTGAAGTGTAAATTCAGAGACTGCCTGGCAAGATCCTGAGGGAAGCCCATGGAATGTTGTAATTGTAAACTGTGAGGGTAACTTCAATGAGGGAGAGAAATAACAAGAAGAGATAATGGCAGGTTGACTATCCCCTTTCAGCAGAAAATCACCCATTGCAAGCAAGTCAGTTTTACCTGTCAGGAACATACAAAAAAAATGAATTAACTAACTGCAAGTCTAAACTGTGTGTGCTGTTGATCAGACATCCCAATGCATGGACTGAATTGTTGTAAGCTTTGGGAACAGCCATTTTAAAAACCTCTGCATTACAGGTAAAATAAGGGATAAACTTTCTCTCTCACCTTGAATGCTGGAATTCAGTCACGATTGAACAGAACTAGAATAGAATTTCCGCCAAATCGCAAAACTTGAAATTGATTGCTCAACTGACAACATCAACACTACCAGTGCCAGCCAGTAATGGGAACAAGACTGTTTAATCTCTCTTCACAAACAATACTGCCGACTTGATTATAGTTATTACATTTCAGTAGTTTTAAGCTTTTTATTTTGATTATGTTTTGGATCTTTAACATTTAAAAAATGCAAAACGAAATGCGCCTTTTTAAAAAAATTATCAAGCTGGAGAGGGTTCAGAAACTATTTCACCATGATGTTGCCAGAAATGGAAGATTTGAGTTATAGGGAGAGGCTGGATAGGTTGGGATTTTTTTTCCCACTAGAGCATAGGAGTTTAAGGGGTGACCTTATACGGGTTTCTAAAATGATGAGGGGTATAGATAAGGTGAATGGCAGGGGTATTTTCTCTAGGGTGGGGGATTTCAAGGCTAGGTGATATCTTTTAAGGTGAGAAGAGAAAGATTTAAAAAGGACAATGTTCTTACACAGAGAGTGGTTCGTGTGTACAATGAACTTTCAGAGGAAGTATTGGATGCAGTTACACTTACAATGTTTAAAAGTTTGGATAAGTTCATGAATAAGAAATGTTGGAAGGATATATGCCAAGTGAAGGCAGGTGGGACTAGTTTAGTTTGGGATCATTATCGTCATGGACTGGTTGGACCGAACGGTCTGTTTCCATGCGGTATGGCTCTGAGACTCTCATTCCAAGATTGATCTGTTCTTCTTTCTCCCATTTGTTTTGGGCTAATGTTTTATTTCTACATTGTGTATGTGTGTAGTGATACCATTTTTTCACGTGCTTGCTAATTAATGAACTCACTCTTCTTATTTGACAGAAAAATGCAGGTTAAATTGGATCCTTTTAGAACACAAATCCATTTGGGTCTGGAATGAAAGTTTTCATAAGGAAAGGGATCTTTTTTAAGTTAAACTTGGTGCAACCAGCCGAGGGGCTGGGTGTAAAACCAAAGGGACCTTCCTCATCTAAACGATTTGGGATATCCCATCTAGAACCGTATCAAATGAAGGAACCTTGGCTGTAATAACACCTCAGTGGGCTAATCCGGGAATGCTGTATTGTCAGAGGTGCTGTCTTTTGGTTAAGACATTAGCCAATGGCCCAAATGTACACTTTCAACTGATGTGAACGGTATTGATTTTTTTATTCCTTCAGATAGGCTTTCCCAACAATGACAATGAATTCATGGTCATCATTAGACTGTTAATTCCAGATTTTAAAAATAAAAAATCAAAGTAAAATTCCACCTTCTGCTGTGGCAGATTTTGAGTCCGTGCCCTCAAAACATTACCTAGGTCTCTGGCTCCTCGGATGGTGCGTGACCTGCTGTGCTTTTCCAGTGCCACACTTTTTGTGTCTGGATTAATAGACCAGTGATAATATCACTAGGTCATTTCCGCTCCTCATGTTCAAAGATAAAGAAAACTCTTCCACTTATTTCCCATATTTATCCCTCAAATGACTCCCAAGACAAATGATTTACCTCACTGCTGTCTCTGGGACCATCCTTTGTGCAAATTGGCTACTGTGTTAAACAACACTGCACCTTGCCTTATTGACAGGAAGCACCATTCCCTTCCCCTCATTGTATAGTCTCTTCACAGAAACATAAGCAATTCCACAGCATCAAAGAAGCTTATGTACAGATTGACATCTGTGCTTTAATAAAGTGGGAAAACTATCCGTCAAACTAATTAACAGATATGGACACAGAGAGACCTTCACAGAGTTGAAAACTCTCCTGGCCCGTTGTGCAATGAAACTGCACGTACTCAATAAAAGAACTTTTACACCACTATTGAAATTCTGGAAGGTCTCCCTCTGGAAAGGCAAGGGTAAGAATACAATCGTGAGTACTTAAAGTAAAACTCTGAAAAGGTTCACCTTGCTGTTATGCATGAAAGAGAGAAGAGTCATTAACTAAACTGGCAAGAACACAGTGCTAGTGTCTGTAACAAGGACAACGTTCTTGGACAGACTCACAATGGGAAGTTTATTGGTTACCCGACTGCCAACAAGAAACTTTACTAGGAATAGGCAGATTGTAGTTGTCTCACTAAACTAAGTCCTTCAATTCCTTCCACCACACGATATCCTTTTATTACATTTATATTCTAGTTAATATTAAGACACAAGCCCTGGCCAAGTCAGATGAAGGGAAAGCGCTTTCCCAGTTTTGTTAACGCAAGCCAATGTTTTCTAAAGCAGACACCATTTCTTTCAGAGATTCAAAAAAATTGAGGGGCAGCCTATCTTTTCACTTGGACTTTTTCCAGGCTAGAGCCAGCACAGCTCAGGGCTCTGAAGGATGTAAGATGACCAGGTAGATGAAGGCAAATTGTTGGGATTAAAGATTATAAAATGAGATGAAATGCTGTAAAGGGGTGAGGGAGTGATGCTAACAGTGTTGTTTTCAGCTTGGTGAGAAGCAAATGCAGTATCTTGGGAACTCAGCGGCACTATAGGAGAGTTCAAAGAAATGATGAGCACAGCCTATTGCATCTAATAAAGATGTGAGAGTTGGAGTGGCTTTGGAGTGAGACATATGGAAGAATCAGAAAAGCTGCAATGAATTCCACCTTCACCCGTTAGTCAGCTGCACTCCCAGTTTAGTCATGAATTAAAGACATTGTTAATTCTCACCTCTCACACAGGCTTCAAGAGTGAAGTGGAAGAGCCTGGACAAAACATAACCCTCGTGCTTTTGGTAGTTGTGCTAATGTAGCCAATCATTCCAACGTACAACATACAATACACCGTCGTTCTGAGCTGAGCACTTTGCAAAAGGGAACAGAACAGACTGAACTGCTTAAATAATAGTTAACGATTTATAGATATCTGGCTCAAGCCAGACACATCTATCTGGCTGGTGTCTGTCCAATTCCATTGCAAAACATGGCTGTGCTCAAAGGTGAACAAGAAAAACACTTTTTCAAATAGTGTACACTGTGGGTGATGGAGCAGATGGAATTTGCCATTGAACGTAAGAAACAGGAGCAGGAAGAGGCCTCTACTCTGCCTATCCATTCAACAAGATCATGGCTGATCTGCCCCAGGTCACACTCCTCAAACGTGCCAGCTCAACATTGTTAAAATTCCCCGACATTTCAAACACTGACCTTTCCTGAAATACCTCCAGTGATCCAGCTTCCACAACCCTCTGACATAAAGAATTCTAGACACCCACTATCTTCTGAGAGAAGAAATTCCTTCAGATCTCAGTTGTAAATACGTGTCTGCTTCTTCTGTACCTTCATCTCCTAGTTCATGATAACTACTCTAGTCGAAACATCACTCCGAGATCTACCGTGTCAGACCCCATCAGAATCTCATATGTTTCAATAACTTCGGAACTCTAATGACTGAAAGCTAACCTGTTCAGCCATTCTTGATAAGTCAACCCCTCAACCCTTGGAATTAGTCAAGTGAATCTCTCTAGAACATCCTCCAATACAAGTGTGTAATTTCTTAAAAAATTGGGATTAAAATGTATACAACACTCCAGATGCAGTTTCACAAACCACCTCATATAGGTGTAACAAGACTTCCCTATTTTTAAATTCCAATGCCCCAGCAATAAAGGACAAAATTCCACCTGGCTTCCTAATTACTTGTTGCGCACTAACCTTTTATGTTTTATGCACAAGATCCATTGGTGCTATACTCTTTTGGTGTTTCTTTCCATTGAAATGATACATTGCATTTTGAAATATACTAAAGTACATGGCCTCTTACTTTCCTACACTAACTCAATTCGCCAAGTTTTTGCCCAGTCACAAACTCTCAACATCCCACATGAAAAAGTTGCCCCTTAGGTCCCTTTTATATCTTTCCCCTCTCACCCTCAACCTATGCCCTCCTAGTTCTGGACTCCCCGACCCCAGGGAAAAGACTTTGTCTATTTATCCTATCCATGCTCCTCACAATTGTGTAAACCTCTATAAGGTCACCCCTCAGCTTCCGACGCTCCAGGGAAACAGCCCCAGCCGATTCAATCTCTCCCTACAGCTCAAATCCTCTAACCCTGGCAACATACTTGTAAATCTTTTCTGAACCCTTTCAAGTTTCACAACATCTTTCCGATAGGAAGGAAACCAGAATTGCACGCAATATTCCAACAGTGG
>NC_057720.1:86412451-86439868 GCF_004010195.1 Chiloscyllium plagiosum | reverse complement strand
TTTACCAAAGCTATCTCATGTCCCCTTTTTGCCCTCCTGATTTCTCTCTTAAGTATACTCCTACTTCCTTTATACTCTTCTAAGGATTCACTCAATCTTTCCTGTCTGAACCTGTATGCTTCCTTCTTTTTCTTAGCCAAACCCTCAATTTCTTTAGTTATCCAGCATTCCCTAAATCTACCAGCCTTCCCTTTCTCCCTGACAGGAATATACTTTCTCTGGATTCTTGTTATCTCATTTCTGAAGGCTTCCCATTTTCCAGCTGTCCCTTTACCTGCGAACATCTGCCCCCAATCAACTTTTGAAAGTTCTTGCCTAATACTGTCAAAATTGGCCTTTCTCCAATTTAGAACTTCAACTTTTAGATCTGGCCTATCCTTTTCATCACTATTTTAAATCTAATAGAGTATTGTAGTGCCTTCGGATATGCTTCCATTATTTCCCATTTATACTCATCCTACAGTGAGGCATCTCTTTGGGGACCTTTAATCAAATCCCACCTGTACTTCTTTCCCTTGCCATTCCTCATTTCCACCCAAACAGATTCCATTACGTGATTGGAACAGATTGTGTTAGTGGAGGAGCCAGGATTTGGGAATGGGACAGGTTGTGTGAGCAGAAGAGCTGGAATGTGAGAATGGGACAGTGTGTATTAGCAGAGGAGCAGGGATTTTGAAATGGGACAGATTGTGTTAGCGGAGAAGCCAGGATCTGAATGGAACAGATTGCATTAGCAAAGGAGCAGGGATTTCGGAATGGGACAGATTGTGTGAGCAGAGAAACTGGGAATTAGGGAATGGGATGGATTGCATAAGCAGAAGAGCAGGGATTTCGGAATGGGACAGATTGTTTTAGCAGAGAAACCGGGAATTAGGGAATGGGATAGATTGCATAAGCAGAGGAGCAGGGATTTCGGAATGGGACAGGTTACATTAGTGGAAACGCCGCGAATTGGGGAATGGGACAGATTGCACTAGCAAAGGAGCAGGGAATTCGGAATGGGACAGATTGCATAAGCAGAGGAGCCGGGATTTGGGAATGGGACAGGTTGTGATAGCAGAGGAGTGGGATTGGGAATGGGCTGGACTGTGTTAGTGGGAGAGCTGGAATTTGGGAATGGAACAGATTGTGTTAGTGGGGAAGCTGAAATTAGGGAATGGTATCGACATGTTTTACGCGCGTTTGCTGGAATGGACTGTGATTGGTGCATTATCTCTGGAGACAGAGATGAATAATAGGCTGGCTGGTCATGTTAGTTTCAGAAAGTGATTACAGCACCATCGCCTGGAATAGTTAGGACATTACCACAGAAGTGTCACCAACTCAAAGAAACCAGGCCCTCCCAGCTATCGGGATGGAGATGAGGATCAACAAGCAACATGCCGGTTGAAGAGCTTCACAAAAACAAAAACACAGCAGGAAACATTCCAGGCAGAATGGACCACTCAGTGCCCAAACAACTGAGGAGAAACCTGGCATCAACATGAAAGACAGTATTTCCCAGGGGCAGCATTCACAGACAGGGGTAGGCACAATGACATCAATAGCTCTAAGGCAGAATTAATCTTACCATTTCAAGGATCGGTGTGTGCAGTTGCAGTGTGCAATAGAGATAGAAGGAAGGTTGGAGATTGGAAGCCAAGGATTGAAGAGATTTTTTTTAAAGGGAGACAACAGTGATACAGATTTCAATTGACAGAGAAAAGTGAGGGTGCACACCCTCCACTGGATCCGAGTGCACCAAAAATGTTTCAAAGTATTCCACGGAGACGCAAGTATAGATAGGATACATACAGGTGCCCACAGCAACCATGTGGAGGGAGGGAGTTAAGGGAGGTGTGGTTCATTATGCAAACAGAGGAGGTTAACGGTGGATGGGAACTATAAGAAGAATGGCAGTAGCTAAATTAAGCATGGGACTCTTGGAAGGTGCAACTGGGAAACTGATCATGGGGAACAGGGAAATGTCGGATTATTTTTTAGAGTCAAGATAGAGAGACAGACTGGATGCCTGCACAGATTGTTAGAGGCAGGAAAAACAAATGGAACAGAGACGGAGGGGCATTGGAAAATTCACAGACACTGATATGGATAAGTGGGAGAAAGAAATAGTCAAGCTCAGAAAAAAATCAGTTGTGTGGGTCAGGAACAAGCTGAAAGCATAGGTCGCTCAGGGCTGTCCTGTTTGTGGATCCTGCAAAGGGGAGCTGGATGTGAAATGGTTAGTTTGGAGGCTGCAGAGGGGAACTTTCTACAGAAGATGGGATCCAGTAACAATCCTGGAGACCATGACTTGATGTTGAATCATGGGGCTCATGTCACAGGGGAGAGAAACAGAACTCAGTCTCTTCGAGAGGGCAGTAGGTCAAACAGCAGTAACACCATCTTTATCCATAGGTTTGAGGCATGGTCGAGAGGGAACGGAGTGAGGCAAGCTCAGAGGGTGAACATTAGGGCAAGCAAGGGAAGCACAGCAACGAGATAGACAACTTCAGGATGGCTGATCTCAAGGGAAAATTCCAGAGAGGATTACAGACCACTGAAGGGAGAATACTCAACAACTTGACAATACTGGGATAAAGGGTCAAGAGTTTGGGTGGATCGTAGGCCCCAGGTGTGGACATGAAGGCAAAAGTAATGAAAGAAGAGCTCAGAACCATGCAGATACTGTAATTCATTGAGGGATGAAAAGCTGCAAGTCTTTCTGAGGACAGATCAGGCAGGATCAGAACTGAGAAAGGTCAGAAACTATTGTGAACAGACAACAAGTGGTGAGATCCAAAGAAGGCTGGGCAATGAAGTGGAAGAGGAATCCAGAGGATTTTTCTGTTCCCAGCAGTTGTTGAAGCTTGTGACCCTTCACATCTGAAGGAAGATAAAAGGTTTTGTTTTTGTGAAAGGATTGGATGAGAATGAGGAGGAAATGAAATTGAGAATAAGGTCAGCTTTGAGGTACCCTGAATAGGTGTTCCTGAAGGAAAAAGTTGACAAAATGCATGTGGCATGTCATTGAGTGTGAATCTGACCATTCTATCTGGTTACATAATGGCTTAGCATGGCAACTACTCTGCCGAGGACTATAAGAAACCACAAAGAGTTGTGAACACAGCCCAGTGTTCACATCACTCATCCATCCTTCCAACCATTGACTCCACCTATCCTTCTCGCTGCCTCAGGAAGGCAGTCAACATCACCAAGGACCCCTCCCACCCTGGTTATAATCTTTTCCAACTTCTTCTGTCAAGCACAAGATACAAAAGCTTAAACACACATACCACCATATTCAAGAACAGCTTCTTTGCTGCTGTTATTAGACTTCTGAATGGATCCTGATGAACAGTTTATGCTCGAAACATGAGGTCTCCTGCTCCTCGGATGCTGCCTGCACCACAGCCTTCGAATCTAAACGGACCCCTCAAATTTTAGATCCAATGTTGATCTTACTCTTTGTGCATCTTCTCTGCAGCCATAACACTGTTTTTCTCATTCTATTCTATTACCCTGACGTACTTCGTATGTTATGATCTGCCTGTACTGCACACAAAACAAAACATTTCACTGTGACTAGCTACATGTGACAACAATAAATCAAATCAAAAAATAATAAAATACATGAAACAGCTGTTTCTAAATACTCACATACATTCAATATTCAACCACTCCATTGCCCATTGATGAGGCTGGCAGTGTTAGGATACTGTGGGGTTAGGTGCTGGTTAATGGCGATTTTGCACTGTATCACTGATGCTTGAAAACTGAACCAGGGCACTAAAATATTACAATGGGCACTGGGAAGAGGGTACCACTGACTTATATACAGAGACTGTTAAGATGGGGTGTAGAGAATGGGCTGTATGTGCATGAGTGTACGCCATGCCATTCCACTGCTGATGAGGGACAACACCGGCTTGCCAAGGCTTGGCCAAGTGCAAGGCATGGTTTGAGGCACAGCAAGATGGGGCCAGAATCAGATGCAGGAGGTACCATTGGGTTGGGGGTTAGATAATTAATGTAAAGCATGAGAGAACTCACCTTGGAGCAAAAACGCCTCAAAATAGTACAACTGGGAATGCGCCAAAAATATGCAAGATTGAGTCCAGCGTATCTTCCTTCACTTATTCAATTATCACTCGCTTTTGACCATGAACCAATAAGTGCTTCCTTGTTTAATCTCTCCTACCTTTCACCCTATTATAGTCTTTTCCTTTTGCTTTAGCCCTTCCTGCCACCTGTCTATTTATGGTGAAAGCTGATGAACGATTGTTCTCTCTGCAAAGACACTGCCAGACCTGGATCTTTCCAGAATCTTCTGTATTTAATTAAATCAGTGGGTCTGCAGAGACCCAGTACAGGTTAGTGAAACCACATTTGAGCTGCAGCCCTTTCAACATCTGGTTGAGCCCTCTCTGCTGTTGGAGCTCACATGGAGATTGACACAGGGACAGAAGCATGAGGTGGAGGAAGCCTGCTCCCTCCTTGTGGGACCTTTTTGGGGCAATTCTGATCATCCTCGGCCAGGTTCCCCAGCCGCCCCCACCCCCACCCCCGCCTACAGGTCTATAGTTTAAAATGCAGTCAGAGCTCAATAACAACAACAGGAGGAGAGCAAGTCCTTCAGCCTGATGGAATGTTTCCCTCAATCCGCAATAAAATATTTATGATTGAGTTAACTTGACAATTACTGATGCATTCTGGGAAATGATCCTCACAGAGAATGGGCATGAACTGAATTCGAACAATGCCTCCCCTCTCAGCAGATGTATAAACTCAGCAGAGGCTGAGGCTTCCATGTCTAAACAATAATAAATGCATTACAAGACCTGAAAGGATATCAACTGATAAATATATTATTGCTGCGATATGCATTTGGATTTTAATATAATCTTTATTTTCTACATTAGAAACTAGAATGACCAGAAATAAATGGTAGAAATCTTCGGACTGCTCATCAAAAAGTGTCACCAAACATTTTCTATGTAGGGACATATAATTACAAACTATTACTGTACTCTTAGATGTTTAATGGTAAATATTGTCAAAAAGGTACTACCAAAATTTGAAACAACAGGAGGGTTTGTGCAGAGGGAACATGCACAAATGCAAACTTCAATTTTATACATCACATAGACAATTATTATACTTTCACTTTATCCTATATTCCATTTTAACTTGCTATGGAACCTGCTCATGTAAACTTGTCACCTTGTAATTATATCAACCACCAGTGGCGGTGCTATAGGACACCAGTCTTATAAGACACTTCTCAATAGCTATGGCTAGGCTCCAGAATAAACTCAAACTTGAAGAGAAAAAGCTACATCTTTGTTCCCAAAATGCTACAAGTCTGGCTCCTTAACAAGAAGTAACATTAAAATCAGAATTTGATGCTAACAGGCATTCTCACTTCCTACCTTCTCACTTCGCCTGAAGCCCACGCTGTATGCAATGTTATGGGAGATTAACTATGGATATAAATAGACCGATTGGTTGATGGTTTGGCAAAGTAGAAGTCTGGATCGGAGTGGTGACTCTGTGTTGCTGTTAGCCGAGGAGAAAGGCTTTCAGTAGTTCACAGTCACTTGGGAGTGAACAGAAGGCACCCTTCACTGTTTATGTCATGCTCCTGAGTTAGATTACATTGCAAGAGAAAACAATCTGACTGCAGTATAACTCTTTCATAATTTTCCTCTGAAGTTAAAAAAGCTGTTGCTAAGTATCTGTTAATAACTTCCATACAATAGATTCCCTCATCCAAAAACCATGGAAATTCACTGTGGGCTGCAGAGGGAGGGATCGTCAGTGCAAATGGAGTGCATCTGTCTGCTGTATTTTCACACACATCTGGGGTTCTCCATGTTACTGACTCAGCAGCCTTGTTGCAACCTCTTCCCAAACAAGACCTGTGCCTGTGGAGTTGCTCAGACCAAATCGGAAGGTTTGCTGCAATTATAACACACGGAATCATAGAATCCTTATAGCGCGGAAGCAGGCCATTCAGCCCATCGAGCCCACACCGACTCTCCAAAGAACATCCCATCCAGATCTAATCATCTCTGTAACTGTGCATTTCCCATGGCTAACTCACCTAGCTTGCACATACCTGAAAACTATGGGCAATTTATCAATGTCAATTGACCTAACCTGCACATCTTTGGTTTGTGGGAAGAAACCACAGCACCCAGAGGAAACCCGGGCAAACAGTGTGCAAACGCCACACAGCCAGTTGCCTGAGGCTGGAATTGAACCCGGGTCCCTAGCAACAGTTCTAACCACTAAGCCATGTGCCGCCCCTGTTGGTTGCATGTACAGGACAGCACAGGAACCTTGGTTGACAGGAACTGAATAGGTTAGTTTCCTTTTGTACCTGAATGATATTCCATTATTATTACTTATGCTTCAGGGAGTTAGAGGACAATTGTCGATCATTCAATGTAAATCACAAGTAGTCTCCACTATATGCATATAGACAATCATAATTTGTGCTTAATATGTCTATCAAACTCAGTGGCATTAGTTGTAAGAGGCCCTTGAGTCCCCATCAGTTGAGTGTAGGTTATACACAATCATTGGGATTTCCTCTCATTCTGATCTGTAAGATGCGTCCGTTGTATTTGCTGACTTTCAGCAGTAAACTGAAGTGAATCCTTTACCAGATCAAGGGCCAGACTCTTGCAGTGTCAGGACAATACTACCAAGACCTTTATAAATTATAGGAGAGCCATGTATTTGGAAATCCCATTCCCATGTTCGCCAGTTCACATTTTTGTCAGTGAGGGAGGGGGGTGGGGGGGGGGGGGGGGTTGGGTGTTTTGCCAGGAGAGATACCTAACCTCCGCACAGACATTTGAAATCCATACTGATTTCAATACTCCAGGACCTTTAACTGCATGGTATGCAAGTCATAATTTTGAATGAATGGCATTAAACGTCATGAAGGACAGATAAGTTCTGCTTAAGTGTCATGGCCTGAAGTTATCTAAATCTCCAGCTCTTTTAAGAAAAACTGCAGTTCTCGTTTGGAGTGAACAGAAAAAGACCTGCTGTCAGTGACATTGATGAGTCACCTGTTATAACTTAGAAAGGAACAGCAGCCATCTGTTGACATAGATTCAACAGACTTCATTGTTGACATTTTCCAAGGGTTATTATGGCTGTACGCATATGAATACTTGGCTGAGTTTCAACAAAACGAAAATCACTTATCTTAGTTGCGGATCTGATTTAACACATTGAATGACAGTTATAAAAGGCTATTAAAGGACTTTGGTTTGAACAGAAGTTCTGTTCAAATTTACCACTGATGGCAATTTCATGGATCTCGTGAATGAGACCTTTAGTTTTAATATCAAATATGTTTAAGTGAGATCTTTTTCTTTGGAACCTTATCTTTTCAATGTCTTGGTATGACACCTGAGGACTGCCCACAGTGGATACTGGATGAATGCCTTTGAAGGTGGTGAGGTGAGGTTCTGTAGGAGCATGGACTGGGAGTTAGGCAATAGGTGACATGGAGGTCACATGGGTGGGGATGAAAGGTGAGGGCTGGAGAGCTTAATAGACATATATGCAAATTGGACAAGGTCACAGGGATGCAAGGTGAATCTCGTACGCTGCCTAAGCACTCAGTAAATCAAAGCATGAACAGGAAATAGCATCCCACAGGGGATTATATATTCCCTTCTGTTTTTCAGCACATCAAATATTAAAGACATCAATCACTTTCTCTCATATCACTGGTTTTAAAATATAGACACACTAGCAATTTTCAATCAGTCTCCCACTTTAAAAACAAAACTCTTTTCTTTGAAGAGTTGGAGAAACTTTAAAACAAGAATTTTAATGCTGCCAACAGCAACATCCAAATAACACATGACGTCAAAAAGAAGTCTGTAGTGGGCGATCTGTGACCATTGCACAATCAAAGAGGATTGCAGCCCATCAAGAGATTCTGCCTTAGTCAGTCAAGGTCAGTGGCCTAGACTGGAGCCTGGCCCCGTGTTCCTGAAATGGACCTATACTGAAACAGCTCAAATGCAGCTCTCTCATTTCACGGTGGTGCGAGCTAAATGTACCATCTTTGTCTGCTCAACACTTCCCAGTCAGGAAACTGTCAGAGACAGAGAATCATAGGCCAAATTTGGAAAAATAATTGAAAACATTCTCTCCAAACAAACCGGCAAGAGCAATCCATCATGGCACTAGGCCTAATTAACACACCTAGCTTCTATCGCCCACAGAAAATGTCTCAGCCAGTTTCCTTGGAAGGTCTGTTGCTTATACATACTCAACACAGGCAATGGTATAATCCAGAGGTAAGACATTCATTTCCAGATTTTCACAAAAGACAATTAATTGCATCAACTATTCAAATTTATGTTTCTTGCAATAAATTATGACTTTAAATTGCGGAAGAAAGCTATTGTCCAAAGCATTTCGAGTAATTTGGTGGCTTATTAAAGGGTACCTTGTTGACATAGTGCATTCCCTTAGTGATATTGACACTGGGTTTATCAACTTGTCCATGTTGACTTGTTGCGTGCACCTTCTGAAATACAGGGCTCTGGATATAATGGAAGTGATGGAAACCATGCCTGTACACCACACAATGCTTGGTTTACCAACATACAACAACTCGCCTATTGGTGCTCAAACAAAAGATCTTTTGCTGGCTTGGCCATAAAATTGATGCAGATGTGAGGCTCAAGGAAGAGGAAAAGAAGCTGAAAGATTATGGCAGAAAATGCCTGGGTGTGGCTGTTGCCAACGGTGAAGTAAGGAGTGGAGAAAGGCAGAAAAGAGCCAGGTAGTTTGGACAAATGAGAGGACTACAAGTGCAACAGGAACACAGAGGCTACAAGCCATGGAAGGCATTTGAAATGCTTATTTTAAATTGCACAACACCAGGTTATAGTCCAACAGGTTTAATTGGAAGCACTAGCTTTCGGAGCGTCGCTCCTTCATCAGGTCATTGTGAAGGAGCGATGCACCGAAAGCTAGTGCTTCCAATTAAACCTGTTGGACTATAACCTGGTGTTGTGTGATTTTTAACTTTGTCCACCCCAGTCCAACACCGGCATCTCCAAATCATGACTATTTTAAATTGAGTTGTCAGAACACCAAAAAAGCTAATGCACGTTGACGAGGAGGACTTGAATTTGGGATAAGTTACACCAGCAGAATGTGAATGGGCTGAAGGTATGGTGGAGCACAGGAGACTAACCAGAAGGGCCACCGAACAGTCGAGCGGTGACAAATGCACGAGTGACAGTTTCAGTAGCTCATGCTGAGGGAACAGCTACACAGGAAGACGAGACAGTCCCCATGATGAAGACGACAACGAGAAACTCAAGTCTGGGGTCAATAGGATACCCAGGTTGTGAACACATGACTGTTAACCATTTGCCCTCTAGATACACCAACTAGCACAACAATTTGTTCAGAAAATGCTTGGCAACCGGCCTCTGTCCTTTAAAAGGCAATAATTTATATGGATCTAATTTCTTTTAATATTTCTGAGCCACCACTGGTCCTCCTGAGGTCCAACGACCACAAACCATGTAGCTAATGCTCCTGACAAACGGGAAAGAGAAGAAAGTGATTTTCACTATTAATTAATGTCATGGAGATGTTTAGCACAGAAACAGTCCCTTTAGTCCAACTCCTCCATGCCAACCAGAAATCTTTAATTAATCTGGTCCCATTTGCCAGCACTTGGCCCACATCCCTCTAAACCCTTGCTATTCATATACCCACCCAGATGCCTGTTAAATGCTGTAAGTATACCAGCCTTCACCACTTCCTCTAGCAGCTCATTTCATACACGCACAAACATTCGATTATCCGAACAGAATACTTCCCGTCCATGTCGATCGGATAATCTATGAGGTTGCCCTGTATATGATTGGGGCATATCTCCCTGCATTCAGGTTTGTAGCCCACCCCTTGTATGAAAAAGTATGAAAAAGTTGTCCCTTAGGTTCCTTTTAATTCTATCCTCTCTCACTCTAACTACGCCCTCTAGTTCTGGACTCCCCCACCCCAGGGAAAAGGCCTTGTCTATTTCCCCTATCCATGCCCCTCATGATCGTACAAACCTCTGTAAGGTTCCCCCCTCAGTCCCTGACACTCCAGGGAAAATAGCCCCAGCCTATTCAGCCTCTCCCTTCTCAAAACAAATCTGCAATAGAAGATTAGTCTCAGTAATGGTGATGTAAAACCAGCACTGAATTGTCATAAATACCAATGTTGCTCACCAATATTCTTTAGGGAAGGGATCTCTGTCATCATGGCCCAGTCCGACCTACAAGTGACTCCAGGCTCTCAGTAATGTAGCTGACTCTGATCTGCCCTCTGGAAAAGCCTAGTAAGTCATTGATTTCAAGGGGTGGGCTACAAACCTGAATGCAGGGAGATATGCCCCAATCATATACAGGGCAACCTCATAGATTATCCGATCGACATGGACGGGAAGTATTCTGTTCGGATAATCGAATGTTTGGATAGCACGGTTTACCCAAGCATCAGGACTTTGAGATCTTGTTCGGATAATCCAAAATTCGGACAACCGAGGTTGTACTGTATACGACATTTAAAAACCACTTCCTTCTCAATCCTGCCTGCAGGCACATTGGAAAAATAAAACAGAAAGACCTTGGGATATTTATCAGAACTTCGTTCATTATACACTTACCTAAGTGACTCAAGGCTTCTTTATCCCAAGGCCAAGTGGCAGCTCCTGCCAGCTCCTCCCTCACCGAGTTCGCAAAATAGACGTTCAGGTACATCGAGCCATTGATCTGCAGTGTCTCCTTTAGCTCCTTCACACTCATGTAGGTCCTAGGCAATGGGAAGAAAACAGCATCGGGTTTAGTCAGCTCCACACGACTCAATTCACTCTGCAACAACGGGCCCCTGGGTTTTGTTGATCAAGTTATAAAACCACAGCAAGTTATTCCAACCTTGTAAAAAGTGACTGGGGAGATGACTTCGGAAATCCAAAAGGATTGAGGAAAGAGTGACACAGATGACAATCAGACTTAAGGCTGAGAGTTATAAGATTTGCTCAACTGCAGGTGGACATCAGCAGAGGGGTAGAGCTTTGAAGAGGGTTTTGCTTCACCATCCAACATAACTACTTTGCTAAACAATCATCGGTATTGGCAGAACAATGGCAGTATGTTCTTTACACCATTTTCCTGTTTGCCTGGGGAACGTCTGTAGGATTTACACTGAAAACTCAGTCACATGGAATTAAAAATGCAGTGTGCGCAAAGATACATGAACACAAATCTAAAGTCAGCACCAACTCTAGAGAAGCTATAAATCAAAGAAATCCTCTCCCCTTCCACTGGGCAACTGGGACGAAACAAAACAAGTGCCAATCGAGAGCCCCAGAACACCTAATGGGTTACGTGCTGCTCCTGAATGGATCAGGGTTTAACTTGGGAATGTTTCAATCCATGTAGCTCAACTAGTTAAAGCGCAAATGTGTGGAGTCTTCGGCAGAGGTGGACAGGCCTCGATCGTGCTGGTGTGGTGTTTCAGCTCCTTCCCCGTGCCCCGATACAGATGTAGGAACAATGGTTCCCTCACTGGGGGCAGTATGAGGTCTAGCATCTGGGACACAATCTCAGAATAAGGGGTAGGCCATTTGGCAGATGTGAAGGAATGGGAGAAAGGGGAGGTATCCTTTTCAATACAAAGAGATCTTGATCAATTGGGTCAATGGGTTGAGGAGTGGCAGACGGAGTTTAATTTGGATAAATGCGATGTATTGCATTTTGGTAAAACAAACAAGGGCAGGACTTATACAATTAACGATAGGGCCCTGGGTGGGCTTGTCAAATAGAGAGACCTAGGGGTTCAGGAAGATAATTTGTTGAAAGTTACAGGTATACAGGGTAGTTAAGGCAGCTTTTTGCATGCTTTTCTTCATTGCTCAGACCTTTGAGTAACAGGAGTTAGGACGTCAGGTTGAGGTTATACCGGACAAAGTTTTAAACAATACGAGGGGCAACTTTTTTACACAGGGAGTGGTTTGTGTGTGGAATGAACTGTCAGAGGAAGTGGTGGATGCAGGTAAAGTTACAACCTTTAAAAGAAGTTTGGGTAAGTTAATGAATGGGAAAGGTTTGGAGGGATACAGGCCAAGTGCAGGCAAATGGGTCTAGTTTAGCTTGGGAAAATGGTTGGCGTGGACTGGTTGGACTGAAGGGTCTGTTTCCATGTTGAATGTCTGTATGACTCCATACCTTGTGTGGAACCAGTGGGGGAAGTGGGATGTGGATAGGGAAGGAGAACCTGTACACCTCTTTTCACTCAGGAGCTTAACAGTTCTGTATATCCTCTCTGGAAGTGTACTGAATTGGATAAACCTTGTCCTGGACTTTGGTCCTAACAAAATAGGACTCTTGCCAGAATTTGAACACACAGAACAAAAGAATCAGAATGGGTAGACTGTCACAGTGAATACAATTTTAAAGGAAAACAAACATAAGAGGCTTTCTTGAGTTTGCATTGTTACAATATAGAAATGTTTGCATTGGATGTCAGACCATTCCTAACAGAATTAGGGGAAGTCACTATGAGGATTTAAAAGTTCAGAACCTCAAACAGTTAAAAAGCCCTTAAGGTTAGGATTTCACGAAAGCTGGAAAACCCAAGACTATAAAAATGGGTGGCCAACAGTTTACAGGTGGAAAGTGAGGATAATAAAATGGATGGAGAGATTACAATTGGAGCAGCAAAAATTTGAATGTTTAGAAAAAAAAAGAGGAGGAATCAGACCGAGAGAGGAAAGATGGGAAAGAGACGAAAGGGCAAGGAGATGAGAAAGACCTTGAGGAAAATCCACAGGGAAAGGAGGTTGAACCAATTCAGCTCAAGCTGACAAGCAAGAATCACAAAGACTTAGACTTGAGGATAGAGGCAACTCAATTTGCTCAGATAGTTCCCAAGTTTGACAAGGCAGAGGTAGCAGTGTTTGGGTAAGTAGCACAGCGGTTAAAGTAGTTAGTCCAACATTGGTCATTCTGCACATAGTGTCAGCTCCCAGGGAATGCACAAAAGGTCTACTCCCTCTTGCCTGAGAGAAGTGCCACTGATTCAAAAATTCCCATCTTAAGTGTGTCCCACTTAGTGTCAAAGTACTGTTAAAAATTCTGCCCCCTCAGGAACTGGCCTAACCAGACGTACTTGGAATTTGAGATGCTTAAGCAACTTGCTTTAGACTTACGCGTACAGGCACTTAAGACAGAAGCCACTTACAAAAGTACTGATTCTCCTTAAGGAATTCAAAACCTCACATCCCTCCCAATAAGAGCAACTGTGAGTAACAAGATCCAGACAGGCTATCCCACTGGCTGATCATTATGAGCCAATCAGATACTCCTGTTCCAGAAGAAACCCACCAGGAGTTAGCCCCAACCAACTGGGAACAATGGAGATGGGAGACTGATAGGAAACTGAGTTTCTAAAAGCACGTAGGAAATGCAGGAAGCCCTCCTCAGGTTGGAAAAGGTGGTACTGAGGCGAAACTGCAGGTTCAGTTGGCCATTAGAAACGCAACTGCAATGTTGGCATTCATTTCAAGAGGGATAGAGTACAAGGGCAGAGATGTATTGCTGAGGTTGTCTAAGGGTCTGCTCAGGTTGCATTTGGAATATTGCGAGCAATTTTGGGCCCCATCTCTAAGGAAGGATGTGCTGGCATCGGACGTGATCCAGAGGAGGTTTACGAGAATGACCCAAGGGATGGAAGGGCTTGTCGTATGAGGAGCGGTTGAGGACTCTGGGTCTGTACTCGATGGAATTTAAAAGGATGAGGAAGGATCTGATTGAAACTTACAGAATACTGAGAGTCCTGGATGGAGTGTACATGGAGAAGATGTAGGAGAGACTAGGACCCAAGAGCACATCCTCAGAGGGAAGGGACAACCTTTTAGAATAGAGGTGAGGAGGATTTTCTTCAGCCAGAGGGTGGCGGGCCTGTGGAACTGACACATGCTGAAGGCTATGGAGGCCAAGTGACTAAGTGTATTTAAGACAGAGATAGATAGGTTCTTGATAGGGGATCAAGGGTAATGGGGAGAAGGCAGGAGAATATGGTTGAGGAACAGATCAAATGGCAGAACAAACTCAATGCGGCAAATGGCCTAATTCTGCTCCTATATTCTACGCTCAGTGAGGCAGAGATGCCTGTGTATTTAACTGCCAAAACTTATGGCATGTCCAAGCTGACTGCCGGAGACTACCAGACAGACCAGTGGGATTTATCGGGGCACAGACAGAGTGCAGAGAATGGGAGGCAGAGAGAGCACAGGAGACCAGCTTCCAGCTCTGACTCAGTACAGTTACCAATCCCTGTTATTGCACTCCTGAGGGTATGAATCAAGTTAAACAAATTCCAGAGAGCAAGTGGATGTTGTATCCAAACGAAGGTTGCCAAGTTTCCGCAGGGGGAGGCGAGCAAGCCTGCAGTACTAAGGAGGGATACTGGGATCAGGCAACTCTTCTGCAGCGAGAAGGCAAGAGACCTCCCATCAGGGGGTGCAGTAAATGCTGGTAAAAGAAATTGAAGGAGGGTACATGCCCATCCCCTTTACTGAATCTAACTGAAGTGTGATCTTGTGTTGGGACATGTGACCATGGGGGCGCATACTTCCTTTGTCAGTGAATGGGATCTACCTACTCTTCAGTAGTGACCTGGCCGTATCATAAGTAAAACCAGTGGCTTCTAAGAAGCCCAATGAGGTTATATCCAGATTTCTCTGTTCTGAATATCCAAAGCCCCTAGAGTCAATTCAATTGCTTTTCTCCAGCATCAATAGTGCAACTGCTGGGATATTGTCTTGGCTCATAGCCTTTGCCAGATCCAGTGCCTTTAGCCATTTCCTGATATCACATGGAGTGAATCTAACATGTTGTGCCTGAAGACCTCAGAAGAAGGTGAAGGTAGATCACAGGATCATGGAATTACAGAATGGTTATAGCATAGAAGGAGGCCAGTTAACTGGCTCTCACTCTTTTCTGGTCTGGAGTGATTGTAATGTACTCATAGAAGATGAGTTCCCTGATTGGGGCTGTTAACCTGGTCCAGTCAAAGAGCCCTGGCTGACAGATAAAAACCGAAGTGTCAGAGATGCTGACACTCTGGTAGCTGACTCTGAAGGAGTCAAGGATTGTTCATGTATAAATCAAGGGTGACTTGATGACGGGATAGCAGCCTCTGTGGAATCATTTTATAGTCCTCTGAGGGACAAATACACTGAGTGCCACTTCTCCATCCCCTTTCTTGACTCATGAAATACCTCAGCCACACTCCCAACTTCCAACTAAAAATCATCTTTTTGGTCTTTAATCAGACAATCTTCCTCTTACCGCCATTTTACTTTTTAATCACATACAAAAGGCTTTTTGATTCCTTTTAACCTAAGTTGCCAGTCTTTTCTCTTATTCACTTTTCCATTTCCCCTCTGAACACGCTCTTGATATCCATCATAAAGACACTTCATTGTCAGCCCTATCTCTTTCTCCACCCAGGTAGGTCTGGGAGTATTTGCTCTGCCCTGTGTGACTGTACTTGAACCATGTCCTCTTTGAACATTTCAGTACGGTCTTACCTGTTCATCTTTGACTCCATTTTATGAACGAGGTCTGTTCTAATGCTTGTTTCACACCAGGAAATTGGTCCTGCCTCTGGCAGGCCCAGTTTAGCCTATACAGGTTCCTTCACCCCAACCGCCAGTCCCAATGCCCCATTAATCAACAGCCCTCCCTCCTCCATCATCTCTGCAGCCACATATTCCAACTGCTGGATCCTCTTGTTTCTATATACACTCACACATGAGATGAAACCACTTTTGAGATCCTACCTGGCTCCTTGAATTCTGAACACATTTCTCTTTCGACCTATAACCTTGATATCAATGGGGACCACACCCAATTGCTGCTCACCACCAACCCCCTCCCCAGGGTGCTTTGCAATCATTGAATGACATCCTTGATGCTGGCATCACTGGCACAACGTACCACTGCAGATGCTTTTCTTCTTTATCCTTTCATGGGATCTGGGCATCACTGGCAAGGGCTGCACATGTTGCCCATCCCTAATGGTCATTTGGGTTGCTCAGCCATTGCATGGCACCTTATAAAATGAGCCACCATTGCTGAGTGCTTGGACTCACGTGTAGGCCAGATGCAGTAAGATAAAGAGACTGAGTGAACCAGAAAGGTCTTTCAGACAACTGACAATAACAATGGTGGCACCATTACTCAGTTTTCAATTCAAGGTGATGCTAATTTTCACCATCTGCCCCCATGATGGGATTTGAACTCAAAACTCCAAAATATGAGTGTGGACCCTCTGGATTATAGCCCACTGGCATTACCACTGTTCCACTCTCTCCCCATTCACATCCTGATCCAAGTTTACAATCAAGTACCTGCCTATTCCCTTATCTACACATCACCTATCAGTTTGACCCATCTAGTCCTCTGTGTTCCTGCACAACTAAGCCAGCTGTGGCTCTGTAGACCTAACTTTAGCTGCATTCCCCAAATGAACTTTCACTTTCATCAGTATCCAAAACTTAACAAAAGCAATACATTGCAGGTGCTGGAAACGTGGAAAAGAAACTGAAAGTGCTGGAAAAGCTCAGCCGGTCTGGCAGCAACTGGGTTGAAACAAACTGAGCTATTGATGTGAGTTAACAGGGACTTTGTTTCAAAATGGAATACCATTTGGAGAGAGAAAGAGAGACACATCCAAGGGAGTCATGTACGACACATCTATTCCTCCTTGATGCCTAGCTGTCAACTATTACTTTCCATCCTACAGACTCTTTAGCTAAGAAGTCAGCACCTCTATAACGCTGCTATTCACAAGACTCTCATTGTCACAGATAAATCACGGAGGCCAGCTGTACCCTAGAACTGGAATCAGTGTGGAAGCAGGCCATTCAGCCCATCAAGTCCACCCGCCGAAGAGTCATCCCATCCAAACCCAGCAGCCCTGCCCTATTCCTGTAACCCTGCATTTCCCATGGCTAATCCACCTAGCCTGCAGATCTCTGGTCACTATGGGCAATCTAGCATGGCCAATCCACCCTAACCTGCACGCTTTGGACTGTGGGAGGAAACCAGAGCACCTGGAGGAAACCCACACAGACACAGGGAGAATGTGCAAACTCCACACAGACAGTCGCGTGAGACTGGAATTGAAGCCAGATCCCTGACGCTGTGAGGCAGCAGTGCTAGCCACTGAGCCACCCTTTGAACTGAACCCCCACATGCCCCCCACCTCTCCTTGAGATGCAGCCGAATTTTAGCCTTGCATTCACTCTTGGATAGCTGCCTGAAGCCAGCAACACACTACTTACACTGATTTATTAAACCTCACCTTCCCAAACTGTGTTGAACTGGCTCAGAGGAAGCCTGGCCATTGGTGTACAGCAGTTGGGCTAAGTGACCTGTTTCTGCATTGCAACATCTGGGCGACTCTGGATAATTCAGAGGGTTGTACATGAACTTGTCAACCCCATGGGAAGGGCGATGACATTGGCAGGCCACATTTTCACATCTCGGTGGTGAAGGCTTCGAAATGAACTCCACACCAACTGAGGCCTCATCCTTAAAACTTTGCGGAATTCTGATCCATTTATTTTCTTTCAGGATGATGTCAATTTTAAGAATCATTGTTATTGCTGGCATCACTCTGCGCCCTCCGAGACTGCGAAGGATTACTCAAACCCTTAATTGTAAAATTGCTGTGTGAAACTGTGTGTGACAGATAGCTATGCAAAGGAAATGTCGGGCAGATACGTTCTGACAGATTTGAAACACTGCCCGACTGAATATTTGGAGCACGAGCCATGGTTTATAGCTTTAACACTGGTGCAGGCTACATATGTGCTTTAGCAGAATACATGTGATACACAACAGGAATGCAGTGACTTCAACCTTTGCAAAGTTTGCTATTCATTTGAGTTCTAGGAATTCTGAAAGGGCAATAATTGATACACACTCTTTCGTCACCGGGACTTGACTGCTGCTCGTCACCTGGTAATGCTTGTTTACTGGGTCTGCAAAGGCCTTTACTCCACATTCAATTGGTCCTGGGTATAAGTTGGCCCTGACACCAGCTACAAAATATGCTCAGGTTTTCAATTGGCTTAAAATGACATGCCTCCTGGTGATCAGCACGCAGAGAATGCTTCCATAAACATCACACAAGTGACTTTCAGTTCAATTACAAACACTGCATGCCGTAACAAAGTGAGTAAGAGTCTCTGTTACTGCTTTCAACGCATTAAGAAGTGGCAATGTAGGTTCACAAAGACATACCTCTCATTAAAAATTTCCACAGTCCCTGAGAGGTTGTTTCCTTCTTCTCAAACTTTTTGTTGCCACTTTATCACCTCTATTTATGAACCAGGAACTCGAGAGAGAGTATTCGAACGCCAGGGATCAGGGGTTCCTTCATCACTGTCGGGATGATTAAAGGCAGAAACTAATTGTTCCAACAAGTGGTTCAGAACAAACTGCCACCCTGCAGAGGGATCACTAGCTCAGTCACAATTTGCAAAACCATTCAGCCAGACTCTTCAATCCGTAAGCAGCAGGTGGATAGGTCAGGGCAGTGAGCGTAATGTGATCCACCTGGTTCACCAAAAGGGAAAAGCAACACTGGAAGGGACAAACAGTCGTCTCTCCACCTGGTCCCCCACAATCCTGTGCATACACTCTCAATCCTAACTATCAACCCCCCTAGTTAAAGGAATGATTCAGACTTGGATGGCTTTCCCAAGAGCGGACATCTCAGCATCACTGAGGAGTAAAGGAGATTCGAAATAACAAATGTTTCAGGCTCAGAAACTGTGATAATAAACCAAGACTGAGAAATGGATAGCTAACCATGTGGACTCAGATGCTTACAGTACAGAAGGAAGCTGGTCAGCCTAATACGTCAAACAATTTACAAGAATGTCACCATAGTTTGAGGGTTTGGGTCATAAGGAGATACTGAATACGCTGGGGCTGTTTTCCCCAGAGCGTCAGAGGCTGAGGGGTGACCTTATCGAGGTTTATAAAATCATGTGGATTATGGACAGGACGAACAGCCAAGGTATTTTCCTCTGTGTAAGGGAGTCAAAAACTAGAATGTGTAAGTTTAAGGTGAAAGGGGAAAGATTTAAAAGGGACCTGAGGGGCAACTTTTTCACACAGAGGGCAGTGCATATATGGAACAAGCTGCCAGAGGAAGTGGTTTAGGCTGGTACAACTACAACATTTAAAAGGCATCTGGATGTGTACATGAATAGGAAGGGTTTAGAGGGATATGGTCCAAATGCTTGCAAATGGGACTAGATCAGTTTAAGATATCCCTGGTCAGCTCAGTTTCTGTGTGGTACATATCCAATGACCATGAATTCAACGTCAAAATAAATTGCAATGTACAAATCATAATGAGTATTTTTGTCATTTATTAATTCAATTTTCCATTTTATCATACCCTTTCTATTTTTCCCTTTCCCAACACTGAACGTATCTGTTACAGCTTGATTATTTTTCAGACCTGACGAGACGTCAGCAACCCGAAACTTAAAGGCCATTTCTCTTTCCACAGATACTGTCTCGCCAATTGACAGCTTCCACCATTTTGCCTACTTTCTTTCAGACTCCCAGCACCAGCAGCATTTTGCTCTTGCTTTGTACATTTGCACGGTCACAAGAAAAGGAAATCTTTCAGACAAACACAACAACTGAGACATCATGTTGCAGCTATACAGGGCATTGGTGAAACTGCTTTTGGCATACTGTGCACAATTCTAATCGCCCTGCTATTGGAAAAATGTTATTACTTGAGAGGGTGCAGAAACGATTTACAAGGATGTGACCATGGCTGGAGGGCATGGAACATTTCTCTCTGCAGCGTTGGATGCTGAGGGGCGACCTTTTAGAGGTTTACAAAATCATGAGGGGCATGGACAAGGTGAATAGTGAAAATCCTTTCTCCAGGGTGGGGGAGTCCAAAACTAGAGGGCATAGGTTTAAGGTGAGAGGGGAAAGATTTAAAAGGGACCTGAGGGGCAACTTTTTCATGCAGAGGATGATGCGTGTATGGAACAAGCTGCCAAAGGAAGTGGGAGATGACTACAATGACAACATTTAAAAGACATTTGCATAGAAAGGAAAGGTTTAGAGGGATATGGGCCAAAAGCAGGCAAATGGGATGAGATCAGTTTAGGAAGCATGGTTGGCAAAGATGGTCTGCTTCCATGCTGTATAGCTCCATGACTATGACTTCCAGCCTCTCCATCCTCTTCTGCCATTCAATTAGATCACAGACAATCTGTTTCTAACTCCATCCAGCCATTCTGATTACATATCTCTTCAAACTCTTCCCTGAAAAAATCTGATCCATCTCAATTTTGCAACTTTCAATGGATCCAGCTCTAATGTTTTGGGAAGGGGGTTCTGAAGGTTGATGTTCCTTTGAGTAATTTCAGATACCACACCTCAAAGAAGTTTATTTTAAATCACAAGATTAAAATTGTGCCCCTTACATTAGAATCAAAGCGGCAAAGGAAATAAATTTACCCCATCAAATTTTCTCTTTCACTAAAGAGATTAGAGGTTCAGAGAATACAAAGCAAGCAATGGAGTCACACAGCATGGAAACAGACCTGTCAGTCCAACCAGTCCATGTCAACCACAATCCCAAACTAAACTAGTCCCAGCTGCCTGTACTTCGCCCATATTCCTCCAAACCCTTCCCATCCAAACACTTAGCCAAATGTCTATTAAACATCCACCACTTCCTCAGGGAGTTCATTCCTCACAGCTGCTGATGTCCCTGGCTCCTACATGTGCAGGAAGTGCGTCCAGTTGCAGCTCTAGTTAGATCGCATGATGGCTCTGGAGCTGCGGATGGACTCACTGTGGAGCATCCACAATGCTGAGGAGGTCATGGATAGCATGTTTAGTGAATTGGTCACTCTGCAGATTAGGATTGCCGAGGGAGAAAAGGAATGGATGACCAAAAGGCAGAGAAAGAGCAGGAAGGCAGTGCAGGTGACCCTGCGGTTATCTCCCTCCAAAACAGGTCTACCATTTTGGATACTGTTGGGGAGATGGTTCACTGGGGGAGGGCAGCAGGAGCCAGGTTCATGGCACCGTGGCTGGCTCTGCTGTACAGAGGGCGGGAGAAAGAGTGGAAGGGCTATATTCATAGGGGATTCAATTGTAAGGGGAGTAGATGGGCATTTCTGTGGTCAAAAACAAGACTCCCAGGTGCACGGGTCAGGGATGATTCGGATGGGCTGCAGAACATTCTCAAGGGGGAGGGTGAACAACCAGTCATGGTGCATATTGGCACAAACGATATAGGTAAACAAAAAATGGGATGAGGTCCTACAAGCAGAATAGACAATAGACAATAGGTGCAGGAGTAGGCCATTCTGCCCTTCGAACCTACACCATCATTCAATATGATCATGGCTGATCATCCTTAATCAGTATCCTGTTCCTGCCTTATCTCTATAACCCTTGATTCCACTATCCTTGAGAGCCTATCCAACTCTTTCTTAAATGAATCCAGAGACTGGGCCTCCACTGCCCTCTGGGGCAGAGCATTCCACACAGCCACCACTCTCAGGTTGAAGAAGTTTCTCTTCATCTCTGTCCTAAATGGTCTACCCCTTATCTTTAAGCTGTGTCCTCTGGTTCGGCACTAACCCATCAGCAGAAACATGTTTCCTTCCTCCAGAGTGTCCAATCCTTTAATAATCTTATATGTCTCAATCAGATCCCCTCTCAGTCTTCTAAACTCAAGGGTATACAAGCCCAGTCACTCCAGTCTTTCAGCGTAAGGTAGTCCCGCCATTCCAGGAATTGACCTCGTGAACCTACGCTGCACTCCCTCAATAGCCAGAACGTCTTTCCTCAAATTTGGAGACCAGAACTGCATACAGTACTCCAAGTGTGGTCTTACCAGGGCCCTGTACAGCTGCAGAAGAACCTCTTCGCTTCTATACTCAATCCCTCTTGTTATGAAGGCCAGCATGCTATTAGCCTTCTTCACTACCTGCTGTACCTGCATGCTTACCTTCATTGACTGGTGTACAAGAACACTCAGTTCTTTTTGTACTGCCCCTTTACGTAAATTGATTCCATTTAGGTAGTAATCTGCCTTCCTGTTCTTGCCACCAAAGTGGAGAACCATACATTTATCCACATTAAACTGCATCTGCCATGCATCTGACCACTCATCTAACCTGTCCAGGTCACCCTGTAATCTGCTAACATCCTCCTCACATTTCACCCTGGCACCCAGCTTAGTATCATCAGCAAATTTGCTAATGTTATTACTAATACCATCTTCTATATCATTAACATATATTGTAAAAAGCTGTGATCCCAGCACTGATCCCTGCGGTACCCCATTGGTCACTGCCTGCCATTCCGAAATAGAGCCGTTTATCACTACTCTTTGTTTCCTATCAGCCAACCAACTTTCAATCCAAGTTAGTACTTTGCCCCCAATACAATGCGCCCTAATTTAGGGTGTTAGGAGCCAAGTTAAAAAGTAGGACCTCAGAGGTAGTAATCTCAGGATTGCTACCTGTGCCATGCATTAGTCAGAGTAGGAATGATAGAATAAGCAGGATGAATGCATGGCTTGAGAGGTGGCATACGAGGGAGGGGTTCAGATTTATGGGATATTGGGACTGGTTCTGGGGGAGGTTGGATGATTACAAATTGGATGTTCTATACTTGGGTTGGACTGGAACCATTGCCTTGGGGTGCTTTTGCTAACGTAGTTGGGGAGGGTTTTAACTAATGTGGCAGGGGGATGGGAACCAAATGAGGTTAGAGGACTGTAAGGAAGCAATATCTAAAGCCTGTAAGGGATTACATAATGAAATCAGCATGACTAAGGCGAAGAGTAGGCGGGTAGCAGATGATGAATGCAGAGGGACTGGTGGTCAGAGATACATTCGTTTTAATGTGAGAAGTATAGTAGGTAAGGCAAATGAACTTAAGGGTTGGATTAGTACGTGGGAGCATGATGTTATTGCTATTACTGAGACATGATTGAGGGAAGGGCATGATTGGCAGCTAGATATCCCAGGATATCGACGCTTCGGGCGGGATAGAGAGGGAGGTAAAAGGGGTGGAGGAGTTGCATTATTGGTCAGAGAGGTTATCACAGCTGTTTTGAAGGAGGGCAATATGGAAGACTCAAGCAGTGAGGCAATATGGGCAGAGCTCAGAAATAGGAAGGGTGCGGTAACAATGTTGGGGCTGTGCTACAGGCCTCCCAACAGCAAGCATGAGATAGAGGTACAAATATGTGAATAGATTATGGAAAGATGTAGGAGCAACAAGGTGATGGTGGTAGGAGATTTTAATTTTCCCAACATTGACTGGGATTCACTTAGTGTTAGAGATCTAGATGGAGCAGAATTTGTAAGGAGCATCCTGGAGAGTTTTCTAGAGCAGTATGTAAATAGTCCAACTAAGGAAGGGGCCATACTGGACCTGATGTTGGGAAATGAGCCCAGCCAAGTGGTTAATGTTTCAGTAGGGGATTACTTTGGGAATAGTGATCATAATTCTGTAAGTTTTAGAATACTCATGAACAAAGACGAGAATGGTCCTAAAGGAAGAGAGCTAAATTGGGGGAAAGCCAGCTATACCAAAATTCGGCAGGAGCTGGGGAATGTAGATTGGGAGCAGCTGTTTGAAGGTAAATCCTCATTAAATAATGTGGGAGGCTTTTAAAGAGAAGTTGATGAGAGTTCAGGAGAGATATGTTCCTGTGAAAATGAAGGATAGAAATACAAGATGAGTGAACCATGGATGGCAGGTGAAATTGTGAGACTAGCTAAGAGGGAAAAAGGATGTGTACTTAAGGTCTAGGCTACTGATAACAGACAAAGCTTTGGAAGAATATCAGGAATGTGGGACTAATCTGAAATGAGGAATTAAGAGGGCAAAGAGGGGTCATGAGCTATCTTTAGCAAACAAGGTTAAGGAAAATCCCAAAGCCTTTTCTTCATGTATAAGGAGCAAGAGGGTAACTACAGAAAGGGTTGACCCACTGAAGGACAAAGGAAGAAAGTTATACATGGAGTCAGAGAAAATGGGTGAGATTCTTAATGTGTACTTTGCATTGGTATTCACCGAGGAGAGGGACATGATGGATGTTGAGGTTAGAAATAGGTCTTTGAGTACTCTAGGTCAAATCAGCATAAGGACGGAGGAAGTGTGGGTACTCTAAAAGCCATTAGGGTAGACTAGTCCCCAGGTCCGGATGGGATCTACCCGAGGTAACTGAGGGAAACGAGAGAGGAAATAGCTGGGGCTTTAACAAATATCTTTGCAGCATCCTTGAACATGGGTGAGATGCCAGAGGACTGAAGAATTACTAATGTTGTCCCCTTGTTTAAGAAGGGTAGCAGGGCTACTCCAGGTAATTATAGACCAGTGAGTCTAATATCAGTGGTAGGGAAGCTGCTGGAGAAGATATTGAGGGATAGGATATATACCCACTTGAAAAAAAATGGGCTTCAGTGGTAGTCAGTATGGTTTTGAACGGGAAAGGTCATGTCTTACAAACCTAATAGAATTCTTTGAGGAGATGACAAAGTTGATTGATGGGGGAAAGGGCTGTAGACGTAAATACATGGATTTTAGTAAGGTATTTGATAAGGTTCCCCATGGCAGACTTATAGAGAAAGTGAAGTTGCATGGGGTCCAGGGAATACGAGGTGGATGGATAGAGAACTGGCTGGGCAACAGGAGACAGAGTAGTTGTGGAAGGGAGTTTCTCAAAATGGAGACCTATGACCAGTGATGTTCCACAGGAATCCATACTGGGACCACTGTTGTTTGTGATATATATAAATGATTTGGAGGAAGGTATTGGTTGCCTGATTAGCAAATTTGTTGATGACACCAAGATTGCAGATACTAAAGGGGACTGTCAGAGAATACAGCAGAATATATGTAGTTTGGAGATGGGCAGAGAAATGGCAGATGGAGTTCAAACCAGTCAAATGCGAGGTGATGCATTTTGGAAGATCCAATTCAAGAGCAAACTATACAGTGAATGGAAAAGTCCTGTCAAAAATTGACGTACAGAGAGATCTGGGTGTTCAGGTCCATTGTTCTCTGAAGGTGGCAATGCAGGTCAGTAAAAATGGTCAAGAAGGCATACAGCATGCTTTCCTTCATTGGACGGGGTACTGAGTACAAGAGTTGGCAGGTCATGTTACACCTGTATAGGACTTTGTCTTGGCCACATTTGGAATACTGTGTATAGTTCTAGTCGCCACATTATCAAAAGGATGTGGATGCTTTGGAGAGGATGCAGAGGAGGTTCACCAGGATGTTGCCTGTTATGGAGGGCGCTAGTTATGAAGAGAGGTTGAATAGATTAGGAGTATTTTCATTAGAAATACGGATGTTGAGGGGGGTCCTGATTGAAGTCTACAAAATCATGAGAGGTACAGACAGGGTAGATAGCAATAAGCTTTTTCCCAGAGTGTGGAACTGAATTACTAGGGGTCATGAGTTCAAAGTGAGAGGGGACAGGTTTAACAGAGATATATGTGGAAATTTCCTCACGCAGAGGGTGGTGGGGGCCTGGACTGCGTTGCTAGTGGAGGTGGTAGGGACGGGAACAATAGCGTCATTTAAGATGTATCTAGACAGAAACATGAAGGGGCAGGGAGCAGAAGGATACAGACATTTAGAAAATAGGTGACAGGTTTAGAAAGAGGATCTGGATCAGCACAGGCTTGGAGGGCCAAAGGGCCTGTTCCTGTGCTGTAACTTTCTTTGTTCTTTGTTCACACACACACCATCCTGTGTGTAAAAACATTGCCCCTCATGTGTTCTTTAAATTTCTTTCCTCTCACATTAAATATTTGCCCCCTAGTCTCAAAATCGCCATGCTTGGGGAAAAGACAGCTACCATTAATGTCCCCATTATTTAAGCATGTTAGCCCCAGACTAACAAACTGGTGAATCTATGCTGCACTCCCTCCAAGTTCAATATGTCTCCCTGTGCTGGGGTGTCCGCAGATGGATGCAGTTTTCCACAAGTGGTCTAACCAGAGCTTTTCACCACCGGCACTCAAATATCCACGCCACCGGCATTCACTTGGCAGATAAACTATATGGAAAAATCCATGTATTTACATCTACAGCCCTTTCCCCCATCAATCAACTTTGTCATCTCCTCAAAGAATTCTATTAGGTTTGTAAGACATGACCTTTCCCGCTCAAAACCATACTGACTATATGGCAGATAAACTATATGGAGAGCTTGCTTAGTCTTTCCTTCTTCTTTGTGAGCAATCTGGCAGTAAGTAGTACATAGCGGTAGTTATGCTAAGCTGTTGTCTCACCTGTACCACCTTCCAAAACAGAAAGGCAGGAAGAGGAAATGGCTCTCCAAAGGGAACTTTGGTCTGGATCAGTCATTCTGATTGCTGAAGCTGTGTAACTCAAATTGCATTCCAGTTTCTCATCGTTACATGATCCAGTTTCCTCCCTCTCTGTTTTGAAGTGAGGGATGTGAGCATTGACAAATGGAACACTTGCCTATCTCAGGGAGAGCACAGCCAGCTACAGTATAAATTCCCTTGGCTATGCCCAGAACCGCATCTCCTACCTTGGGAAAACATTCTGGCCTCGCCAGTGATTGTTTTACAGAACCTTCACTCACTGTAGTCTAAATAATTAAAGGTGACCTCATTGCCTTGCGGCCTTCTGACAGCTCAGTATGAACCTGAGATGGCTAGGGGCAGTTTGAATGATGCTTTAAAGGCTGCTTGGGGGTGAGGAGAGGCAGACTCAAAACCATCTACTCCACCTCCCACTCCAACCCCAATGTACAGGCACTGCACCAAACGTACTGGGTCAACTGGTTCCAGACATTTACACCTCCCACTAGGAAACCCCTTGTGTCAGGCAGTGAGAACCCAGCACCAAATGAGAAATGATTCAGGCAAGAAGGAACTGGACCTAGACTGTATCGATTTCTTGCAGACGCTGAGCACCCAAGGGAGCTAATTAACCGCAGTAACCTGGTTAGGAATGGGACCAGAGTCCCAAGCTGGATGGACGGTATTCAGTCAAATTGAACTTGCAGGCCCTCAGCCAAAGCTAAGGCACTTCACGTTCGAGTAATGGAAACATTTCTGCCCTCCATCGCCATTTGAGAGGAAAGCTGAATCTAGTTTGTATCTAGGAGAAAGTGAGGCCGCCTACTTGCGGAACGTTTCAGAGAACACCTCTGGGACACCCGGACCAACCAACCCAACCACCCCGTAGCCCAACACTTTAACTCCCCCTCCCACTCCACCAAGGACATGCAGGTCCTGGGACTCCTCCATCGCCAGACCAT
>NC_057720.1:86408534-86412340 GCF_004010195.1 Chiloscyllium plagiosum | reverse complement strand
CTATCACCCTCACCTTGACCTCCCTCCACCTATCGCAATTCCAACCCCCTCCCCCAAATCCCTCCTCCCTACCTTTTATCTTAGCCTGCTTGGCACACTTTCCTCATTCCTGAAGAAGGGCTTAAGCCCGAAACGTCGATTCTCCTGTTCCTTCAATGCTGCCTGACCTGCTGCGCTTTTCCAGCAACACATTTTCAGCTCTAGTTTGTATCTAGCCAAGATGCAGCGATTCTGCTTATGACAACTCCACTTTTTCTGACTCTTAGCTAAAGGTGAGGAAAGTCGAGGGACACTTGTGTATGTCAATGCAGCAATGGAGCTACTCAAGGTCAAGGCAGTCATGGTAGACAGACAAGCAGATGGGCATCTCCAGTGCAAGCTCGTCTCATCCAATGACCACCAACACCAGTCCAAACTCTTCTATGATCTGATGGGTCCCAGTGACTGTCTGACAAGAGAAAGTGAGGATTGTGGATGCTGGAGATCAGAGTCAGAGAGTGGGGTGCTGGAAAAGCACAGCAGGTCAGGCAACATCCGAGGAGCAGGACAGTCGACATTTCAGGCATAAGTCCTTTATTAAGTCTAACTGTCTGACATCCAGACTGCATTGGGGATAAACAGCATCCATCATAAACAGAATAGTCTCACATGGAATGAAAGTTTTTCCAGTGCCAGGATGACCGACACCCTGAGAAGGATATTGGTGAGGGAGGAGGAGGATGCAGTTGCATTGATTTATTTTGTGATAACAACTCAGAGAAGAGCACAAGGCAGAAGTCAGAAGTCAGGCATGTAGTTCTACAAGCCTGATCAGATGCCAGTAGACTGACACCCAAAAAGCCAAAAACAAAAACTGACTCTAAGAATCCAGACTCAGTTTTTGGAGGCCTATATTCTCAGCAGCTTGATTCGCAGATGTGAAAGATGGGCAATTTACTGCTCCCGGGAAAGGAAGTCCAATTCACCTTCACTATTTTACAGCACATTCCGGATGAAACACTACAATGCTGTATGCAACCCAACCTCCACTCCCGGTACTTTCCCCTGCAACCGCAAGAAATGCAAAACTTGCGCCCACACCTCCCCCCTCACTTCCCTCCAAGGCCCCAAGGGATCCTTCCATATCCGTCAGAAATTCACCTGCACCTCCACACACATCATTTACTGCATCCGCTGCACCCGATGTGGCCTCCTCTACATTGGGGAGACAGGCCGCCTACTTGCGGAACATTTTAGAGAACACCTCTGGGACACCCGGACCAACCAACCCAACCACCTTGTGGCTCAATACTTCAACTCCCCCTCCCACTCCACCAATGACATGCAGGTCTTTGGCCTCCTCCATCGCCAGACCATGACGCCTGGAGGAAGAGCGCCTCATCTTCTGCCTAGGAATCCTCCAACCACAAGGGATGAATGCAGATTTCTCCAGCTTCCTCATTTCCCCTCCCCCCACCTTATTTCAGTCCAACCCTCGGACTCAGCACCGCCTTCTTGACCTGCAATCTTCTCCCCGACCTCTCCACTCTTAGCCTGCTTGGCACACCCTCCTCATTCCTGAAGAAGGGTTTATGCCCGAAACGTCGATTCTCCTGTTCCTTGGATGCTGCCTGACCTGCTGCGCTTTTCCAGCAACACATTTTTAAGCTCTGATCCCCAGCATCTGCAGTCCTCACTTTCTCCTTGAAGATGTGGACATCTTCAAGATACGTTTGCACATCAGTTTGAGATACGTAGAGCAACATTTAGAGCAATACATGATGTAGATTTAAACTCCAAACTATGAGCCTCAAAAAACTCATGCATGATAAACTTAGTCAGGTGTCTACTCCAACAGGATAGGATGCAGATACATATCACAGGCCACTCAAAAACAAGTTCAGACTAACAGTACCGAAACATGACTATATACCAGCCAGTATGTGAATATAAATCTGCACAATAACAGGACTAGAATGCACACTGGTCTGTGACAGTATTGTGATATACACCAGTCCTGTCTCAGTATTGGAATACATGTCAGTCTCGTCTCAGTGCTGGCATAAGCGCCAGTCCTGTCTCAGTGCTGGAATACACACAAGTCTGTGTCAGTTTTGGAATATTCACCATTACTCTATCATTATGGAATATATGCAGCGCTGTCTCAGTATTGGAATGTACAGCAGTAACATATTGGCTGTGAATTTCTCAGCCCCCATGAACTTATCTCCATAATGCCATCATCTCCCAGAAAATCACATCTCTCACTGTCAACTCCCAACCATAGTTCACATTCACTCTGTGATCCCTGGAATTCACCTCAATACCTCAGGCTCCCTGAGAACTCTCCCATTTTACTCCATCAGACGCATTGTAAGAGACCTTTATATATTTACAGACTAGTTGTCCCATTATGTGTTTTGCCACACCACAGAGTTCTTATGCGTAAGCTGCAGCTTGACTTCCTTCTTCATTTAGTCCTGCAGATTAGCTCAAGAGGTTTTCAAACAAAAAATAAGTACATAAATATTCCTTGCCAGCAACCATGATATCATCGAGCAGAGAATCTCGCCAAGGACCATTCTAATGCTGCTGCACTGTCAGAGTAACTGACAGTAGCATCATTGATCAAGCTGATTGTCTCAAGTGCTGCCATCATAAACAAAGCCTATCCAAAACAACCCTGCACCTCACAGGGCCCCTTCCTTAGTAACCATGAATTGATGGTACCTCACAGATTGGATTAGCTGATGCTGTAGCAAACAATAGTGGAACACTCGGTTTTCAAAATTAGCACGAAAGCCGTTACAGCATCGGGTTCATGAGCTGGGGAGCTTGCAAGTTAAGTCAGACCAAGCATTAAAGGAAACATTCTCAAAAAGAAAACCCTATTCTCTTTCCAGATTGCATTGCGCTCAGTTTGAACAGTACAATTCCATCAGTGTGTCTGGCAGGACACCGCAGTCTCAGGGGACAGCCATCTGTTTACCAAGATCCTGATGTGAGAACGTGGATTCTGTGCTGTGTAGTAAAACAGCCTGTTGCTTGCACCTTCAGAGGTTTTAATGTAGAGGCACATTCTCAACTACCCTCTGGCAATCCAAACCAGCAGTGCAAGTGAATGCCTAGTGTATGGGTGGAGAGGACAGCTTTGGAGATTAGATTAGATTACATACAGTGTGGAAACAGGCCCTTTGGCCCAACAAGTCCACACCAACCTGCTGAAGCACACCCACCCAGACCCATTCCCCTACATTTACCCCTTCACCTAACACTATGGGCAATTTAGCATGGCCAAATCACCTAACCTACACATTTTTGGACTGTGAGAGGAAACCCACTCAGACACAGGGAGAATGTGCAAACTTCACACAGTCAGTCGCCTGAGACAGGAATTGAACCCATGGTCTCTGGCGCTGTGAGGCAGCAGTGCTAACCACTGTGCCACCGTGCCACCCAGACCTCAGCCTACCAGGGTACATGCATCCACATCACCTAAGCCAGTACACCAGTCACCAACTGGACTGCTGAGGGGGGAAGGGATGTGAAGCACCTTCAATGGGCAGGACAGGGTGCTGTCAAGTTGTGGTCAGTAGGATGTTCCTGCCCATCTAGTCCACATTTTGATGAGCCTCACAGCATTTGTTCTGTGCCCACTCAACATTCAAATTCACCCCACACGCAAATCCACCCAACACGCAAACCCACTCCACACCCAAGTCCAGCTCACACCTAAACCCACCCCAAACGCAAACCCACCCCACACCCAAACCCACCCCACACGCAAACCCACCACACACTCAAACCCACCCCACATTCAAACCCAC
>NC_057720.1:86303727-86407154 GCF_004010195.1 Chiloscyllium plagiosum | reverse complement strand
CCATACCAGCTCACTCAAACCCACGCCACACTAAAACCCAACCTACACTCAAACCTACTCCGCACGCAAACCCACCCACACTCAGATCCATCCCACACTCAAACCAAGCTCACACGCAAACCTAACCCGCACACAAACACCCTCCACACTCAGACCCAGCTCACACGCAAACCCACTCCACACTCACATCCACCCCAAACTCACACTCACCCCATACTTCGACCCGCATTTGTCAAGCTTCTGAAGATTTGAGCATTGACTACCCTGCTTGAATGTCAAATATCCTTTGGTACTTTCTCAAAGCAAAACAGCAATCCAATCTTTAAGCCTTAATTCAACATTACTCAATGAGTTTGTGGGTTATCATCACGCTGATGGCGACAGAATGTTGCTGTGGACAGATGAGCTTCGGCCTTTCGTACATCACAATAGATACCTTTCAAAAACAAATCTACTGGCATCAGCTGATACGTGAACCCTTAAAGCTTCAAACAATCCCTTTATGGTATTGCTGATTTATAAGCCAGAATGAACAGTAATTAATTGGGTGTGTAGCAATATGGAGCATCCTGAGGTGGTGAAAAGCACTGTATTATACAAAACTGTCTTTAAGTCCCACATTTGTAGTGCTCTAACCAGCCCAGAAGGGAGAGGGGGTGGTCATCCTCAATGGGATATGTTGGGCTGGGGGTAAGAGTGGGCAACTGAGAGCTGGAATCTCCCATGCTGCACTCTAGATGGCTGTAGCAGCCCACACCCCTACAGGGAGCATGCTCCCAGCTGGACGAGTGATGTGCTATTTGCCAGAGCTCTGTTCTCATCAGCTTTGAAGATTTTCACTTGTTAAATGCTCCTGAGAGGGTAGTAAAGTCTTCTGGATTTATCCGAGTGGGATCCAGACAACAGGATCAGGGCAGCATGGTGGCTCAGTGGTTAGTACACTGCCTCACAGCACCAGGAACCCGGGTTCGATTCCAATCTCGGACGACTGTCTGTGTGGAGTTTGCACATTCTCCCCGTGTCTGCGTGGGTTTCTTCCGGGTGCTCCGGTGTCCTCCCACAATCCAAAGATATGCAGGTTAAGGTGAATTGGCCATGCTAAATTGTCCATAGTGTTCAGGGATGTGTAGGTTAGGTGCAATAGTCAGGGGTAAATATAGAGTAATAGGGAAATGGGTCTGGGTGGTTTACTCTTCAAAGGGTTGATGTGGACTTATTGGGTTGAAGAGCCTGTCCCATTCTGTAGGGATTCTATGATTGTATGAACAAATGTATAGATTTCTCAACAGTTTGGCTTTGAGGCAACTGAGTATAAGTGCTGGATGTCAGCACCATCAAATATATTGCTGACTATAAATAGGTTTACACTGAGAAATATGGTACGGTGGTATTTGGCAATACCTCACAACTGAAGAAAAAGCCTACATAGAGTCTCTATAGTGTAGAAGCATGCCATTCAGCCCATCGAGTCCAAGATAAAACCTGGGTTAGCTCCTTACAGTACTGACAACACCAACCCTCTGAAGAGCATCCCACTCAGACACACCCTCCCTCCTCCATCCCTGTAACCCTGCATTTCCCATGGTTAAACCATCTAACTTGCACACGATGGACAATTTAGCATGGCCAATCCACTTAAACTGCACATCATTGGGCTGTGGGAGGGAAACTGGAGCACCCGGTGGAAACCCATGCAGACACTGGGGAGACTGTGCAAACTCCACACAAGGCACTCACCCGAGTTTGGAATCGAACCCCGGTGCCTAGCGCTGTGAAACAGCACCCTACTGCCTATTTATGTGTGACTACAAAATTCTTTATCCATCAACAACTTAATGTCAGTATTTGACAACACAGTTTCTTAAAAGGATGACTATTTGGTGCAGTTTAGCTCAGCTAAGAAAAATCTTAGTCTCCTTTTACAGCATCTTCCTCAATGACTGCTGGCATTTTCCTGTACTGGCCTACTTTGAAGTCCATTGCTTGCGCTGTTTACCCCATGTGAAATGTTCTCCTGTAGCAGGCCTCAATTCGAGTATCAATGTGACAAACTGTTGTCATTCTCAGAATAAAGGGTGCATACTATATAACCACACAGAGTTTCTGTTTGATAATGCTAGCTGTGATTCTGCAAGATTTGTTACGGTTTTGGGGTTAATTAGAGTAACTCTGTGTAGTTCTTGTTTACTAAGCAGGGGATGCACCATTCATTGTGTGAGATCGCTGTTATCCAGAGGTGTAAGGGTTACTCACAAAGTACCTGTCTCCAGTTGCTGCTTATTCAGTTGTGCAAGGGGCTAACCCAGATTTTGCTGGATGCAGCTCATCTGTGTAATTTCAGGATAGGGGCTAATAAACATTCTTGTAAAATTAAACCTCTGATGCCTCACATATTTCAACACAAACACAGTATGCCATTTCAAGGAACGATGGTGTTTAATGCTAAGATTCTGTGCAGCGATACAAGCCTTTAATGGTGGGACCAAATGCACTGGAGAGCTCAGAGCAGAAACCACTGCTCAGCTCGCTATTAGTGGGAATACTTTTGTAAAAGCAGACATCAGCTACAAACTGGGGCTGTGAAAGAGGGGGAGGAAGTGTTCACCTTGTTACTTACTTGTGTACTTGTGAACACCCTGTCAAAACCACAATCAAACTTAAGGTCTGTAAAAATATTCTCTTTCTCTGGTCATCATTTTGGTCAAGGCTGGGCTCATCTTTGGAACTTGCCCCACCTCAGTCCAATCATTGGAGACCATCCGCGGCCGTACTGATCAGGCACTCCAGCCTAGGTTTAAAAAACACATGCAAAACTTCTGTTCTGCTTCACGGTGCATGGAGAGACAGGCTGTCGGGGTTATTATATGGAACTGAGGAATGGTGGAGTACAGCGCAGGGAAAGAAGAGCTGCCTTTCCCCACTGGCCCCTTGGAGGCTGCTCCTACATCATATAGCAGCTGCCCGCTCCCAGCCACACCCCTCTGCCCGGGAAATGACTAAGTACCTGGTGAAACGGCATGGCGAGTGCTGAGTTGGATGAACATAGAACAAACATAGAACAGTACAGCACAGGAATGGGCCCTTTGGTCCACGATGTTGTGCCGAACATGACACCAAATTAAACTAAACTCTTCTGCCGGCCCATGGTCCATATCCCTCCATTCCTTGCATATGCATGTGCTTATCTATAAGTCCCTTAAATGCCAATTGGATCTGCCTCTACCACCAACCCTGGCAACACATTCCACACTCCTACCAGTCTCTGTGTTAAAAAAAAGTGCCCCTCACATCTCCTTTGAACTTTCCGCCTCTCACCCTAAATGCTGGGTGCCTGACATACTGGCAGACAGTCCAGCAAAGACAACATCAAGCAACGATGGTTAGGCACTGCCAAGCTCAGGACTTAATCATCTATAGGTTACGGAAAGTGGCTACCAAGGAACGCAAGGGGAACCCACAGTTTTGGGGTCAGTTCAGGATTGTGCAAGTGATACCACTTTTAGACTGCAGCTCCCCTTTCAGGCAAGATCAGTGTCAAGTGCTCAGCCCCAGGGTCCCCTGCTTACCCACCGATGAGGGGATGGAGATGGGATATATTTACTGACACTCTCCCTCCGGATTAACAATGTGAAACCCCAGGCCCTTCTGAAACCGCAAGTCTCCAAGTGAGGAACTCAGGGCACACAAAGGAAATTAGCAGTAAAAATATACTCTGACAAGCAGGGCCAACAAAACATTTCATCACCTGCACAAACACAGTTTTCTCAAACCTCCTTCCAATCCTCAGCATAGTTAATTGCTTCTGTATTTGGAGGGCAGTCAAGTAGAGATCTGCACAAGGACGTTTAAATCCCCAGTTTATTGCTCATATGTTTTGGTTGTAGCGCAGTTGTACTTGGCAAGAGATAAAGTGTTTAGAATTTTGAAAACTATTAAAGGCTTGTTTGCATGACCTCTCCTCCAAAGTAAATCACTTACCACTGTGAAAAGGCTCCATCCTGGTCTGAATGGATCAGGTATGTCCGTGCATGTATATGTTGGAGAAGGCTGTGTGTGTCTCACTGGCAGAGTCCTGTACTGTAACTGAGCAAGTGGCCAATCTGAGTTTTCCAGTGTCTGCACATTTTTTAGATCAATGGTGAGCCTGCATTTTAGATGTGAATGATGTATTTAAATTGGTTTGCCCTTTAATTATACTCCTTTGCCACCTCCTCTACGCCTATGATGCACTGTTTACCAGTTCACAGTGAGAAAATCCCCTTTTATGCATTCCTTTATTCAAACTGTGCAAATATCTGGATTCTGCTTCACCTTCCAGTCCCTATGTTTGCTCAGATATGGAGGAAGAATCTGAATTTGACTCGGCTCCCAGTAAAGTTCAATAATTCTAAGGATATTCTAAAGTTATGAGTGCTTGTGCATGCATGTCTCTGGAATAAGCATGACTCATTTCCAAAGTGAAAATCACTGCCTTTGAGTCATGCCCGAGTGTATTGTCAACGTGTGTTGTGTATGCAAACAGTTATAAACATAACTGACTCACCCTCAAGTTCAGTGCAATAACAGTGACTGCCTCAGCAGCAGAGAGTGTAATGTCACGGGCCACGTGCACGATAGCCATAAATTTGACGGGTGCACGTCAGCAAGAGAGACAGTGGTAACTTTTAAACACCTTTACCCGTGGTAGTAGGTAGGCTGAATGTGCAGACCTCTAACTGGGTCAGGAATATAGGGTGTCTAACAGACTAAATGTCAGGGGAAATGGGCCAAAGAATTGTAATGCTTAGGAGACATATGTTTTTTTTTGAAAGCCTGCTGCCAAATCACCCATTTGACAAATTGAATCATTAATTAATTAGGGACAGTGCAACAGTAAGAAAAGGGAAGGGTAGAGAACAAGGGAGGGACTAGAGTTGTAGAGATGTACAGCACAGAAACAGACCTTTCAATGGAACTCATCCATGCCAACCAGATATCCTAAACTGATCTAGTCCCATGTGCCAGCATTTGGCGCAAATCCCTCTAAACCCTTCCTATTCATATACCCATCCAGATGCCTACTAAATGCTCTAATTGTACCAGCCTCTACCACCTCCTCTGGCAGCTCATTCCAGACACACACCACCCTCTGCATGAAAACGTTGACCCTTAGATCCCTTTTATATCTTTCCCCTCTCACCTTAAACTTGTGCCCTCTAGTTTTGGACATCCTTACCTTGGGGACCAAATCAAAGTGGAATCAGGAGACATGTGATATTTTATTTTGATATGATATACGTGATATTCCCAACAGGTATGAATCATTCTCCACTTCATTATAATTGTTCCTATAATCATCAATACATTTCATCACCAGTAACAGCTCTCTTCAGAGTCAGTTGACTGGCATTAATAAGGGTGCCTACAATTACTTATCACATTGTTGCAAAGTCTTGTTCTACTTTATTTGAGCTCACTTCATGTCGTTAAGAGATTCCCCACTTTCTTTAGTGACCTTACTTTGACATTGTAAACCAAGTTTGTGTTTCTCTGTTGGCAGAGGTTATTTCTTGACTGGCAGTAACTTGGAAAATAACCTTTCTTTGGACACTCAGAACTGTCCTATATTCATATTGATCATTTGTGATGACTCAGTGACAGAAGAAGCCATTTTACCAGCAATGGCCACAAGCGTCTACCGGACAATGTGGAAAATTGTCCAGATGTACCCTGTGCACAAAAGTAGGACAAATCCACCCCAGCCAATTACCACCCCATCAGTCTACTCTCGATCATCACGGTGCTATTGGGTGCTGCAACACAAACACAGAAAGAGATAGAGAGAGGGAGAGACAAACAAAGAGGTGGCTGATGATAAACAAAGGGAGAGACATTATACCTCGGTGAGGATGCTAATGAGAAGTGTAAATGTTTGAAATTGAGTTGCTGAACTGGCAGCCCATACTCAACAGGACTTAGGGGTGGGGAGGGGTAGAATGGAACTTGCTCACCAATACCCTGCTCTGTTACGCCCAGTCTGATTCTGCCTGGACCACTCAACTCCTGACCTCATTACAGCCTTGGTTCAAACAAGGGCAAAAAGCTGAATTCCAGAGGTGAGGTGAGAGTGACAGAGTGTAATGTGAAGGAACTCTCACAAAAACTAAAGGCCACAGGAATCCGGAGGAAACTCTCTGCTGATCAGAATTGCACAAAGGAAGAAGGTGGTGGTTGTTGGGGTCAGTCATCCAGAACATTCCTCAGAGTGGTGTCCTCAGTCCAACCATCTTCAGCCACGTCATCAATGACGTTCCCTCCATCATAACGTCAGAAGTGGGGATGTTCGTTAATGATTGCACAATGTTCAGCACCATTCGTGACTACTCAGATACTGAAGCGGTCCGCATTCAAATGCAGCAAGACTGGGACAATATCCAGGCTTGGGCTAACATCCATGCTGTATAAGTGGCAAGAAATGACCAACGCTATTAAAGAAGGAATCTAACCATTGCCCATTCAATGGCATTATCATCACTGAAACTTCCACTATCAACATCCTAAGGATTAACATTGACTAGAAGCTGAAATAGACTAGCCACATAAATGCTGTGATTACAAGAACAGGTCACAATCTAGGAACACTGTGGCACGTAATTCACCTCCTGACTCCCCAAAGCCTGTCCACCGCCTACAAGCCAGAGGTGTGATGGAATGTGTCCCATTTGCCTGGATGGAGGCAGCTCCAATAACACTCAAGAAGCTTGACAGTACCCCCAACACCACAACAGTTGTGTCTGAGGGATTTCTGAAATGGAGAGCAGTAATGAAATGCAGGGTTCTTCCTTCTGATAACCGCAAACGAACACCCTCTGATCACTACAGATCCCATCGGAGATGACACCAGGTCAGCTTGACTTAAAATCCCAACATGGTCTACGACTCTATACATGATGAGAATTTGGTGTAGAGTGAGAGCTGGGTAAGGGTGTACTGTACAAAGAGAAAACGCAGAACAAGAAAAGACCCAGTTGTGCAATCTGACTACTGTTCCTTTCCTGGACAGATTCCAGCACAAATGCAACATATCTGGAATTCATCACATCAACAAATTTAGCCATAAATTCCGTTTGGTTTTCACCAGGCCCCCCACCAAGAGAAAGAATCAAAGTGGCCACTTTAAACCACTTCCACTACTGATGTTCCACCAGTCTCCTGAAGTGATCAAGGAAGATGTAGAGAGTCCCAAGGAATGTCAACATTTACATATCTTTGGGAGACCTTAGCTAGATGGAACACATCTCCACAGTGCTCCAGGACAGGATAGGGAGGAAGTGAGTGGGGGCTTGGATAACATTTTCAGGAGCTTTGATAAACCAGACGACCTGGGCTTTCCACTTCCCGCAACTTCTAGACCTGATTAAGTATGACAACAGCAAAGCAAACTTGTCCCCAAACATCAAAGTCAATGCAAAATGCTACAGATGTTCAAAAGATGAAACAGCGACACAAACTGGCGGAAATGCCCAACTAGTCAGCCTGACATGAGGGAAGAGATTAACAGAGCTAATGTTACCAATCACTGACCTTGAAGGTCAATGGTGAAAGGTTACCAATCTGAAACATTATCTCTTTTACTCTCACGACTAATGATGCCTGACCTACACAAGCACTTCCCGCAGTCATTAGCCCAACCACCGGTGAACATGATGCTGATTAAACTTTGGGGACAAAACCTAACAGTGTGATGATTGGGATAAAAGGACTTGATACTACACTGTTAATGAGGCAAACCAGTGTAGGTTTAGCCGAGGGGCAAACATTGGTCTCAGTTTCAGTCCAATCTTAAAATCCATGCTTACTCCAACCAACAAACAAACTGTTCCTGAGCCAGGTAGCTGGGGAAAGTTGGCAGGGAAATCGGTTCAGTGAGCCTGTCCTCAAATTTATGATGTGCGATCAGATGGTCGCACCCCTAACCACTGTGTCCACAGGTCACAGATTCAATTCCTCGAGAGAGAGAGAGAGGAACACAAAATCTGCGGGAGTATTCCTACACTGCAGGATCAGTGCTGTCATTTTCCTGGGGAGATGTAAGGCCTGTTGACCCTCTCAGATGGTTGTAAAAGGACTCAATTATACAGCAGGGTGGTTCACCCTGCTAGACTAACCAATAGTTAACCCTCAACTGACATCGTTTAAACAAATGACTTGGCCGTTATCACTTTACTATTTGTGGAGCGTTGTTGTGTAACTGTGAGGTTTACTATGGTACAAGGTCTTTTCTTTTGTTTAGCCCAATTTGAAACCATTCTGGATCACTGGTAAAATGTTTACTGCTTCCTGTTTCTTTAACGGCTCAGACTAAAAAGGGGCCTTAACAAACAAAAGCTCCTGCTCATTTGTCTGAGCTGACCACACACTTTGCTCTGTCTGACTTGTTCACTGCCGGAGGGCTTCGGGTACAAGGACGTGAGCAGCGTTTCTGAGGAAGAATGCGGTCCCTCTGCTTGATCACTTAATCAGCACCATGGCCAGCTCCAGTGACATTAATGAAAAGTCAGTAAATAAAATCAGCTGGCTCCCTGCCTTCAGAACTCTGCAAAATGCCAAGATAGCTCCAATTATTTTTGGCAGGCGCAGCGATCTAGATAGTAAGGATTTCAACAGAGCAGTCATGTCACTGTGTCACAATGTCTAAGATGCTTCTGTTTGGAAGAGACTTTGAACCAAAGCCCCATTCTCCCTTTGCTTTAAAACTCCCATGTTTCTATCTGGAAGATGAGTGAAAGAGGTGCTCCCTGATGACCAACATCTACTTCTCAATCAATATTTCTGAGACACATTAGCGAATGTGGGAACTTGCTGTACATAAACTGGCTACTGGGTTTCACATGGAAACACAAATGGTTCTGCTCCAGGATTCTACTTTGAGCAGTCAGATACTGTTTGGTAACAACTCACCTGTTTTCTCCTGCATTCTAAATCAGGTTAAATAAACACCAGGCCTTTGAAAGATCTCTGCATTTCATTTATGTTTATTTGCATAGCTGGGAGTATCAATATAACATCAAGCAGGTGTATAGTTTAAAAATAGCCAACAGGGTCCCAGGTTCAATTCCAGCTTTGGGTGACTGTGTGGAGTTTGCACATTCTCCCCTCTGCGTGGGTTTCCTCCCATAATCCAAAGATGTGCAGGTCAGGTGAATTGGCCACACTAAATTGCCCGTAGTGTTAGGTGCATTAGTCAGAGGGAAATGCGGCTGGGTGGGTTACTCTTTAGAGGGTCGGTGTGGACTGGTTGGGCCGAAGGGCCTGTTTCCACACTGTAAGGAATCTAATCTAAAGAACAGCTGCCTGAAAGATAGGAAGTCCAAATAATGCAACACTCTATACGGGAACAAAAACAAAAATTGCTAGCAAATGTTAGCAGGTCTGGCAGCATCTATGGAGAGAAAGCAAAGTCAATGTTTTCAGATCCAGCTACCCTTCTTCAGAAGTTTAGAGTCACTAAACCCGAAACATTAACTCTGATTTCTCTCCACTGATGCTGCCAGATCTGCTGGGCTTTTCCAGCGATATCTGTTTTCAAATTTCAGATATCTGCAGTTCTTTCATTTTTGTTTTACACGATTAGTGAACCACTAAGGTCTGAACTGGCAACAGGTCTCACAGCCACACGTTTCAGCGTCAACCAAAGTTGAAATTGCAATGTGGTTGTGCCCGTCTCAAGAACTGAGTTTGCCCTGTCCTGTGTCACAAGGATGGGACTGAACATGCCTCAAATCATTCATCTTCAGATGGAAAACCATTTAGTAGAGCCTGAGTCACAGGGCACATCCACTTCACAATTGGCCAATTCACATTTCTCAACAACCGCTGATAATAAGAGGTGCCATTTGTTTCAAAACTCAATTCCTCAAAATTAATTCAAATCCACCTTGCCCAATGGCTGGGAGAGGAGGGGATGGTGCTGCAGGGAGGGTGGGTCATTACAAATTACACAGGTGCCCTGGAATGGAGGCCAGGAGTCGACCCGTCCCAATTCCAAGCCCCTCAACTGCACAAATCTGTCCTCCCAAAGTCAGCTGACCCCGTACCACAAAGCCCGCTCAGTGCGTTGACTACATCAGGAAAAGGTGTGAAAATTCCCCACCCAGAATAGACTGGGGTAGGGGGGAATGGAATCGAGCAGCCGGACAAGGCCTGGAAAGATAGGTTTGCATTGGCCTTTCCACTTGGAGACAGCATCAAGGGGTAGAGGCCCACAGGAAGGCCTGAGCCTCCATTGTTCATCCTCCCTACTATCCTCATTCTCTGCTTGGCCATGGATACTCAACAACACAGTCCCCAATAGCTGATCCCAGCAGCAATCCAGCCTCAGTGGGAGGGGGAAAGAGAGGTTAGGTGAAACGCCCCCAATCTTTCCCATCAGATTACAGGGAAGGTCAGTGAAATGAAAAACAAGTCCCAGCAATTAAGATACCTACAAAAAACAAAAAATCATGACGGCTAAATGTAAAGGTGATATTATAACGCATGCAACTTAACAATTCCATGTTAGCATTTCTCGAGTGTTGGAGGTTTCACTCAAGGATGTGTGGCGGATATGATTTCTTGCATTAACAATATTGAATGTTTTAGTTGGTTTGTAACAATCGCTGTTGATAAAATGATAACACAAGGTGTTGCCCATTGTAAAGTAGTTGGAATAGTGTTAGCTGTGACACAGGAGGTAGCAGCATTGCCTCAGAGTGAGCATGTTCTGGGTTCAGGCACCACTCCAATACACAGGCACAAATACCAGGTGTCACGCTGCCGTGCAAACCTGCGCAAAAGCGCACAGAAACTGCAATGGGACAAGGAGGGGATAATCAGATTCCCATGTGTGGATCAGAGATTCCTATCAGACTGGATCCTGGTGCAATTCACCTGCGCTTCTCCAAAGTGGTGCTGCAGGGCAACAGCCTGAGGGGGCAGATAGGGCACAGTCTGGACATGGTCTTTAAGATAGCCCAGGGACGGTCCAGAAGACAGGCAGACGCAGTGACCTACAAGATTAACTGTGGCAGTCAGCCATACAGTCAAGGAAGAGAGAGCAAGGGAAAGAATGTGTGGAAGAGAGAGAGAAATAAAGAAAGAGTGAAAATGAGAGTCAGCAAGAAAAAGAAAATGAGAGGGAGGAAAGTGAGAGAATGAGTGAGAAGGAGAGAGGGGGGAAGACAATGAGAGAGAGAAAGAGAAAGACAAGAGAGAGCAAGAGAGAGAGCACGCCATCTGGGGGGGAGAAGGGCGTGTTGCACTGTCTGGGGACACACATGGCACTATTCAGACACAGTCAATGTTTCTGTAATGTCAACGTCCTGACTCCACAAGTTGAATACTTTGATCATTCTGAACTCTTCATTTAACTAAAGTCTTAACTAAAGACATGAACATGCGTTTTAATGCTAATAAAAGCAACACTTTGGAAACTAAAAAATAGATTCTTGGTTGATTATCAATTCTGATTAAACTAAAACATAAAACAAACGCAGTATAGGCAAGTTCCATTGAGAAGACTTCCCAGACTGTTAACCACACTGAGGCTTTGTCCTGTTCAATACTGTCAGCCATGAACACTTCACATCTTGACAGGTTGGAAGGACAGAGCTGTCTTGCTCTACAGTTTATGACATTGAGGAGTTTCAGGACAGCCCGAGGTTCTATAATTAGAATCCCTACAGTGTGGGAACAGGCATTTTGCCCAAATAGTCCACACTGACCCTCTGAACAGTAACCCACCCAGACCCATTCGGCTGCACATATCACTCTACATTTCCCCTAATTAATGCACCTAGCCTACACATCCCTGAACACTATAGGCAATTTAGCATGACCAATTCACCTAACTTGCACATCTTTGGACTGTGGGAGGAAACCCACATAGACACGGGGAGAATGTGCAAACTCCACACAGACAGTCGCCTGAGGCTGGTATTGAACCCAGGTCCCTGGCATTCTGAGGCAGCAGTGCTAACCACTGAGCCACCGTGCATGCTATCCTTTTAGGAAGCTGTGTTCAAATCAGCATTGGCCAATCGAAGGGAACTCTCCTCTTCTCTGATGCTACAAAAGAGCATCTTATCAAGATGGAAGATGAAAAGAACAGATGGTGTGAGAAATTAAAGTTTCACACTGGCATATCTCTGAAAAAGTTGATAAGGCAGCCAACATAATCGAAAACCCTTCCCACCCCGGTTATAACCTCTTCTGTCAGGCAGAAGACAAAAAAAGCTTAAACATGCATACCAGCAGGTTCAAGGACAGCTTCTTCCCCGCTGTTCTTAGACTTCTGAATGGACCTCTCACATTTTAAATCTAACGTTGATCTTGCTTTTTGTCCACCTTCTGTGCAGCCATACATTTGTACGCTTCGCTCTGCTCGATCACCTTACGTTATGTATATTTTTGTATGTTATGATCTGCCTCTATGGCACACTAAACAAAACTTATCACTGTACTTAGGTACATGTGACAACAATAAACTAAATCAAATCGAATGAACACCAAGTTTCAGCCCTCCTACGTTTAGAACATTCGAGGCTTCACTTGGAAATGCTCGTTGCTAAATATCCTGCAATTCCTAAAACTAACAAATGTGTATGTACAGCACTATACCAAAGACATCCCCCCAATTAAACAGCAGGGTCATTAGGGAATCCCTTCCCAATAGCACTGTAGGGTGTTCCCTGCAGCAGTTCAAAGACACAGCTCAATTCCAACGCAAGGACAACCAGTGAAGCTCACATTCCCGTGACTGAGTATTATACAAAAGAACAACTCCTACCTTTCTGGAGAGTCTGGGTCGAAACAGGTTTTCCTCACGTCTGTAATCGAGGGGTCGCAGCAATCACCATCGTCAAAGTCATCCAGGATGTTATTACACTCCATGTTGCAGACCCCGTCTCTCCTTTTCCAAACGTAGCACCTCCCCAGGAACCGACAGTCCCCTCCATCGTACCCGGTCAAGGGATGGTCGCACTCGGGGTCACAGTGGTCATTGCCGATCTTGCTCTTCTCGCAGTTGACCAGGATGACTCGGTTGCGGAGGGTGGTGTTGAGGACCTCGGCGACGCTGAGCTCCCACGTGATGTTGTACCTGCCGAAGGCCCTGTTCAGGGCCTGGTGTTGGAGCTCGATCTGCTCCCCGGAGACAGTGGGGTTGCGCCGCTGGTCATCATGAACATTGACTACTCGATAGCGGATGACCTTCTTGTCCCGGAGCGGCCAGTAACCGTTGTAGTTGCCAATGACGTCAACATTGTCGCAAACCGTCAGGCCACAAGCCAGAGGGCTCAGAGCAGACGTCAGTTTGGGCCGTGGAAGAAGCATCAGCTCCCAACTGGGGTAGTGACTGTCCTTATCCGGTATCCATTGGTCTTCCGTTTTAGAGAAATCTGCCTCCAAGACCAAGGAAGGATCTCCCACAGGAATACCTTGACGATAACTCCGCGTCAGCTCTTTCTGAGACTTTGCGGTCTTCCACAGGGCGAAGCTAGCCATGTAACCACGGAAACTATGCCCGTCCTGGGAGCTGTCCCCGCCGATCAGCAACGTCCTGCAGGAGCTCATGAAAGCGCTGTGCAGATCCCCCAGCTGGCCACCGGAGGCACCGACCCTGGCTCCATTGACGTACAGCATCATCCGCCGGCCATCGTAGGACACAGCCACACGCGTCCAGCTGTTGGCACGGTAACGCTGGTGGGCAAACACCACGGTGGCGTTCCTCGCTCGGTCTGTCCGGAGCAAGAAGAAGAAACGGGGATTCCTCCTTCCAGAATGTTCCACTGACCGAATGCCAACCATCCAGCCCTTCTCACTAAGAGAATAGGAGCAGTTGTCAAAAAGTCCTGCAAGAAAAGACAAGAGAAAATGCTCTTACACAGAGGTGTGGTGGGTTGGATTAGCAAAGGCAGCAGCATGTGCCACTCCCTGTCCAATATTCTCACTCATGGAAGAACATGCATTCACATAGTATCTTTCACAACCTCAGTGCTCCAGATACTGGCTTTAAATTAATTCTTCCCAGATCCAACAAGTCTCAGTGTAAAAGAGCAAGCTACCTGTACACATGCAACTCCCCACTCATGTCTCAAATTGCCTCACAGCCCAAAAGCCCTTCTTGGGTGAACAACGAAGGAAGTGCGGCAGCTCATTTAACACACAGCAAGATCCCACATCTGACCTGCTGTTTACTGATTGTGAATGAGGGATAAAGGTTGGCTAAGATGCTGGAAGATGCTCTCCTTAATGTGTAGATGTGTGCAGCTGAGATGGCTGGTACCTCTGTTTAAGGTTGGCAGTGTAGCACTCCCTCGGTACTCCATGGCAGTGCCAGCTTGAGATTTTGTGCCCACATTTCTGAAGTGACATAAACTTAAAACCTGTTAACTGAGAAGCCAGAGTTCTACCACTGCGGGACAGCCAACAACACAGGAATGGAATGCTGGCATTGAGAAACATTTGGCCTAGATACACAGAAGGACAATGGTCCCTCTGGCCTTTCCAAAGTCAAGTTGCAACTGGTGTTAGCAGCTTGCAATGTGTAATGAAAAGGTGGAAAAGCCCCAGGGTACAGGTTCACTATAGTGACAATTATTAAATTCATTTGAGCTCCATCGTTATCGGCTTTTCCCAAAACTGCAAAGAAGCAGACTTTTGCAGAGAATCATCGAAAGCTGGACAAAGATTCTGCCTTTAAGCGAGCTTTTGAAAACCTGGCATAACAGCAACTTCTCCATCTATGTTGCAAAGACCAAATGCAGTTGTCATTCTTGCCATCCAACCTTTTGGAAGGTTGGTCATGTTCCTACAAAGAGACAGATGATAGCAACTAAAACAATTTTGGGAATCAAAGTAGAAGTCAGGAAATTCATTTTTTGGAAAAGTGTCTGAGGTGCCCAAAGCAAAGCCTTGGAGTTAATGAAGAATTTTGATCCAAATTGCTGCCTCCAGTGATGGACTTGAAGATCAAGGGACAGCCGGTAAAGAAAGTGTAATGATTGTAAGTAATAAAGGCTAGCCCCCCCTTGCATTTAGTGAAGAGAGAGGCTATGCAATGAATTAAAAACTGGAAAACCCATTGAAGCAGAAAATAAGGAGGCATTGAAGATATAATGATATAAGATTGAAAACAGTGAATGATGAATGTGTGGAGATGGGGAAGCATTCGAAGCAGAAAATTAAAATCTTGTTTGGGTCGAATGAGTCCCTTCTTTGAACAGGATATCCCGTACAATGACGCTTCTGAAGAAAATGATTCAATTTGACTCAACTCTTTAAATCAGAAGCCAGTGGATTTATATCCTGTTCCAGAAAGTACTCACATATTTTTATATGACATGTAAGGTATAGGTAGATACAGAAATTTATAGGTTAAGCCTGAGAAGGGAATGGCTGTATTTTGAGTGTCCTTCAGTGAAAGCTGTATGCTGAGGGATTATTACCTGCTGTTTGTAAAACCTTTCAACAATAAAATAATTGTTCATGATGACCAATGCAACCTGACGTACTGTGCAATTTGAAAAGGTACATTGTAAATCTGAGATGTATGGACTTACTCATGGCATCTTAAACGTAATCTTGTTACAAGGTATTCCACCTCTGTGCACCTCATGGGAAGCCTGTGTTTGACTTCAGTTACACGCAAAGACGAGAGATATCAGTACTGTTTATCTTCGAGCATTTGAGATTTTTGCAGTGGTGTTGGAAATTAGCTTTGAGAGAGTAAAGAGAAACTGTTTCCACTGGTAGCAAAGTCAGTAACCACAGGACCCAGATTTCAGAGAACTGGCAACTGAACCTGGGGCGCTGTCAGCGAAACATTCTTTCAAACAGCAAGATGTTATGATGTAGAGTGTCCCACCTGAAAGTATGCTGGGAGTAGACTCAATTGTAATTTCTGAAAAGGAGAGCGGACAAATAAATGAAGAGAAAAAGTTTGCAAGGCTGCAAGTAAAGGATAGGGGAGTGGGATGAATTGGATAGTTGCTTTACAGATTTGCTGCTCTGCTTATCACCCGTTTCATTTTAGGATTCGCAATGGTACATTCAAACCTGAATACTTGAGGAGGGCTCTTGTAGCACAGAGGTAGTGCCCCTATCCCTAAACCAGCAGTCCCAGGTTCAAGTCCTATCTTGCTCCAGAGGTACAGAATAATCTTGCTGATCACAAAAATATCTACAAAGTCATGCGGAAGGACAGACCATTAGTGTGATAGCCGTGGAAGGGGAGTAAGCATTTGCTTTAAATTAAATGTTCTATATATGATCCCGTTAGAGCGCCATGATGGCTCAGTGGGTAGCAATATTGCCTTACTGTGCTGGGGATAAGCGTTTGGTTCCAGCCTCGGGTGACTGCCCATGTGGATTTCCTCTGGGTGCTGTGGTTCACTCCTACTCTCCAAAAGATGTGGTGGTTAGGTGGTGTGGTGATGCTAAGTTGGTCCATCGTGTCCAGGGATGTGCAGGCTAAGTGGATTTTAAGCCATGAGAAATATGGGGATAGGGCTGGGTCTGGTTGGGATACTGAGGTTCGGTGCAGACTCAACAAACCAAATGGCCTCTTTCCTATGATTCTATGACTGCCAACAAGACATCCAGGGATAACAGAAAACGCGGATTGATGATTCCTGTATGTGAAATCTAGGGAACAGGGAGAAACCCAGAGAGCTCAACTTTAGTGCAAAGAGTGTGATCCTCAGTGTGTAGCCTGGACAACCTTAGAGGTCTGACTGGTGCTCAGCAATCCATTAAGCTGACAGCAAATCCCCATGACACCACAGATAAGGCCCTTCCTCCTGCTGCTGGGTGTTGCCTGGATAGGTCAATCAAGCTCCCTCCTCGTTATAATTCACAGACGGCTACCTGCTGCAGAAACAACTTTCGACGTTTTCTCACACGCTGGTCCAAGCTTAAATTCCCTGCCGTACACAAAAGTGCACATTGCCGTGCTCTTTATCCACCTTCTACGGCCCTCCTCTCTCTCACACAGCTGGGCAGAACCAGAAAGTCAATACCCTTTTAGGAGTCACCCACTTCAGAACGGGATGAGGTGCAGTCTACTCCGTCGGAGGGTCATTAGCATTTGCCATTCTCTTCCCAAGAGGCTGGGTGATTCGAAACATTTAGGGCTGGATCAGACTTATCTTCATCCGTTAAGACAGTCAAGGAATGTAGGAGATGGAAATGTGTTGCTGGAAAAGCGCAGCAGGTCAGGCAGCATCTAGGGAACAGGAGAATCGATGTTTCGGGCATTAGCCCTTCTTCATTCCTGAAGAAGGGCTAATGCCCGAAACGTCGATTCTCCTGTTCCCTAGATGCTGCCTGACCTGCTGCGCTTTTCCAGCAACACATTTCCATCTCTGATCTCCAGCATCTGCAGACCTCACTTTCTCCTCAAGGAATATGGGAGCCAGGACTGAGAGTGATGTCCAGGCCACAAGCACACCCACTGGGTTTTTATTGAATGGGGCTGAATGAATTAGGCCTGATCCCCAGTTTTTCATTCCACCGTGAAATCCACCAAGCCCACTTCATAAGTCATTAACAAGGTGACAAGTAGTTAGACAGGATCAGATTGCAAAGCTCAGGCTGCATTCACTATAGAAGTGGAGCATGACGCCATTGCACTTTTCCAATGGCCAATGAAACTCCACAGTCTGTTTTTGGTTAAGGGAGGACTTCATCTGTATGTTCCAACTGTGTTTTCTGGATTGAGCACCTCACAAGTTTTGACACCAACTCACCCTCAGCAATTTGAAAGCCTCTATAATCCTAATTTGCCCGACGTCCAGTCCCAAAAACTTAAGCCAGAAGCACAAAATGAAACGTGATGAGCCTGATTTCTCTGGGCCGAGAGGCAGGGACAGCCCCCACCCTCTGTCCGCAGAGCGATCTCAGGACTCGTTCACCTCTTCCAGCAATTTTGAATTTGATTGTTGCCAGAACCTGGGTTGTTACATACCAAATACCCACAACAACCTGTCACTTATAATCAAGTCATACAGCATGGAAACAGACCCTTCGGTCCATCTCGTCCATGCCGGCCAAGTTTCCCAAACAAAATTGGTCCCACTTACCTGTGCTTGAGGGACAGGGTAAAGCTCAGACTGCTGTAGCTCTGATTTTCACACCAATTTAGTGCAGCTCTCAAAGCACAACGGAATTATCCCATAAACTTCATCCACAGCCGGAACCAGATTAGCCGTATTCCCACTGAACACTTGCCCTCTTTATAAAGGCTACATCAGAGTTGCCACGGTCGGCCATTTTGGGACAGTGATCATGGGCACTTGATCATGTCCTGCTTCAGATAGTTGAGCACAGAATCTAGACCGACACTGGAGGGCAGTACTGAAAGAATGCTGCAATGTACAAGGTGTCATTCTTCAGAGGATCTCTCAAACGGAGGCCAACACCTACCCTCTTGCATGGACACAAAACATCACATGTCAAGGAAAAGCAAGGAAGGCCTCTCAAGGCCCCAGCCCAGCAGCAAAGAGAGGCTTTTTTGAGGCTTGTCCTTATCTCTATTCAAGATGGCTCCCACAGGACAAGAGCAACTACTGCCCAAAAAGGACTGCATCACTGTGAACCTGTTTCTGAACGTCTGGAAATTGTAAACAGTGACTCAGAAACACGGATTCTTGCTTCAGTGATGAAATAATAGTTTGTCTCACTACTTCTAGTGCTACTTTTAGCCATGACGTGGAGGAGCTGGTGTTGGACTGGGATGGACAAAGTTAAAAACCAGACAATACCAGGTTATAATCCAACAGGTTTATTTGGAAGCACTAGCCTCAGAAACACGGATTCTTGCTTCAGTGATGAAATAATAGTTTGTCTCACTACTTCTAGTGCTACTTTTAGCCATGACGTGGAGGAGTGGTGTTGGACTGGGATGGACAAAGTTAAAAACCAGACAATACCAGGTTATAATCCAACAGTTTATTTGGAAGCATTAGCTTTCGGAGCCCTGCTCCTTCATCAGGAGCTGTGGAGCAGGACCATAAGACACAGAATCTATAGCAATAGATTAAAGTGTCATGCAACTGAAATGATATACTGAACAAACTTAGATTGCTGTTAAGTCTTTCATCTTTTAGAATGGATTGCAGGTTTTGGTTCATTAATATGTAAATTAATATGTAAGGTTTGGTCCATTAATATTTACATATTAATAAATCGAAACCTGCAACCCATTCTAAAAGATGAAAGAGTCAACAGCAATCTGAATTTGTTCAATATATCATTCAGTCAGTCGCATGAAACTGTAATCTTTTGCTATAAATTCTGTCCCTTATAGTCCTGTCCCACAGCTACCTGATGAAGGAGCAGTGCTCTGAAAGTTAGTGCTTCCAAATAAACCTGTTGGACTGTAACCTGGTGTAGTGTGATTTTTTTTTACTTGTAGCCTGGTAGCAGAAGGTACTGGTACCAGTGGCTCCCAACAGTTCTGAACGACTCAGCCCGGGGTGAAGTGGCTGCAGCTGGATAAGCCAAAAGGAGAAACAAGGAGATCTTTTGCCTGGCATCAGGCCTGTGGTCCTGTTACTCTTCCCCTGGCATCCTCTGAATGCCAACTCCAGACCGACCTTTTTCTCCCACGTGCCTTTTCCAGTCCCCCTAGTACTTCCTCACACTGTATACACTGTTCCCCCACCCACCCCCACCCCCCCATTGATGTCATACAGCTATCAAAAACAGTGGAGCTTTCCCCCAGCTTGGCTGACCAGGCAGGGTTTCCCCTTTAAGCAGGAAAGCCGAGGCTTCCCTGGAATACTAGCGGATATAATAAAACCGAGTAAGTCATAAAAGATCGCAGTATGTGAATCTCACCCGGGACGCACATTAAACAGGTTTCTCTCTGCAGGTACAGTCAGAGCTGGCAATTCTAGACCCTTAGTGCAAGCAATTCAAGATCTGGTTTCTCTGCGATTAATTATCCAAACATAACAAACCGTTCCCAAGTAAGGCCTCCCATGTTTACAAAACAGATTCAGGGCGAACCTACTACAATCGACCTCAATTCATCAGCGTCTGGAAAGCACTCGAATCCAATACCAGGGGTGGGAGGCGAGCCAGGAAATGTGTTTTCAATTGGCGTGCACTGAGATGAGCTCAAACAGGATTTCAAGTCACTGTTCCTGCAGCACTCACCAGTGTAGTTCTTATCGTGTTAAACGTCGCATACTTCCCATGCAAGGGTGGTGCACCGTCCGTACAGGAACATAAGCCTCAGCAAATTACGTTCCCTCCTTTCATTGCAAGACTAATGTAACTTGACCCATACAGACGTCCCAGTGCACAGTCAGTGTTTTGGAGATGACGGTGTTGGACTGGGGTGTACAAAGTTAAAAATCACACAACACCAGGATATTGTCCAACAGGTTTAACTGGAAGCACACTAGCTTTCGGAGCGACGCTCCTTCATCAGGTGATGTGGTCCACAACCATCTGATGAAGGAGCGGCGCTCTGAAAGCTAGTGTGTTTCCAATTAAAATTGTTGGACCATAACTTGGTATTGTGTGATTTTTAACTTTGTACAGTCAGTGTGTCAGACAATGGTCCTCACATAACAAGTCAGCAGTCAATCAGTCAACAATACCTAGGTATTGTGCCCTTCACCCTCATGAGGTTAGCAACAGCCAATCAATGAGGGACTAACCTGCCTTCTTGACCATTAGCACACATCAGTGACTTGATATAACGGGAGGACCTCTAAGGCCACTCGACAGGGCAGTCAAGAGTCAAACCGTGTCGGTGTGATGGCACCCATAGCCCAGAACAAGCTGGGGCAGGTTTTATATCTTTAAAAAAGGACATTGCTGTCAAAGTCTCAACTGGTTCATCAAATCTCACAGTTTCATGGTCACAGATGCCAGATTCATTTCTTCCACTGTTCATTTTTTTTCCAAAATAAACAGAATTCAAGTTCTCAAAATGTCTTCGATTCTCAAAGAACTCACTTTCACTGGAATATTACATCCAGACCTCTGGGCTCCACTCCATACCATTAATGTGCCCTGTATTGCCTTCACCCAATACATTATGAGGCAATGTGACCTGTATCTGATTGCTGGAATTCCCCTCCCCATGAGTACGGCTCACCCCTCAGTCTACAGTGGACAGTGTGTTCACTCGAGTACTTAGTGATGGTCAGTCACTACTGCACTGGGTATCCTCATCAGTCAGACAGCAGCGCTGAAGAGCGGACACAGTTGGGAGGCATAACTTTGGAGCTAATACTGGTCATTCACATAAGTGCCACATTTGTGAAGCTTAATGGTACAGATTCCTTGTTTTGCCAAAGGTAGACTGTGTGTTGAGGTGTGTGGGATTAATGAGGTCCACATTCAGTTACTCTGGCAAGGAACACGTGTTAATAAAAATTGAGAGGGGTAGGAGCACTATACAAGGGCTCAGTAGGCAACTGCATTGCTCCAGTGTGGCGCAGATCCAACTCCACGCAGGAAACCACCCAGCTTTGCTCCTGACCTGGTTCAGGAAAGTACTGGTGGAGAGGCTTCTGGGATGGAGGACAAGTGGGGATACACATGATACGCACTCCTGTTTGCACACATCAGGCAAGAGCAATATTGGCCACTTCTACAATGTCTCACTTGCTGAAACAACTCATTGCTCACAGATTAAGACTGCCCAGTTGCAAAAGGAGACCTCCCCACATGTTTGTGAGATGTCTAGAAGAAGATGGGTCAGCACTTTCAGGGAGTGTGTGAACTAAAACACAATGAAACAAAGTGCAGGATCGAGAACCAAGGATATGACCTCATGATGTGGGAGCAGGAGTAAGCCATTCAAGTCCATTGAATCTGCTCTGCCATTCACAAGACCATGGCTGATCTGATTATCCTCAACTCCACTTTCCGGCCCCCTTAATTCCCTGACCAATTATGAATCTACCTCAGCCTTGAATATTCTTAATGATCCAACCTCAATGGTAAGGAGTTCTACACAATCGCTACTCTCAGAAGAAAGTTGTAGAACCCCTACAGTGCGGAAAGAGGCCATTCGACCCAGCGGGTCTGCACTGACCCTCCGAAGAGCATCCCACCCAGACACACACCCCAGCCTCTCCCTTTAACCCTGCATTTCCCACGGTCAATCCATCTAACACGCACATCTTCGGGCTGTTGGGGGAAACCAGAGCACCCTGGAAGAAACCCACACAGAAGCAGGGAGAATGTGCAAACACCACACAGACATTTGCCCGAGGCTAGAATCGAACTTGGGTCCCTGGCACTGTGAGGCAGCAGTGCTAACCACTGAGCCACTGTGCAACCCTCACTCCTCCTCACCTCGGTCTTAAATGGGCAGCCCATTATTCTGAGATTCGAACCTTTTGTGCTAGATTCTTCCACAGGGGCCACTCTGCTCTGGTTTCTCTTCCATGTCAAACAGAGAAATCCAATAATAATTTCCAAAACTGATTATAAAAAAGAGTCAATTCCCCAACTGAGCTAACAGTGGGGGAGTGAATTGGTTGACACATTCAACCATTCAAAAAAGGAAAAATTAATCTATACCCAAGTGGTCTACGGTCTCTCCACTCTGCTCACTTTTATCAGACAAGGTTCCATTAACAGTGAATTGCTTAGTAATCAATAAAACATTGAATCTGAAGGTGCTGGTCAGTGACAATAATGCATTACTCTCTATACTTCCGTTGACTCTCCTCTCAGGTTGCCTGCATCAATGCTCCACTTGCACATTAAAACAGGAAGCAAGATTAGCTCCACTTCCTTTTCTCGTTTCTTGTGAGGTCTAGAAGGGCTCTGCAGAAGGACAACTGATATCCATTATTGAAAGGGTTAAATTATAAGGGTGGCTGACTGGATGTTCTTGTGGGTTTCACACCAGAAGGTGGAATAATTGAAACTGACAGCACTTAGTGCATTGGTGTGGAAAGAGTATCGAGTGTGCTGTGTATTAGAATGGGGCATGGAACCTTTTGGAATTCTGAGCTTTTGCATATAAGGTTATAATAGGGGTTCCATTCAATTTTATGCTGGCATACGAGATGGACCCTATTGAACTTGGAACTCTCTGTGTGCATTTTGGGTCATAGAAATCTCTGTCCAAAGGAAGGAATTCCTTTCCCTATTTTATCTGAAAGTAGGTTAACTAATCCTATTAATGCTCCGGCAGCTCCTACTCACAACACGTGCTGTAGCTCCCTGTCAAATGCGCACCGCACCAACTGTTCACTCCAAAGAAAATGCATTTTCCTTTTCTAAGAAAATTGATTTCCTTACTTTACCTGCGATTCTTTCGCATTAACTTCAAGACTGTTGTGATATAGCACTATGTTTCTGAAACATCTTTGATATCACTACAAAAAGAGACATACTTTTAAACTGATTTCACTTGCACGCATCAGGACAGACATAAGAATGCCAAATTTCAAAGGGGGCAGCAATTTATAGTGCATAAGAAAAGGTGCTGATCAGTCGACCCTGATTAGTTGATATGTGGCCATGGAGAATGTGCCAGGGAACTATCACTGAATTCCAAAAAGGCATAATGCCTGGGCAGATTCCTGTGTATGAATATACATATATATATATCGCTTCAAATAAGCCTCAGTGGACCACATTGGAAGTCCAAAAATCTTAAGTTAGTTTTTGGTATATCGTTTACACGAGATTGATTACAGAATCACATTGAACATTAGACATTATGTTCCAAGTTTTGCAAGCACAGACTGGTTGAGTGCAGTCAGACCTCTGACTATTGCAAACAGCAAAAGGAATGTGTCATTTACTACAGTCCACCTGTTAAGATGTACATCCTACATATCCTGCACCAGAATTTCATAAACCACACAGAGTCACAGTCATACCCTTCGGTCCAACCAGTCCATGCCGCCCCAACCAAAACTAGTCCCACCTGTCTGTGCATGGCCCATATCCCTCCAAACATTTCTTATTTGTGTACTTATCCAAGTGTCTTTTAAATGTTGTAACTGTACCCACATCCACCATTTCAACTGGAAGTTCATTCCACACATGAATCACTCTGTGTAAACAAAATTGCCCCACGTATCTTTTTTTAAATCTTTCTCCTCTCACCTTAAAAATATGCCACTGAGTCTTGAAATGTCCCACCCTCGGGGAAAATACCTTTACTATTCACTCTATCCGTGCCCCTCATGATTTTATAAACTTCTAAAAGGTTAGCCCTCAACCTCCCATGGTCCAGTGGAGTAAGTGCCAGCCTCTCCTTATAACTCAAACCCTCCATTCCCAGCAACATCCTGGTGAACCTTTTTCTGAACCCTCTCCAAGTTAATAACATACAGCAGGGTGACCAGAACTGGGCACATTACTCCAGAATCATCCTCACCAATGCCTTGTACATCCTCAACATAACGCCCCAACCCTTATACTCAAAGGTCTGAGCAATGAAGGCAAGGGTGCCAAGCATCATCACTTGTTTGTATCCTGGTCTAGGCAGAAGGCCATTCTGGGGTGACCCAGTGGCTCAGCAGTTAGCACTGCAGCCTCACAGTGCCAGGGACCCAGGTTTGATACCAGCCTTGGATGACTGTCTGGGTCGAGTTTGCACATTCTCCTCATGAATGTGTGGGTTTTCCTCCAGGTGCTCTGGTTTCCTCCCACAGTCCAAAGATGTGCAGGTCAGGTGGTTTGGCCATGGAAAATGCAGGATAACAGGGATAGGGTAGGGGGCGAGTCTGGGTGGAATGCTCTTCAGAGGGTGGGTGTGGACTTGTTGGGCTGAATGGCCTGTTTCCACACTGTAGGGATTCTATGATTCTGGGTCAATGGCACCGACCTTGCCGAATAAACCATATCTCATGAAAGACTGAAAGAAAAAAAACAAAATGCTTATGCAATTGGGTCAAGTCACTCTGAAAATAAACTCATCTCCTTTCCACTCATTCATGCTCTAAATAACGTCACATCATTGACAAATTGGAAAACAAAACCATGCAACCCAAGAGGTGCTGCAAAGTGCACACAGCCAATGAAGAGCTATTGAAGTGTAGTCACTATTGCTATGGAAACATGACATTTGCTCACAGCGAGCTCCCATAAAAGAGCAGAAATGACCCGGTCACATACTTTAGTGATGTCTGTTGAGGGAACAATATTAGTCGGGGCCCTAGGGAGAACCTCCCTCTTCCTGTTCAAAAGAGGCCAACTTATGTGACAGACAAGACTCCGCCTTAAAGCCTCATTCTAAAGACACCATTTTGGCACTGAAGTGTAGCACACCGTCAGCGCTGCAATGTGGTGTCAGCTCACATTATGTGCTCAGGTCTCTCAGTCCCCCTTAGTTCAGTTTGTTTTGTAACATTTGTGAGACGGTGACTGACACCTTACCTCGGAAGTCAAGTCAAACAGCCGATTAACCAAGAACCCTCCATATTAAAAAGTACTTCATTTTGATCTCTACCCTTATCGTGTTGGCCTGAATCTTCAACAATCATTCATTTTTTTAAGCTCAGACCCTTTCATATTAAAGAATTTGCAACAGAACTGTAACATCCTTTCTGTGAGTGAAGGTCACAACCTCCCAGGTGGCCCTAATGAACTTCAAGGACAGACTCAACTCAAAATAAAACCTAGAGGAGCCCAGCTTTCTAATTCTTCTTCCATTTACATTTCTTCTTTTAAATGTTTTCACATTTGCACTCCCACATCTATCTGGCCTCAATTGCACTGATAAGGAGCTAGAATCTCTACAGTGTGGAAACAGGCCCTTCAGTCCAACAGATCCACACCGATCCTCCGAAGAGTAACCCACCCAGATCCATTCCTCTATATTTACCCCTGAGTAGTGCGCCTAACCTACACATCTCTGAACACTATAGACTTGCATGCATCAGGACAGACATAAGAATGCCAAATTTCAAAGGGGGCAGCAATTTATAGTGCATAAGAAAAGGCGCTGATCAGTCGACTCTGATTAGTTGATATGTGGCCATGGAGAATGTGCCAGGGAACTATCACTGAATTCCAAAAAGGCATAATGCCTGGGCAGATTCCTGTGTATGAATATACATATATATATATCACTTCAAATAAGCCTCAGTGGACCACATTGGAAGTCCAAAAAATCTTAAGCATGGCCAATTCAACTGGCCTGCACATCTTTGGATTGTGGGAGGAAACTGAAGCATCCAAAGGAAACCCACGCAGACACGGGAAGAATGTGCAAACTCCACACAGACAGTTGCCCGAGACTGGAATCAAACCCAGGCCCTTGGTGCTGGGAGGCAGTAGTGCTAACCACTGAGCCATCATGCTGTCCAAGCTTCATGTTTAATTTTACCATTCTGAATTAGCATTCCAAAAAGTTCGTAAAGCAGGAGAGGGGTGGAAAAACTAAGGAAGGGACAGGATATGTAATGTATGAAGTTCTAATATAAGCGCTGTTATTTACCATGTATTCTCGGGATGTGCTGCTTCAATGGCCTGGCCCCAGTTGCCCTCCAGAGGTAGTAAATGGGCTGCCCCTTGGGACCACTGCAGTCCCTGGGGTGAAGCTGCCTCCACAATGATTCTGTTGTTTGAGTGGCTTGGCTAATGTTGTGGACCAGGCCAGACACCCTCAAGGTATTTTAAGAAGGCAGCCTAGAACCTAACTTTTTTCTTATTTTAAAGGTGGATGTGAAGTGAATGTTCCGGGGGAGTGGTGAAGAGGTCCATTGACAGGAACGAAAATACTCATGATCACATCAGCTCACCGGTGGGCGGGTTTCCTGCCCTCCCAGCCGCTGGAGATGAAACATAGGTGGCAATAAATCCCCATGTGGAAGTCAGAACGGTAACCTGGTGACTCCAGCCTGCTGTGCGCTCCTCCAGCTTTGGACAGCGGGCACAGGACTTCAGGGCACATTCAGCGGGCAGGAACTGTATTGACCCACCCCGCTTCACACCCATCCACCCGTAGACAAAGCTGGGTGCCGATAACCCTCTACCGAACATGCCTGGCAGGGCTTGTCCAGACTGCCTGACCTTGCAAGATGGTACCAGTGCCAGGAATGGTGGGAGGTCCTGGTTGGCTGTGGCAAGGATAGTAAAGCAACAAGCTAAGAGCCACAGCTGGGTGTGGTGCAAAGACAATGAGGTGACTTTGGAAGGATAGCATGAGAAAACATCACCTGGAATCACGGGGTGGGATTGAGCCCTTCCTGAAATTCACTAAAATCGACAACAATAGCCAATTTCTGGTAAAGGTCAGTCCACTGTTGCTGCTGTGTACAGTTCTCTGCAGTACGACAACACACAAAGGGACAGAGCGCTCTGAACTAACTGTGAAAGTATCACAAATAAGTTTGCAACTCAATGGTCATCTAGTTAAAAATCACACAACACCAGGTTATAACCCAACAGGTTTATTTGGAAACGTAAGCAGAGAGCTCCACTGGACTAAGGAATCTCACCTCTCCCTCTTCTATCCAGTCGGAACCTAGGCGCATGTTTTCCTTCATTAATACCTTTATCACTTTATTCTTCACAGGAGGACGATAAATTCTCACTGCAAGCTAAGCAACTCTCTCTATTTGACTTTGTTTATGTAAATGACTAGGCTTGGGGTCCTTCACCTAATTGACTCTTTTCACTTTACATTCACTGCTTACACTGTTATAGCCCATCAGAAACATGACTTCAATAAAATCCACCCCAGAATCCTCTCTAGCTCCAATCAGTGATTAACATTCACCACTGCAAGTGATTCCCCTACAAGTTCTGACTGGTCTTAGTCTACCTTATGAATCAATTCTCAAATTGGATTTTTTTTCAAAAAAACATAAACCACGTTCTCTGCATCTGCTACAAATCCAAGTTGGTCAAGCAGGATCTGCCCATTCGAATAAATGACAGTCAGTTATTCATAACTGAACCCACGCTAACTGCCTGCAATATTCCATGTTGATTTAGGGCTCCCCCTTTGTCACTCTCCAGTCCATGACTTGTTCTGAAAATTCAGCATCAATTGTTATCTGAAGACTCAGACAAATTCAGTATGAGAAAGTAATGGAAAACACCCTCTCTCCACAGGTACAGCCTAATCCGTTGCATGTTTCCTGCATTTTTTAATATTTTGTTTCAGTTTTCTGGGACCTTTGGTGCTGCTTTTGTGTCTGAGGTACCTGCACCACTGCAAGAGGTGGCTCAGTGGTTAGCACTACTGTCTACCACACCAGGACTGGGCTCGATTTGGCCTTCGAGTGACTGTCTTTGGGGAGTTTGCTCGTTCTCTGGATCTGCACCGGGTTCCTTCAGTTTTCTCCCACAGTCCAACAAGGAGTAGGCTTGGTGGATTGGCCATGGGAAATTGTCCGTAGTGTCCAAGGATGTGCAGGCTAGGTGGTTTAGCCATGGGAAATGCAAGGTTACAGGGACAGGGTGGGTCTGGGTGGGCTGCGCTTCAGAGGGTTGGTGTGGACTTGCTGGACCAAATGACCTGCTCCCATGATGTAAGGATTTCATGAGATCCCCCTCACCTGATGACCCCTGTAGATTTAAAGTCTGACACTCAGCCTCAGTAACCCAGCCTCTACAAATCTCTCTATGATGGAATTCCAAAGACCAATCACCCTCAGAGAGAAACAAGACTCTCTTCTCAAGTGGGAAGTCCCTAATTTTCAAAATGTGTCCCAGCGTTCTTGATTTCTTGACAAGGGGATTTACACTGAACTACATTTTTATGGAGTTGCAGCAATTCTGTGCCTTACCCAAAATAGCATCTAGACTCCAGATCTGACAGTTCTGTCACATTTTCCTGCAGATTTCATTTTCACCTGAGGTAAATTCGAAAGGGCTAGTTTTGGCAGGCATGAGGCCTTATCTCAAGAGTGAAAGAGTTATTTTATTTTAAGAGGTCAGAGTAGCGATAATATTCATAAAAAGGTAGATACAGTCTACAAACTGTCAAACTGTGAAGTTATTTTAATCCCCTGCCCTTCTAATTTAGGGAGGTGATGGCCTAGTGGTACTATTGCTGGTCTGTTAGTCCAGAGACCCAGCTACTATTCCAGGGACCTGAGTTTAAATCCTGCCTTGCTAAATGGTGGAGTTTGAATTCAATTTTTAAAAAATCTGGAACTGAGTGTCTAATGATGACCATGAAACCATCATCAGTTGTTGTCAGAAAAAAACCCATCTGGTTCACTACTATCCTTTAGGGAAGGAAACTACCATCCTTACCTGGTCTGGCCGACATGTGAATCCAGACCTTCAGCAATGTGCCTGACTCTTAACTGCACACTGGGCAATAAGTTCTGGCCTCGCTAGCAATCTACACATCCCACGAGCGAATTAAAAAATTTAGAAAACCACTGTGCTTCATCTCAGAGTTGCTGAATGAAAATTGATTCAATGACTCTTTATAGGAGGTCTGACACAATGGAATTCTTACTGTTTCATTGCTTTCAAAGGGCATCTGTAGCACATTAGCAGGGGGACTGTACATTCATTTGATTGACAACCACAAGACATCATCAAGGGATCAGCAGTTGTTGAGATTAGATTAGATTAGATTCCCTACAGTGTGGAAACAGGCCCTTTGGCCCAATAAGTCCACACCGTCCCTTCGAACAGTAACCCACACAGACCCATTCCCTCTGACTAATGCACCAACACTATGGGCAATTTAACATGGCCAATTCACCTGGGAGTGGTTTGTTTTTGCAAGGAATTAAGTACTCAAGGAGATTTAAATGTTGACCAACAATCTTTCATCACTGGGAGTGTTTTCTTTAACGTAATAGCTCTTGAAAACTTATTTAATTTCAGCAAGGTGCCCGAGATCTGCCAATGATGACTACTGCGAAAGTTGGTACATAGGGTGTAAGAATCAATGGTGGTGGGTAAAATGGCACTAATTGGCACACGGCTTATAAAAGGGCTTTAGGAATAGGTGGAAGGGTATGGGGCCAGGGTGGGGATTGAGGGCTAGGAGGCTCATTATTGAGTGACACAAGTGAGTATACACACATACACACACACACACAAACACACAATCCCTTAAAAAAAGGAAGCTTTATAAAGAAAATGTCTTCACTCGTCACCTTCCTGCATTCAGAGGGCCATTTTCTTTCTGGCCTCATGGTAGTGAGACATAGCAGATACGTTCTGAAAACCCATTACTTCACTAACACTGTAATTTCCAATCAACCACTGCTACACTCTCAGAAATTCAGAATAACTGCTGAAATCAAAGCGGTGATCGAGCAGCCTTGCTTCATATCTGCACATTAACAGTTGGACGAAACAGATCTGATCGGGCTTTCTAAATGCAAGTTAAAATTAAAACTAAGCTTCAACAAATTGTGGGCTACAGGCACAACTGTGAGCTGGTTTCTGATGTTCAACAGGTATAGGGTAAGAGTACCTGAACAAGATCTGATTTCACACCAGATCTTTGGATTGAACACCACTAGCATGGTGCATTGAGGGTTGAATGCACTGCATTGTCCTCTCTCTGGTGGAGGTGGTGTGGGGGGGTGGCACGTATGTGGGTGGGGAAGGGTAAAGAATGGGATCCATTGAATACCAAACGTATACTCCACCTCCTTCCTGCCACCTCAGCTGTTAAGCTCTGGATAAGGTCCATGGGTAAGGGAAATTAATAGGTCAGTGAGTGCCCACTTGAGGGCCTCAATGCGCCACCAACCTCACGACTGGCTGTCTCAGCAATGACTACTTTCCACCAGTGAGACTGGGTGATGCATATGTCTCTATGCGAGAGCAATTGTGGGCATTAACAGGTGGTGGCAGAGATGGTCACTGAAAACCACACCTCTCATCTGCCCTCTGACACCTTGACCCCTGACATCATACCATTGAGCCTCCCAACACCCCTTTCCCATCCAAAGACAGATAGACTTGTAGAGTCAGAGTCATAGAGATGTACAGCACGGAAACAGACCCTTCACTCCAACCAGATTTGCCAACCCAATCTAGTCCCACCTACCAGCACTTCGCCCATTTCCCTACAAACCCTTCCTATTCTTATACCCATCCAAATGCCTTTTAAATGTTGCAATTGCACTAGCCTCCACCACTTCCTCATTCCATAAACATACCACCCTCTGCGTGAAAATGTTGCCCCTTAGGTCTCTTTTATATCTTTTAGGTCTCTTTTATATCTTTCCCCTCTCACCCTAAACCTATGCCCTCTCATTCTGGACTCCCCATGTTTCTGCGGACAAGGTCAACACAGGATGTTCCAGTAACAGAGAAGTTCAGGACCAGGGGGTCACAGTCTATGGATACAGGTTAGGTCATTTAGGACTGAGATAAGGAGAAATTTCTTCACCAAGAATGGGGAGCCTGTGGCATTCTCTACCCCCGGAAGTAGTTAAGACCACAAACCATTGACTGTTCTGACGCAGAAATTAAGTATAGTACTTCAGGCTAAATGGATCAAAGGGAGAAAATAGAAACAGGAAACGGAATTGGATAATCAGTCAAGATCAAATGGAATGGCAGAGTAGACTTGAAGGGCCTACATGTGTTTATTTTCTCCGTTTCTATGTTTCATGCTGGTGCAGTTCTTCATGAGGTTGTGCAACCTAGGCCTCCCAAAGCACTCTCCAACACCCAATGACTGTCTACCTCTTCAGGCAAGGCAGGGTTTCTCTAGCAAGCCATCTACAGGCCACGGAAGACACTCAGCACCACACGGTGGCCTAGACTAAATACGCTTTTTTTTTTGCACAATGCTTTAAAATTAAATGAAAGCCACGGAGGGTGGGAGAGAATACGTTAGTTCTGGGTCTGTATTTCTGTTGAAGGAGGAGTAGGTTCAGCTCGAGATTACCATTGCCCACAGGTGCTGACATCATCTATACGAGGCTACAAATCTATGCTATTCCTTTGCTGCCTCACCCTATCACCAAGACATGTGTCAATCTATTGTGCAAGTGTCAACAATCTATTCCAGAGAGGGGCAGGAAGACAAACCCAGGGAGCAGCTCTCACACACTACCTATACATTACTCCACAGGCATTACTATAAAGCAGACAGGAAGCCAGACGGATGTCTATTGTCTCACTCGAACGCATTAAAGCAACAAGCCAACTACTACACCCAGCAAGTCTTTTGTGTACATTTTACACCAGATGTCTGCTTGGATGTAACAATATTGACTAATCCTCTGCCCATGCATCACACAGTTAGGAAAATGTGCCTTTTCTAACTGCCATCCAGGTAAACATTAGGGAGATTTGGACAATCATATAGAGAACTGTTAGACTGTATATCACACACTGCGATAGATTACATGCTGTGCCTTTCAGCAGCTGGACTGACATTGATTCTGATCACATCAAGACTTGGGCATCCAACCAACAACTGCTTAGTCGACTGGGACAGATGAACAGAGAGCAAAGTGTGCAACACAACAATTTCTGTTGATTCATGCATGGGAATCGCTGGCTGGGCTGGCATTAATTGCCTAACCCTGACTTGGGCATATCCCACAGAGGCTCCAAGAACCCACAGCCCCTGGGTAATTCTCCAGCACCATCGGGAAGGTGGAACACTCTGCTTAACAAACACGGAGGTTTGAAGAACTTGAACCCAGTCAGACAATTGCTGAAAGTAACAAACTTGCTTCTATTTCTGTCTCATCAGAATTCTGGCACTAAGAGTATGACCAGAAGAACAATAAATTTCAACAGGCAGTATGCAGTCTCAACATTAACCAGAGGTAAGCAAGATACCGTATTCCAGTTCGATTTGCTGCCAAATTTCAATCTCTCTGTATTTATTATATCCTACAATGCCAGGTAAACAAGGGGGAGACATGTATTTATACTGGCATGAGGAACAATTCATTGCTCTACATTTCCCTTCTCCATCCTCCCTGCTGACTCAAGCAGTTCTAGGGTCTGGAGGAGGAGGCAATCGCTTTTTCCAGCTTTTACACAAATGGGGTATAAAGTTCATAAATGAAAAAAAGAGTTTTATCGAGGCCAACAGGTGATGTAATGTGCTAAACCAGGCTCATTGCTGAGTAACGTGGACCTATTGAAGGCACAGGAGACAGTGAGGTCTGCGGATGCTGGAGATCAAAGTTGAGAGTGTGGCGCTGCAAAAGCACAGCAGGTCAGGCAGCATCTGAGGAGCAGGAGAATCGATGTTTCTAGCATAAGCTCTTCATCAGGAATAAGGGATGAAGGGCTCCGGCCTGAAATGTTGATTTTCCTGCTCCTCGGATGCTGCCTGACCTGCTGTGCTTTTCCAGCAACACACTCAACTACTGAAGACACGGTCAAGGACAAACACAATGAGAACTGAGGGTTTAGTTTCAAGTTTCATCATAATAGACAGAGAGAGAGATGGACAGCAAACTATTCCAGCTCTCAGAATTATAAGGTAGATGTTGAGGAACATCAACACAAATCCATTTCTCTTTGTACTCATTTATTTCTTCCCATTGTGAAAGTAATGGCCCTTTTTTAGAACATAAATCCGAGGGGAGCGGGCATTGCAGAATGGTGCAATCTCATTGTGACTGATTTTCCCGTTGCTCCCAAAACAATTCCCTCCTCAACTAATCTAAATGTCGCACACCTTACTCCAGAGCCGTAAAGATTACCTACCATGGCCTCCCCATCTTCCACCATGTCAAGGGATTCTTTGGCTAACTTGTAGATTAGCTCACTTCATGCCCTCCTGAAACGTGCCAAAGTGCTTTACGAGATCTTCAAGGGGTGTCATCTGCAAACTTTGAAATGTGCCCCTTGTACCCAAGTTGAGAGCATTAGTAGTTAATAATTTTTAAAAAAGTGGTCTTGATACTGCTGCCTAGGAGACACAAGTGTAAACTCCCCTCCAGTCTGAAAAACAATGATTCATATTTCTTCTCTGCTTTCTGCCTTGCTGCTGATTCTCTATTCACACAGCAGCATTGAATGTGGCAGCCACTATCAGATCCATTACACAGTCCCTTTTGACTGTTCATATACATGTCATCAACCGCACTATCCTCAAGAATCATCTGTTAAGAGTTGAGGAACTCACTCAAGTTAGTCAAGCACAAAATGTGCTTTTATCAAAAGCAATGTGTTATCACAGGCATTTATTCCTCCATAATCATTGCAAATAATCAGAGTGGAACTGTACCTCAGTCATGTGTTCGTCTGGACACGCTTTGCAGGTACGCAATTCACAGAGCTCCAAGGAGGGCCAACAGACCTGGACAAATCGGTCCCAACTCCTGCAAAGGGATAGGCATTGACCGACTGACTGCAACAATGCCACCAGCCAGACATGTTGACGGACACTAGCTGCCAAACCCATGACAGTGAAAGCAGCCAATCCAGTCATAGAGTCATGGAGCTGTACAGCATAGAAACAGATCCTTCAGTCCACCTTGTCCATGCTGACCAGATATTCCAAATGAATCTAGTTTCATTTGCCAGCATTTGGCCCACATCCCTCTAACTCCTTCCTATTCATATACCCATCCAGATGCCTTTTAAACGTAATAATTGTACCAGCCTCTGCCACTTCCTCTGGCAGCTCATTTCATACATGAAAACGTTGCCCCTTAGGTCTCTTTTATATCTTTCCCCTCTCACCTATGTCCTCTAATTCTGGGGTCCCTCAACGCAGGGAAAATACCTTGTCTATTTACCTTATTAAAGTCCCTCATGATTTTATAAACCTCTAGAAGGTCAACCCCACAGCCTCAGACGCTCCAGGAAAAACCGCCCCAGTTTATTCATCCTCTTCCTATAGCTCAAATCCTCCAACACCCTGGCAATATCCTTGTAAATCTTTTCTGAACCCTTTCAAGTTTCCTTCCAAAAGGAAGGAGACCAGAATTGCACGCAGAATTCCAAACTTGGCCTAACCAATGTCCTGTACAGCAAAACATGGCCTAACTAATTGCCTCATTTCACTGTCGCCCTGGTGATAATGGACGTGAATCCAGCTCTTCTCCACTAACAGCTACTGGAAGCTCACTTGTCAACCCACAAGGTGGGTCCCTGCAGCGCTTCGGATCAAGTGGATCAATTCGTTTTAGTTCGAGCCTGCCATTTTCGCCCAGAACCAGAGCAAGTGTCCACTGCTGCAGTGGGAAGAGGGTCCTGACAGCCAGTGACTTGTGTCCGTGGCGCGCCTGTTTTCAATGAGCACCCACGCATCCAATCACAGGGTGAAAACTCGGGAGGCTGTAGTTTAACAGGGCTGTTAAAAAAAAAAGGCCTTTGCTTCTCTTTTGGTATATGTGCTGGCGCAACAGGTTCCCAGGCTGCAGAAATAATTATCCCCGTCTGTCCAGGTGGACAAGTGCAGGCAAAGTTATGTCGTGCTTGTTTTTGAGCAGTTCAGCCTGGAAGCAAATCAAGGCTTTCAGCGATCAGCCTTTTTATGCTCCTGGCAAAGCGTCCGAGAATAAATTTTCTCCCCAAAGTCATCTGTCAGGGAACTTGGTGGAATAAAAGTAACAATCTTCACAAGCTTTTCTGTGGAAGGAAGAAGGTTTGCATATTTGGAGATCTGAGGAGAAACTGGAATGTGCTATTTTACACTAACAGCTGATTTATGTAGCTATTTATATAGAGAGGTATTGACTGTGTTCCAGCCAACAGTGTTCCCTGGGAGAAAAGCTTGAAGTTTGGAGATGTGAATTCCAACCTCCTCTGCTTGATCTCACTCATATCCAGGGTCTCAAATCTTTGGAAACATCCTTGCTCAGATATGCCTGGAAAAAATTTCATTGGCAATGCAGCCCCTTGGTAGTAAAGAACGTGAATACTGCTGGACAGAGAGAGAGAGAGAGAGAGAGAAAGAGAGAGAGAAAAGGAGAGAGACAGAGACAGAAACAAAGTAAGAGATAGAGTCATAAAGCACAGAAACAGACCCTTCGGTCCAATTAGTCCATGCTGACCATGTTCCCAAACCAAACTAGTCCCACTGGCCAGCATTTGGCCCATATCCCTCCAAATCTTTCCTATTCATGAACGTATCCAAATTTCTTTTAAACATTATAATGTTCCCACATCCAGCACTTTCTCTGTCAGTTCATTCCACACAGTAACCACTGTAAAAAAAAAACTGCTCTTCAGGTCCTTTTTAAATCTTTCTCCTTTCACCTTAAAAATATGCCGCCTCGTCTTGAAATCCCCCAGCTTAGGGAAGCGACTCCTGCCACTCACCTTATCTCATCCCCTCATGATTTTATAAACCTCGATAAGGTCACCCCCTCAACCTCCTACCCTCCAGTGAAAAATGACCCAGCCCATCCAGCCTCCCCTTATAACCCAAGCTTTCCATTCCTGGAAACACGCTGGTAAATCTTTTCTGAACCCTCTCCAATTTAGCGACATCCTTCCTATAGCAGAGTGACCAGAACTGAACGCAGTACTCCAACAGAGGCCTGGAGTACTGAGATGCAAAGACATAATAGGAACTTCCATGTTAAGGAAATTAATACAGTTTCATGAAAGAAAATAGTGTTTAAAAAAATCAGATCAAAAATATTTTTGAGGATATAAACAATTAGCAGATTGTACAAATTACAAAAAAAGGATTTGATGAGGTGCCTGACAAGAAGATATTGTACAAAATGAGGACTCCTAGAATTGGAAATAATATACTAACACAAATGAAAGACTGGTTAGTGTAGAGTGGAATAAAGGGTCCTTGTCACATTGTACCAGATCTAAAGAGTGGCAAACATAAAAACAGGACCTGAATCTCAATTATTTACAGACTGTTATAATTTGCTAGATGATGGGACTAAGAGTAATGTATTAATATTTGCTGATGATAATGAAAGATAGAAAAGAAACTTAAGCTGGGAGGTAAACTCAAAGAGACTACAAAAAGGATTTAACTTCCCAGAGGCCGGTATCCCAGTCACCAAGTCACCCTTTACACATGCACAGTACTTGACACTGATCCAACACCTTCAGAGCCAGCTCTCAGAGTGAGCAGAACCTCTCCTGTTCACATCTGTCAACCTGGGCTACCTGATTGGGGCTGTTAACCAGATCCAATCAGGGAACTCATATTCTATGAAGTCCACCTGGCTGACCGCATTACAAACACTACAGACAGATTAGGGCATTGAATTCATCTGCTACGACCTTGTCTAATGTGATGTTGTTCACTTTGGTAGGGAAAAGTTGAAAGGCAGTACAAATCATCTCCAAAATTGCAGGCCGTACGGATTTTAAATGGAGAGCTTGGGAAATACTGATAGCCAGGAGAATCCAGATGACTCTGAACAGCTATCACAAGAAGTTAACATGTGGTACAAAGAGTAATGGAAAAAGCAAATGCAATAGTAGCCTTTATCGCAAAGAGATTGGGGTATGAGAAGTGTTCCTGTAATTGGATTGGTGAGATTACACCAAAAACCTATTTTACTGGACAAACGGCATTATTTCCCCTGAAGAGAGTTCAATAAAGGGTGGTCTGGACTGACTCCCAGACTGAGACAATCTTACAATGGGGAAAATGCTGAATAAATGAGGCTTAAACTCCTTAGAATTTTTGAACTACGAGAGATGGTGATCTCCTTGGGATGTGTTAAATTGATGGCACGAGTATAGATACAGAGAGTGTTGGTCTCCAAACAATGGAGTCAACCATCCAAGGACTCAGACCAGGAAGAAATTCCTCTCTCAAAAGGATTGTGAAGTTTCCAGACCCCAGGGATCAGCGATTGCATACGTGTTCGGTTTACTCAAGTCAAAGCTTGATGGATGTCTTGCATGCTGAGGGAATTAAAGGATATTGGGACAGAGCGAGAAGCTGCCGTAGAGGTAAGCAATCAGTTGTGATTGGTGGTTGAATAGAGGAGCATGATTTTAAACACAAGCAAGCCTGTTGTAAACTGAGTGACACAGAGCTTATTTCATTGCAGAAACCAAAATCAATCTCACCCTCCTCTCTCCAACCAACATCCTGCCCAATCCCACCTCTCATGGGCAATAAAATATAAAACCTATTTTTTTCCCCTTTTTAATGCTGTACCACCATGAAATCCAATGACTAGCCCATAGTCTCCTGTAACACCACCATGTCCTGGAGCCTCTTTACAGCTGGAGACAGAACCTGGGAGCTTTCTGTGCTTTCTTCCTTTAAGGCATCTGAAAAAGTCAAAGCAAAATGTTCCTGGGCCAATTAATTTTGTTTTTAAAATCTCATGCCTACGTTGCGAAGGGGACATCTGCTCATTTAAAGCAAACAACATCCGATCCTCAGAATCCTAGAATTAATTTGTGAGTGATTTGATTTATTTATTGTCAATGTGTATTTTGTTACAAAATACAGTGAAAAAGAGTTGTATAGTGTCGCCACTCTCCAGTGTCATCAGTAAAATAAACCAAAACACAGAATATAAAGGCAGAAAAATATAGAAAAAAAAAGTGTTCAACTTTACAGTCCTTCTTGCAAAGTAGTTCACCCGTGGGCTTGTTGATGAGCCATGAGACCCTTTCACGCTGCTAGGACAAAAGTTGTCGCTCTTTGGCACCATCTTGCCTCCGCCAATGTCCTCAAGGCTTCCCTGGACCTTGCCAATCCTGACACCATCCAAAACCATAAGGTGGCAGAGCTAGCTCTGGGTGAGCCGTAGGGTCAGTCCTGAACTGGGGACTACACTGTGGCAATGACATCCAGCTGTGTGGGTACTGATGGTGTTTCGGCTTCTTGGTAATGATTGCATGTTGACTGGCTTCTCGCATCCACCACTTCACCAATCATTTCTTGTGAATTCTGTTTTTTGGTTAATTCATTCATGGGATGAGGGTGCCACTGACTAGGTAACGTTTAATACCCGTCCCTAACTTACCCAGAAGGCAGTTAAGAGGCAACCACATTGCTGGGGGTCAGGAGTCACATGTAGGACAGACCGGGTAAGGATGGCAGTTTCCTTCCCTTAAGGACGTTAATGAACCAGATGGGCTTTTCCTAACAATCGACAATGGATTCATTGCCATCAATAGGCTCAAGTCCAGATTTTTTTTTCATGGAACTCAAATTCCATTGCCTGCAGTGGCAAGGTTTGAACCCTGGTCCCACAGCATTACCTGGGTCTCCGAATTAACACTCCACTAGGCCATCACCTCCCTGTCTATACCTTGTTCAGACACACAAGCAATGTTGTATGCCTCAGTTACATATGACAAGCTTCCTGCTTGAATTTCTAATTTGAGGTTATTCTCTCAAAAAGACTAGTCTGAGCTTCCAAAGCCATCAGTGAATTCCAAGAACAACAAAGTCAGTCTCTGCAGTGAGCGCTTGCAGGGTTTCTAATACCCTACACAATTCGGGTCTCCCTGCTATAGAAAGGATGTTGTGAAACTTGAAAGGGTAAAGAAAAGATTTACAAGGATGTTGCCAGGGTTGGAGGATTTGAGCTATAGGGAGAGGCAGAATAGGCTGGGGCTGGTTTCCCTGGAGCGTTGGAGGCTGAGGGGTGACCTTATAGAGGTTTATAAAATCATGAAGGACATCGATAGATTTAATAGGCAAGGTCTTTTCCCCAGGGTAGGACAGTCCAAAATTAAAGGGCATAGAGTTAAGATGAGAGGGGAAAAATCTAAAAGGGAGCTAAGGGGCAATATTTCACACAAAGGGTGATACGTGTATGGAATGAGCTGCCAGAGGTAGTGATGGAGGCTAGTACAATTACAACATTTAAATGGCATCTGGATGGGTATGTGAATAGGAAGGGTTTAGAGGGATATGGTCCAAATGGCATTAGATTAGTTTAGGATATCGGGTCAGCATGGACGAACTGGACCAAGGTGTTTCCATGATGTAGATCTCTAGGACTCTAATTAACACATCACTTTACACACAGGTCATTACCACATCATTACTTGTAATAGATACACAATAAATCCAGTCAAAGATGGTCAAAAAGGTCAAACTTGGTTATATCTTGCCTTTTATTCGTAACACCAGATAGACAGAATGTATATTGGGAGAACAAGAACAAAGAAGTGAAAGCAACATCATTCTGGAGACTGCCTCAAAGTTTATCCCCACCAAGAAACAACATAGGCTCATAGCGCACCTTCCACACACCCAAACTATCCCAAAGCACTCTGCAGCCAAGGATGGACTTTCAAAGTGTAGTCACTGCTGTCATATACAAGATGCAACAGCCAATTTGTACATAGCAAGCTCCTACATACAGCACTGGAATAGGAATCTGTTTCAATGATGCTGGTTGGAGGTTAGCCATTGAGCCAGGACTTAAGTCTAAGAATAAGGGGTGAGCCATTCCGGACTGAGGTGACAAAGAACTTCTTCACTTAGAGTTGTGAGCCTGTGGAATTCTCTACCACAGAACGCTGTTGGGACCAGTTCATTAGATATATCCAAAAGGAAGCTGGACGTGGCCCTTGCAGCTAAAAGGATCAAGGGGTATGGAGAGAAAGAGAGAGTAGCATACTGAGATTGCATGATCAGTTATGATCATATTGAATGAGGGTGCAGGATCAAAGGGCCAAAATGCCTACTCCCGCATCTGTTTTCTACATTTCTATAATGTGAGGTCCCCTACATTTCATTGAAACAGTGCAATGGTAATCCCTACATGCTTCTGAAAGGGTAACAGCCATGTCATTGCCAATTTTTCTGCCTTTCTAAAATAAAAAGGTGTTGCTAATGTCAAGAATGGCACACAAGTCAATGTGCTGTTACGATTCCACGTGCTAAAATTCCATGTGAGGAAAAAAAACAGCAAATTTGGTCTGCTCCCTGATGTACATGGACCATCATATAAGCTCAGGGCTTGTGAACACTAAATTGACAATCCATTGCTTTTTACAGCTCAGAGGGAAATGAGTCAGCACATTGGAACTGAGAGAGAGGGAGAGGGAGAGAAAGCAATAGGGTATCTGAAGTGCAAAAAGCAATGCAGGAGTAGGCAATATCTTAAAGGGGGGATCCTCCTTGGGGATGTGGGTGGGGAGGAGGCAGAGAGAGAGAGAAGCATCCATTACATACAGCATAGACAGAACAGAATGCCTTTTACACAGCTTAAACAAATATTTACAGGGTGAAAATTCAGCCATGTTACACATATCAAACAGGGGTCCCACTGAGTGTACAATTATCAACATTATGCACTTATTCTGCATTTCATGACACCTGGCACCAAAGTTTGAGTCACCAGGTGCAGTAATGGAGTATGCATAGAGTTGCACCTTGTGTTATAGTGTAGTACTACATACATTATGCAGTGATAATGATATTATGGCATTTTTGATATACGTTGACCACATGGCAATATGTTCATAGATCATGGAATCATAAAATCCCTCAGTGTGGAAACAGGCCATTTGGCCCAACACGTTCACACTGACCCTCTGCAGAGTAACCCACCCAAACCCATTCTCCTTCCCTATTACTCTACATTTCCCCTGACTAACGCACCTAAGCTGCACTCCCCTGAACGTTATGAGCAATTCAGCACTGCTGTGATACAAACCATCCCGAAGACAGTAACTGTTTGGTGATTCTAGTGAGACTAAATTGGTACTTTATGAAGTTACACATGGTGACCCAGATCCAAATGCCCACGTACTCAGTCCATTCCACCCCCCTCACAATGAAAAAAATTCTTACACTCTTCTGACACAAAAAAGATTGCAAACCCCAAAGCCTTCAGCTCATCTCTCCCTCCACTGATGCCAACTGATCTGAAGATTATTTGCAGCGTTGGTTTCTCCACCCTCTCACACAGGCAGCCCTTCTAAAGCCAGAGGGATGGTGCTACTGTCGCTAGTCCCAGGACAGAGGGCAGAAGCCCATTCAAGGGACCGGCGTCTCTCTCCTGAGCTGGCCCTTGGACACCTGCCCGCTGCTCCATCTAGTGGCTCCAGCTGGAAGCTGCAGCCCTGGCTCTCCAAAAGGAGCGCAACTCCACGAAGAGACCCTCTTGTCCTGATGACCTGAAACATCTCGGCCACATCCCCAGCCCGCCCTAAATCAGGCAGAATACAGAGCGCCCACTCGCTTCACCATGATTCCAATGTCCGGCGAGCAGAACACATTGTGGCTAGTCTAAAACATGAGGCGATCAGAAACTGCAGCAAGCTTCCTCCACAACCCATTCAGAAATCCTGGCTCACCAGCATCTTAAGTGCATTCACCCTCCTTTGTTCCATTAACCATTACTCTTGTCCAGTGGATGTTAAGCAAACTCCCCGCGCCACCACCCCCACTGCAGCAATTTAAAAAAAACACTAATGAGAGGCTGGGGGATAAAGACAGTTTTACGTCCTCCTATATTCTGCCCACCTTGCCTCATTATCGAGAGAGAGTGGAAATGTTCTCGGTGCATTTGGGTGTTTAATAACGAGTGCAGCCACCACTAATTATTAGGACTTCCACCAGTTAAAAGGCAAAAAGGTCCGAGCCTGAACCAAGGCTTGAGAGAAGATTGGATGAGTTGTCATTAGCGTGCTCTGTCTGCTGGCTAACAGATGAGCCAGCATTCACACCACTGGCTGACTTAATTGTCAGTAAAGGCAGGATGTAAAAAATGCTCACGGATTAAAACTCCAAAGCCATGTCGTCATTAACCAAGAGCTCACGAGCAGTAAAAGGAAGACTGGAAAGACTGATTCAGAGAGTAGGGTCATTGCTGAGCTGATTCAGGACTGTTGGGCACAGGGCTGCTCGAGTTGTTCGGCTCCGAAAACCGGAGGGGAAGCAAAACTAAATCAGTGACCAGCCAGCCCAGTAGCCTGCCTGAGACAGGACGGTCAGCTGAGGGGGATGATCAGGATAGACTGGGAGGACTGCCACGGTGGAATCTCTCTTGACACTCAACTGCACCAACTCTGGATGGAGGAGCAGCAACTAGATAAACACTGCAGCAAAAAGAAGGCATAAAGAAGAATAAAATGCCATCAAACAGCTTGAACAGAAAAAAACAAGGGCTGTGGTAAAGTAAACGTTTCCCTCAATTGAAGGTGGAGATAAATCGCAGTGTCTTTAAACTGTATCCTGTTAACTGACTATACATGTTCTTTATAAGCATGTACAGCATTCTGACAGAAAAGATGAGGCCAAAAACTTTAAGAGACCCCAGTTGGTAGCACCTTCATCCAAGTCATCCACTCCACAGGCTTTATCAGATAATCCAATACAACATCTCAGTGCGGTAGTGAGGGAACATTGCATTGTCACAGGTTCCTGCTTTTTGATGAGATGTTAGGTCAGAGAGCGATACATAAAAATACTTTGTGCCATGTTGAAGTCCCAACTACTTCAGAAGTGTGTCATGACACATCTAAGCAGGCTGCTTAAAAATTGTTGGAAACGAATAAAACAAGCTATTTTGTCATTGCCACATTGCTGTTTGTGGGAACTTACTGGGTGCAAATTGGCTATATTCCTGACATTCCAACAGTGACTAGACTTCAGTGGCTGCAGTGTGTTCTGGCATGTCCTAATATCTTCAACAGGTGCTACATTAATGCAAGTTATTTCGCTGTACAGCAGCCAAGTAAAAGTCAGCTAGCCAAATGAATACTTAAGGGAAAGTATGCATACAACTTATATGTATGCATGAGAACGGACTTCAAGGTAGTTCCCTCACCCATTATATCTGGTGCACTTCCCAGCAAACATCACTGAGCAGTGTTCCAAAACCAGGAGGATTAGAATTAAAATTAGAATTTATTGTCATGCGTACTCCAGTATAAGTGGCAGGTAAATGGTATTTAGACAAAGACAAAGGCAAATGCAAATGAACAGACTGGAGGGATTGAATGGCCTGCAGTATTCCACAATTCTTAGAAACTTTCTGGAACCATCTTGTCTAGGGAAGAGCAAGCTCATCGTGCTCAGTGCCCAGTTCCACAAATAGAATTCAAAAGAAACACAAGGATCTGAAAATATAAATACATATTGCTCGTCAGTTATTTCTTCATCGTGACATGTAAAACTCTGATTTCCTACTGGAACTCCTGCCGATCACCACTTGATGCCAAATTTCACACGGAGGTGAAGAATAGTGAAAAATGAATTGCACACAGCCTTTTAACCCATTACAACTATTGCCTTTCCAGAGAACTCAACCAGCAAGCCAATCTTCCTAACCATTCAATCATTTTAAATTCACATCGGCCTTTGCTCAGTGGGTAGCACTCTTGCCTCGGATTTTAAAAGTCACAGGTTCAAGCCTCGTATGAGCTACTTGGAACGAGCATTCATAAGGTGAGCACTTCAGTGCAGTACTGAGGGAACGCTGCACTGGCAGCAGACAAAGGATACTGAACGGATGCCATCTCAGGCTGATGCACAGTAATCGTTGGAATTTCCCAAAGAAATGCAACCAGTAGCACAGGCAATGTTTCTCCATCAGCTAAAAACAAATTAGATGTTTGTGGAACTTTGCCCCTTGCAAATTAGGTGAAGTTAGCCCACAAAACAAAACAAAAATAATAATAAAAAACAGCAATTCAAGATAATTCATTGCTTGTTAAGAGATTTAGGACTTGGATGTGTAGACTAGGTTGATTAACCATGGGAGATAGGGTGGGGGTAAGGGGTGGTTTGAGATACTCTTCGGAGAGTTGATGTGGACTCGATGGGCTGAATGGCCTGCTTCCACACTGTAGGGATTCTATGATATTTGAAAATGCATGAAGTGCAGGCTCGATCTTAACGCTACAGAAATAATCTGTGGGTGGGGCTGTGTCAACTGTAGCTTCATCTCACTATGATCCTGCACAATAATAAATACTCCTATGGCATTTCCCATTTTTATTTTTTCTCTTGCGTAATCCCACCACTCCCGTTTCATTGTGTCTTCAGTTTGTAAGCTGAACTGTTTCCTCTGCTGGTCTTCATAGTTGTGATAACTCTTCTCTGATCAGCCAAGAATATTTTTTTAAAAATAGGAACTCTGGATAACATTTAACCAATAAAGGGCAGAGCATCATTGACATGTTTAATCCCAAACAGCAGAGGGTCATCTTGAGCAGCCTTTCACCTGAGAGTATTAGGGTCTTCACAGAAAAAAGTATGACCTTTTTTTGTTTGAAGAACTGCAGTCTCCAGAGAGCTGGACTCCCAAATGCATCAAAATAAATTGGCACATCTTTTGGAATACTGTGTCCTGTTCTGGTCACTCTGTCATAGGAAAGATATTATTAAACTGGAGAGGGTTCAGAATAGATTTACCAGGATGCTGTTGGATATGGAAGGTTTGAGTTATAAAGAAAGGCTGGATAGTTTGGGACTTTTTTCATTGTAGCAAAGCAGTTTGAGAGGTGACCTTCCAGAAGTTTATAAAATAATAAGGGGTATATATAGGGTTAAATGGCAGTTGTCTTTTCCAGCACCACTCTAATCTTGGAGGATTTCAAGACTAGGTGGCACATTTTTAAGGTGAGAGAGAGGAGAAAGATTTTTAAAAAAAGACGAGGCGCATTTATTTTTAAAACACAGAGGGTGTTTCGTGTGTGGAATGAACTTCCTGAGGAAGTGGTGCATGTGGGTACAATTACAATGTTTAAAAGACATTTGGATAAGTACATGGACAGGAAAGGATTGGCGGGATATAGGCCAGGAGCAGACAGGTGGGACTAGTTTAGTTTGGGATTATGTTCAGCATGGACTGTTGGACCAAAGGGTCTGTTTCCATATTGGTGCTCAAGGGGTTAACAGCAAATTAAAGATGGTAAAAAAAACTATGACATAAAATCGACAGGTTTGCATATATAAATGATTGCCGAATGTTATAACATTGATTTTAGCTCATCCTTTCCCTTCCCACTTTAGGCATTTTTATTCAATGGCACCTTTGGATCTTTATAATTAATACCTCAGTCGAATGTTGTGAGTAGCAAACAGAAGCCCTGACAAACTCTGACTCAGTGACCCAGCATTCTCAAGCTTCAACATGCTGCTTTCCCTGGTGTTATATGGGTCTCAAATGCCAAGACAAACTGAGACTGCAAGTCAAATACTGACTTAATGATCATCAGATCAGACGCTGCTTTCAGCATCAGGGCCCAAGCAACAGACGAAGCACTCCTTAACTACTGAACAGTGCAAGCACATAACTCAGGTGCTACTGCAGAATACTATTGCCAGACTTTACTCATGTGCCCTCTCCACAGGTTGGAAACTTGTCTTACCCCTCCATATACAAACAATCGGCATTCATATAGCCTCTTTAAGGAAGCAAAAATAGCCCAAGAAACATGGACAGACATTGCTCGCTTATCAGTCACAGAAATTTGAAGATAAGAAACCGGAACTTGATCAAAGAGGTAGGTTTTAAGGAACAGAAAGGTCCTAATGAAATAGAAGGTGAGAGCTCATGGGTGAAAAGAAAAAGAAAAATCAAGAAACAGACCGTTTGGTGAAGGAAGCACAGATATTTTAGGAGGTTTTTTTTTTTAAGTTCATTCAGAGAGATGTGGGTATTGTTGGCTGGGTCCAACATTTATTACCTACCTCTAGTTGCCCTTGAAAAGGTGGTGGTGAGCTGCCTTCTTGAACCACTGCAGTCGGTAGACCCACAATACCCTAAGGAAGGGAATTCCAGGATGTTTGACCTACCAACAGTGAAGGAACGGTGATATATTTTCATATTCAGATGATGGGTGGCTTAGAGAGGAACTTCCAGGTGGTGATGTTCCCATGAATCTGCTAATCTTGTCCTTCTAGATGGAAGAACGAGGGTTCTTCCAGGGTTTAAGTCTAGAAATCGTTGGGTAAAGGTCTAAGAGTCGATACTGTGGAGTGGCTTAAGCACTATATTGATGTCATATGTACTTGGTGGAAGAACAACTTATTTTGAAGGAGTAAGACCTACCATCCAAATCTTCCTCAGCCTCTTGTGATACAAGGTGTGCAATTTAGATTATTTAATATAATTTATTTTGAAGTTTGAGTTTTGAATTAGTGACGTAGATTTTGGTCTGTGTGTATGAGGCTGTTTAATGATTAACTTGTTAGTATTTCTTGAGTTGAGAAAACTAGGATGAGAGGGGGGGACCCTTGGATTGATAATGGGGATTTGCGTGCATTGGGAGAGTTTCATGAGCAGATAGTGCAAACATGGAAGTGCATTAGGCTGCCTTCAATTAGAAGGATCGAGTTGATATTTTTGTTTATGTGAAACCCCTATTGCTTAGAAAGATTTGAGTGGCAGTTTATACAAATCCTGGTTGAGGTTTATGTGCAAAATGTTCTCTTGGAGCAGGCAGTTGTTCAGAAAAGTTAGCTTACCTCAGTGGAAGGGAGTAGTTTGAAAGTTGTAGCCCAGAATTGCTTGGTCAGAACCCTGAAAGGGTTATTTGAAGCCAAGAAAGTCTAGGCCCAGTTGTATGAGTACTCAAAGAAGAGGCGATCAAACTCTCAAGTCAAACCTATAAATGGTTTGGAGAAGGTAATTGTCTCTGCCATTGGGGTACTGTAACAGGAAACTGTTGGTAGATTGAGTTTTGTATTGTATTATTTCAAAATTTGTCAAATTGTGCTATGCATAAATTGATTAGTTTATGCTATTTTGTTTTACATAACAAACTTCTGCTTTATTGTTTAAACAAGATCTGCAGCACTGCATGCTTGTATTTCAATTAAAAAAGATCACCTCATTAAATAAAATAAAAATCAAAAAATGATCCATCAAGCCAGATATTATTGTAGGATCTGACTTGTCCAATAATAACCTCATGGGGTCATAGCACTATGTGGTAATGACCATGATGCCAGTGACACTGGTACATACAAAAAATCAATTCTGTTTAAGGCACGAGCCTCTTCTCGATAGACTAGCCTGTGGGGTTCCTCTGCCAAGCCAGAACAGGGAGGCCCTGTAGATTGCTGCCACTAAATCTACTGCACGGTGAACCAATGGTGCAACCTTATGCAACATGTGTTCAGCAGCGAGGATCTGAGCATTCCTTCAAACATTGTTAGGGACTCAGCAGCAGAAAGAGTTGAACATTCAAGAACCCTACAGAAACCCAAGTGACAAGATTCAACAAGGCTGGAGAGCAACTGGACAGGCAAGGCTCTGCAAATAATGTAGAGATTCCCGGTGGGCAGGGGAAAACTGTTTTAAGGAAAGGAGGAGCTTAATTACAAGCTGAGAAAGCTGGATGTATAAATTCCGTGAGCAAATCAGCAGGCAGAGGGATAATGGGAATCCTGCAAATGGTGGGATTCATCTAGAGAAGCAACAACAAATAAGGAATGCTCCACTTGACTAGTGTAGGGGAGGAATCCTTCATTTTAGCTGCAGAAGATAATAATCCCCCATTTTGACCACAAGTAAAGCAGGAAATAATTCCAATAGTGGCAGAGATAGTGACACAGCTATTACTGAGCAACTAAAAGCATCTCAGCAAGATAAATAAAACAATCACATTGGAATAGTATGGCATCAGAAATAGAATTACCAGACAGTCAGGGGTGTACAGCATGGAAACAGACCCTTTGGTCCAACTTGTCCATTCCAACCAGATACCGTAAATTCATCTAGTCCCATTTGGCAGCACCCTCTGCATGAAAATGTTGCCCCTTAGGTCCCTTTTAAATCTTTCCCCTCTTAAACCCATGTTCTCTAGGTTTAGACTCTCCCACCCCAGGAAAAAAGACCTTGACTATTCATCCTATCCATTCCCTCATGATTTCATAAACCACTAGAAGATCACCCTCAGCCTCCAATGCTCCAGGGAAAATAGCCCAGTCATTCAGCCTCTTCCTATAACTCAAACCCTCCAACCCTGGCAACATCCTTGTAAATCTTTCCTGAATCCTTTCAAGTTTCACATCTTTTCTCCAGGAGGCAGGCCAGAATTGCACACTATTTCAAAAGCAGCTTCACCAATGTCCTGTATAGCTGTAATAAAGGCAAACATACCATCACATTCTTCACTACCCAGGAAGACATAATTTCAAAGATGGGCCCAATGGAACTCAAAACTGGGCATCCTGAGAAAATTACCAACCTTCTAAACAGCTTAACAAGTAACGACACTCATGTACACAATTAGGAGTACAGCAGATGTCATTATCAATCACCAAGGGGTAAATGAAACATCAGAAATTTGAATAGGTGCTGAAAGCCTTGCACAATTATTTTAATCTCAGAACTAACAAATCTTGCCTTTTCAAGAACTTTAACAGAAAATTGAAGCATCCAGGGAAATCTATAGACAAGTTAATAAATATTGGTTGCAGATTAGTGGAAAACTCATGGTTTAAAGTCAGTTGATAAGAGACAAAAATATTGTTGGAATTGTTGATGGTTCTTTATCAAATGTCCTGCAGTCACAAGAAGATTTGACTCAAACAAAGGCCATTTAGATGCTGAGTGAAGCCTAAATCCAGAAGCAGCACTCAATCTTAAACGATCTATTCAGCTCTTAAAAAGGTACAAAACCACAACAGACATGTAAGAAACCAGTACAGGAAGTAGAACAGACACCAGAGATACTAAAGATCCTCTTCAGTGTTGGAGAGCAAAGAAATCTCACAGTCTCCAGCTCTTAAAAAAGCATCTGTAACAGTTGGCACATTTTCTGAAAGGAACTCAAGTCAAATACAGTCACAGAAAAGCAAGTAGTCAAATACCTACTCACAATAAGAGATTAGTGAGGTAAAACAGTCAACAATAGAAGACAAAATTCCAGATTTTAGGAAAAGTTCATGATCTAAATATAAATGTCCCCTTGCTAAAAGGCTACATCAATAGAGATCTCACTAATTTCAAACTTGATACATGGGACAGGTGTCACTACGTTATCTGATGGTGAAGAATGGTTGAAAACACATTGTCTGCAGCTGGCAACAGTACAATGACAGTCCAGGGGATATAGAACTTCATATTTTATGAAGTTCTATGCACCAAGCACCTCTCCAACACAAGGGGCATCAGGTAGTTGAGAAAATATACATAATTCAGTCAAGAATTCTCACTCCAGCATGAGCGAGTGCCATAGCCTCAAAGAATTAAACTAGGTAAAGTGAGAAGAACTAGCCCAGGAACAAACAGTACAGGATTTCATAGAGTTCCTTAGACTCAGGGAACCCAAGCAAAATACAGAAATTATTTGGATTAGCCTTGTTGGCACAAGAAATTTGTTTCATACTGTAAGCAAGAATTAACAAATGTGACTATGCTAGACTGGCAGAATTGCTTTCCACTGCTCTCAAAACTGGAGAGACAGAGAGTTCAAACCGTAAGAATCAGCAAGGTTTGAAATCAAAATATGTGCAACCAATTAGCTAGTAAGTTATCCAATTAGCTAGTAAGTTACATACACCATGTGACCTCATTGTATCTTCAACTGAGGTATCTCAAAAGTACAAAACAGCTTGACTATCGAACATTTATGATGGACTTAAGTTTGATGTCAGATGCAGAGGTGATTTTGAAGTCCCAAGTTCACCTAACCCCGTCAGGAAGAGTATCAGAAGTCAATAATCTTCAAACTAAAGATCTACTGATCTTCTATGTTTAAAGACAACATAGAAACGAATAACTGCAGATGCTGGAATCTATATTGAAAACAAAACATGCTGGGAATCACAGTGTGTCAGACAGCATCAATGGAAAGAGAGCAAGCTAATGTTTCTTGTCTCAATAACTCTTCAGAGCAAAGCATCTAAACTCCAAATATTAAGACCTTAAGAAATAGGAGTGGAAGGAAGGCCATTCGGCCCATTGAGTCCACCCTGCCATTCAATCATGGCTGATGGGCATTTCAACGCCACTTACCCACACTCACCCCGTATCCCTTAATTCCTTGCGAGATTAAGAATTTATCAATCTGCACCTTGAAGACATTTACATCCCAGCCTCCACTGCGCTCTGTGGCAGTGAATCCCACAGGCCCACCACTCTCTGGCTGAAGAAACGTCTAAATTGACCCCCTGTAATTCTAAGGTTGTGCCCACGAGTCTTAGTATCCCCGCTTGATGGAAACAGCTTCCCAGCATCCACCCTTTCTAAGTCATGCATTATCTTGTAAGTTTCTATTGGATCTCCCCTCAACCTTCTGAACTCTAATGAATACAATCCCAGGATCATCAGCCGTTTATCGTGTGTTAAGCCTACCATTCCATGGATCATCCGTGTGAATCTCCGCTGGACACACTCCAGTGCCAGTATGTCCTTCCTGAGGTGTGGGACCCAAAACTGGACACAGTAGTCCAAATGGGGCCTAACCAGAGCTTTAGTAGCACCTCACTGCTTTTACATTCCAACCCTTTTGAAATAAATAACATTACATTTACTTTCTTAATCACGGACTCAACTTGCAAGTCAACCTTTAGAGAATCCTGTACGAGCACTCCCAGATCCCTTTGTACTTTGGCTTTATGAATATTCTCACCATTTATAAAATAGTCCATGCCTGTGTTCTTTTTTCCAAAGTGCAAGACCTCGCATTTGCTCACATTGAATTTCATCAGCCATTTCTTGGATCATTCTTCTAAACTGTCTAAATCTTTCTGCAGCCTCCCCACCTCCTCAGTACTACCTGCCTGTCCATCTAACTTCGTAATATCGGCAAACTTCACCAGAATGCCTCTCGTCCCTTCATCCAGATCATTTATATATAAAGGGAACAGCTGCGGCCCCAACACTGAACCCTGCGGGACCCCACTTGTCACCGGCTGCCATTCCGAAAACGAACCTTTTATCCCAACTCTCTGCCTTCTGTCAGACAGCCAACCCTCAATCCATGCCAGTAGCTCACCTCGAACACCATGGGCCCGCACCTTGCTCAGCAGCCTCCCGTGAGGCACCTTATCAAAGGCCTTTTGGAAGTCTAGGTAGATAAACCTCCACTGACTTTCTCTGGTCTAACCAACTTGTTACACCTTCAAAAAATTCTAACAGATTTGTCAGGCACGACCTCCCCTTACTAACTCCCCTCCCCATGCTGACTTGTTCTAATCCAACCCTGCACTTCCAAGAATTTAGAAATCTCATCCTTAACCTACAACTGAGGTTAGGCTAATCGGCCTAAAATTTTCCATCTTTTGTTTCAATCCTTTCTTGAACAAGGGGGTTACAACAGTGATTTTTCAATCATCTGGGACTTTCCCTGACTCCAGTGAGTTTTGAAAGATTTCAACCAATGCATCCACTATTTCCTCAGCCACCTCCCTCAGAACTCTAGGATATAGCCCATCCAGGCCGGGAGATTTATCAATTTTTAGACCTTTCAGCTTTCCAAGTACTTTTTCCTTTGTAATGGCCATCATACTCACATCTGCCCCCTGACTCTCCTTACTGTCACAAAGTATTTATTAAGTTCTTCAGCTATTTCCTTATCTCCCAGCACTAGCCTTCCTGCATCAATTTGGAGCAGCCCAATCTGTACTTTTGCCTCTTGTTTGTTTCTTATGTATTGAAAGAAATTTTTACTATCATTTCTAATATTACTGGCTAGCTCACCTTCATATTTGATTCGCTCCTTCCTTATCCTCTGTTTGTTTTTGTAGTCTTCTCAATCTTCTGATTTTCCAGTGCTCTTTATAGTCTCTCTCTTTTTGTGTGATATATTTCCTGAATTCCTTCATCAGCCATGGTTGTCTAATCACTCCCCACCCCGGTTAATCTTTCTTTTCATTGGGATGAACCTCTGTACTGTGTCCTCAATTACACTCAGAAACTCCTGCTATTGTTGCTCTACTGTCTTCCCCATTAGGCTCTGCTTCCAATCAATTTTCGCCACTTCCTCTCTCATGCCCCTGTAATTACCTTTATTTAACTGTGACACCATTACATCTGATTTTGCCTTCTCTCTTTCAAACTGCAGACTGAACTCTACCATATTATGATCGCTGCCTCCTAAGTGTTCCCTGACTTCAAGATCCTTGAAAAAGTCTAGCTCGTTACATAGCACTAAGTCCAGAATAGACTGGTCCCTTGTGGCTCCATCACAAGCTGTTCCAAAAAGCCATCCTGTTAGCAGTCCATGAATTCCCTTTCTTTGGATCCACTGGCTTGCTCTCTCTCGATGGATGCTACCTGACCCGCTACGATTAAGTATTTTTTTGTTTTCTTTAAAGAGAATGTGTTCTGACAGAAACCATACAGCCTGAAATTGCAAAGTAAGAGACCTGCGGGTTTGACAGGCAGGCAGGGAGCATAGTTATAATATTAACGACAGAAAAAAATAACCTTGGCGGGGGGCATAATGTTACACAAGGATGTGAGAATCTTTAAAAAGGGTAATACTGAGGAGTGCCTTAAATATCATGCAGTATGATGACATCATACAGACTTGGCAGGAGAACAGATTACTCTCCTGAATCAGCCATTCAGATGCTCCTCTAGAACAATGTCAATCACATTGGTAGAACTTGCACTTAGTTACTAACATGCAGTAAACAACATCTTGTTTCAAGAAAACAGCCTTTTTCTAATAGACTAGAAAATGGTCTTCCTCCACCTCACAGATCAAGTGAGCCCTATGGATCCCTGTCCTAACAGAGGGTGGTGGCAGTAACTCCATCCCATGGAGAGCAAAAACACGGTCAGCCTGGTACAGCAAGGTGGGTTGTGGTGAGAACTGCACATCCTATAGCTGCCAATGTTAAACCAATAACAACAGGGCAAGTGCAAGAGGAACAGTATGGTGGCTCAGTGATTCGCACTGCTGCCATATAGCACTAGAGACCCAGGTTCGATTCCAGCCTCGGGCAACTGTCTGCACAGAGTTTGCACATGCTCTCAGTGTCTGCGTGGATTTCCTCTGGGTCCTCTGGTTTCACCTCACAGCCCAAGGATGTACAGGTTCAGTGGATTAGCTGTGCTAAATTGCCCATGGTGTCCAGATATGGGCAGGTTAGGTAGGTTGGCTGTGCAAAATGTAGGGTTACAGAGGTGGGTCTGGGTGGGATGTTCTTCAGAGGGCTGGCATGGACTTGATGGGCTGAATGGCCCGCTTCCGCACTGAAGATTCTGCGAGGTCTGAACTGGAGAAGCACAGGAATCACAAACGGAAACAGCACAAAAAAAAAATTAGGACGAACACAGGATCTGAAAAAGTAATTAAACTGAAATGTACTCCTGAAGAAGGATATAAGGAATATTACCCAGTCAGTGCAGTCCAGAAGAAGAAGAGGAAGCCTCACCAGCATCACTGGGCACCCTGTACCCACATAGATATTTGATGGTCAAAATGGGACTGCACTCAGTTGTGTTGCATTTGTCTGCAAGGTTCAGTTTGAAAATTAGAGCACAAATTAAACTAGTGAAGAGAATGTAACTCTTGAGAGAGAGAGAGAATGCACAAGAGGTACTTACAGACATGCAGGAAATTTGCGTCTACTTATATAGATGGATGGTATGTGGCTGTAGTGATTGTAACAAACCCAGGTGAACTCAGAATATGAGTTCGCTCATTGGAGCTGTTAACGTGGTTCAAACAGGGAGCCCTGGCTGACAGATATACAGGAGGGTCAGAGGTTCAGTTGGCTGACTCTGACGAAGCGGACCAGTGTCAAGTACTATGCACGCGTAAATAAAGGGTGACGTGGTGATGGGATAACGGCTTCTGGGGGGTTATTTCAGTAATTACAGGCTTTCTGAATCCCAACTGGTTTATTCCAATTCTTAAAGATGCAGGCACATGAAAAGGATGTTCTCCAGTGGGGAGTCAGTGAGGACTGCAGATACTGGAGATCAGAGTCACGAGGATGGTGCTGGAAAACTGCAGCGAGTCAGGCAGCATCAGAGGAGCAGGCGAGACGATGTTTCGGGCAATAGCCCTTCATCAGGAAGGGCTAATGCCCGAAACGTCGATTCTCCTGCTCCTCAGATGCTGCCTGACCCGCTGCGCTTTTCCAGCACCACCCTCTCGACTCTGATCTCCACTAAGTCAGACATCGAATAATCAGTTCAATGGAGGTAATCCGAGGACAAGTTTCAAATTGCAAGTTTCAAAGTGCTGAAGAGCAATTGCTTTTTGATCAAAATGACTGTGCTTATTCAAGAGTTCCCCATTTACATTCAGCACAAATCAATACATGAAAGACTCAGTGGCTGTGCTTTGGAGATGTACAAATTGGCCTCAGTTCACCCCTTTCTCACCCTTAATATTCCCGCCTCCTTTCACAACGGTGCTGACTCTGGCTGGGATACACTTCCATGGGTGCCAAGAGACATCCAGGATCTCCTGCCAAGTGGCCAACCTTCACTCGAGAGCCGAGGCAGCAAGTGCCAGTAAACTCAACCACAGACTATACCACTCAATGCCATTAGTTAGGGAGGAGGCAGGACACTCTGCAAAGTTTTCTGTTCCCACACTGCAGGTACACAGAGGCAAGATGTAATTCTCAACTGATAGAGCAAGCAGAACAAAAATCAGGGAATGAAGATTACAGAGATGGGATTATCCTAATTAGGAACAGAAATATCAAAGTCAAGTAGTACTAAACTGATGCAAGAGTTTTTTTTGCCCAATTACTTGTAAATTAGAAGTTCTGACTGCAGCATCTAATCAGAGAAGTCTGTATGTAAATGTTTTAGAATTCACACTCATATCCACTCTCGTGTAATTTCTCCCTCGATTCTTAAGAGACTCCAGGATAAAAGAAGAGGTTGCTCTAATCAACGGAGAAATGATAGCAGTGATAAGGTGAAAGTAATCAAAATATTTGTGAAAAACCTTTATATTAATTAGAAGTTTTATCATATTAATTAAAAGGGGACTGGTCAGAGGATAGGAAATATTTGCTATTAGAGAGGTACAAAAGTTCTGTAAAGCAGACTGAAATGCTCAGGTGTCAAATTTTATACTGCAACAAACTCACTTTCACACTGGGTTAGGAATGCCAGCACTCGAGCCGAGAAAATTAACTTTTCAAAGCAGTTAGACCTATAAAGCTGCTCTGTTAAATTTGACAGCACTTGGCAAAGTGAGAGTGTGCTGGCGCAAGGATAGTGCTGCTCGATACAAGTGAGGCCAATGATAAAAGGTGTGGATACAGGTTTGGTAAGGTGGTGGGCATATGCACACTTGGAGGAGGTGTGCATGGTTTGTTCAGGTTTAGCTAGATTTGGCGCAAGGTATTGTGATTTACGGATGTGGGTGTACCTTCTGGTACCCGTGATTGTGACAGTAAAAGTGTAGATGTGTGATTGGTACAATGAAGGAAGTGGCATTCTTGTAAGGTATGTTGTATGAGAGACCAGGATAGGAAACTCAAGGGTATACATGTGGATCAATATACTGGTATAGGAGACGTGGGTTCCAGTTCATTGAGCAGACAACCAGTGCTTGGGAAAGTGAATTCTGTAGCAATGGGACAGCGAACCTGAACCAGGTTGGGGTTGATGTTTTTGCCAACCACATCAGTAGGGGAGAAGAGAGAATTATAATCTGAATAATGGAGGCAAGGTGCTGCAATTCAATGTAGATTCAAGGCCGGTGAGAAAGGTATTAAGATGGGAAATGATAGACAGTGAGAGAAGGAATTAAAAAGTACAAATCTAAAAGTGACCAACAAATAAAATTAGAAATTTACAAAAAGAAAGTATAAAACCACAAGGTTCTTGTTTTGAATGCATGCATGTTAAATGCAAAATGCATGAACTGACAGTCATTACAGAGAAATGGCTGCAGGACAATATTGATTTGAACTTGCATCTTGAAGAGTACAAGACATTTAGGAATGACAAAAAAAAGCAGGGAAAAAATGGAGGTGTGGCTCTGTTAAGTAATTATGGTATTACAAAATAGAAAGGGATGATCCAAGTTCAGGAAATCAAGATACAAAAATTATTTTGCTAAAAACAAGAACTGATGAAGGCAAGACATCACCTGTGGAAGTAGTGCACTGGTCCCCTAAAAGTAACCAGATGGTGGGATGGAATATAAATGCAGAAATAATGACAGCTTGTCAGAAAGACAGAGATAATCATGCTAGATAAACTGAATGGCCTGAATGTGGATAAAGCATCCGGACCAGATGGACTATTCCCTCGAGTTCTAAGAGAGATAGCTGAGGGGACAGTGGAGGCGTTAGTGGTGATTCTTCAGGAATCACAAGAATCAGGGAGGGTCCCAGAGGACTGGAAGACTCGCTAAATTGACACGCCTGTTTATAAAAGGAGATGGAAAATTACAGACCGATTAGCCTAACCTCGGTTGCGGTTAAGATCCTGGAATCCATTGTGAAGAATGAGATTTCTGAATACTGGAAATGTATGGTAAAACAGGGCAAAGTCAGTATGGTTTCATCAAGGAGACATCATGCCTGACACATCCACTAGAATTATTTGAGGAAGTATTGAGCAAGTTAGACCAAGGAGAAGATGGACTTAAAGAAGGCTCTTGACAAAGTGCCACACAGGAGGCTACTGAGCAAGATAAGAGCCCATGGTGTCAGAGGCAAGGTGCTAGCATGGATAGAAGATTGGCTGTCTGGTGGAAAGCAGAGAGTGGGGATAAAAGGGTCCTTCGCAGATGGTAGCCGGTGACAAGTGACATCCTGCAAGGCTCAGGGTTGGAAACACAGCTTTTCACTTTATACATTAACAATCTAGATGAAGGAACTGAGGGCATTCTAGCTAAATTTGCAGACAATACAAAGATAGGTAGAGGAACAGGTAGCATTGAGGATTTAGGGAGGCTGCAGAAGGATTTGGACAGGTTAGGAGAGTGGGCAAAGAAGTGGCAGATGGAGTACAATGTGGGAAAGTGTGAGGTCATGCACTTTGGTAGGAAGAATAGAGGCATGGACTGTTTTCTAAATGGGGAGGAAATTAAGAAGTCTGAAGTGCAAAGAGACTTGGGAGTTCTAGTCCAGGATGCTCTCAAGGTAAACTTGCAGGTTGAGTCAGTAGTTAGGAAGGCAAATGCAAATGCAAATGATGGCATTTATTTTGAGAGGAATTGAATATAAAAGCAAGGATGTACTTCTGAGGCTCCAAGGCTCTGGTCAGTCCACATCTGAAGTATTGTGCATAATTTTAGGCCCCATATCTCAGGAAGGATGTATTGGCCCTGGAGTGTGTTCAGACCAGGTTCACAAGATGGACCCAGGAATGAAAAGCTTAACATATGAGAAATGTTTCAGGACACCGGATCTATACACAATGTTTTAGAAGGATGTGGGGGGATATAGTTGAAACATACAGAATACTGAATGGCCTGGACAGAGAAGATGTTGGGAAGATGTTTTCATTGGTAGGAGAAACTAGGACCCGCAGGCACAGCCAAAAAGTAATGGGAAGACTTTTTAGAACGGAGATAAGGAGAAACTTCTTCAGCCAGAGAGTGGTGAATCTATGGAATTCATTGCCACAGAAAGCTGTGGAGGCTAGGTCACTGAATATATTTAAGATGGACATAGACAGGTTCTTGAGTATCAAGAGGATCAAGGGTTACAGGAAGAAAACCGGAGAATGGGTTTGAGAAACTTATCAACCATGATTGAATGGTGGAGCAGACTCGATGGGCTGAATGGCCTAATTTCTACTCCTATGTCTTATGGTCTTATTTTAATCTGCACATGGGCTAGAAGAATCAGAAGGGCAAAGTAATATAGACAAGGATTCTACGAATGTTCTCAGATAGTTTCGTACAGTAGCACATTCTAGAGCTGATCAGAGAGTGCGCTGTCCTAAAACTGGTATTGTACAGAGACACAGGATTGATTAATAATCTGATAGTGAAGGTGTCCCTTGCAGGAGTGACCACAGTACGATAGAATTTTACATTCGGAGTGAGGGTGAGGAGAACAGTATTTGAAATTTAATTAAAGGAAATTAAAGCAGAGGTGGCTAAAGCAAATTAGCAAATTAAGTAACAGGATAGATTAGTGGTGATGCAGTTACAGATATTTGTGGGGGGAGGAATGTGTCAGAATTCAGAGTATAGATGCATTTCAACAAACATCTACTATCTGTGATTGTTTAGAAATTTGTTAAGGATAGGTTCAAACTAATGGAGGTCCTGGGTCAAAATTCTAGAATTCCCTCCTTAATGGCATTGTGGGTCAATTTACAACACAGACTGCAGTGGTTCAAGGAGGCAGCTCGCTACCAGCTTCTCAAGGACAACTGGACATGGGCAATAAATGCTGGGCCAGCCAGCAACACCCATATCCCATGAGTGAATAAACAAAAAAATTATATAGTTGTGTAAAGGCGGGTGGCAGAATATAAAAAGAAAAAAAAAAATGAAGAACAACCAAAAGATAATTAAGGAGGGAAAAATTAAATATGAAAGAAATCCAGCAAGAAATATGAAAACAGATAGGAAGAGTTTTGATCAATAGTTAAAGTGAAAAAATGTAACAAAGTGAGCATTGGTCTTAAAGAAAGAGAGATTGGACAATTAATAAATTCAGTTCCTTTCTTCCTTTCATGTCCTGATTTGACGCGGCTTCCAGAATGTCATTTATATCGTCTGTAGTGAAGACTGATGCAAAATACCTGTTGAATTCATCTGTTGTCTCCTAATTTTTGAAGAAAAGTACAATTACTGGGGAACTGGCATAAGCAAATTGTTTGAGCCACAGGTTGATAAGTGCCCAGGTCCTGAAGGATTTCATTGCCAGGTTTTAAGTCACTGGCGAGATAGTTTTAATTTTCAAAAACTTCCTGGATTCAGAGACATCCCATTAGATTAGGAGAGAGTGAATGTAACCCCTTTAAGGGAAGGGAGACAGAAAGCGGGAAAGTACAGATATCGATCACAGGGAAAATATTAGAAGTTATTATTAAAGATGTTCTGGCAGGGGAATCGGATAAGTTCATGGTAATCCGGCAGAGTCAACATGGCTTTGCAAAAGGGAAATCATGTTTAACCAATCTAATGGAGCTCTTTGAAGAGGTAGCATGTGCTGTGGATAAAGCAGAATAGGTGGATTTTTTTTCAATATAGATTTGCGGAAGATATTTGATCAGGTGCCACAAAGATTATTGCAGAAATTAAAAGCTCATGGGGTCAGGGTACTATTTTGGCATCGATAGAAGAACGGCTGGCTAGCAGGTAGCAGAGAGTAGGTTCAAATAGGCCTTTTTCAGGATGTCAAGCCATAACAACAGCTTCGGTGCATCAACCGTCTACAACTTACATAAATTACTTAGGTGAAGGGACAGAAGGTGCTGTAGCTAAAATGTGCTGAAAAGTAGCAAAGTAAGTTGTGAAAAGGACAAAAAAAAAACAACAAAAACATTTATGTCAAGTGAGTGGGCAAAAATGTGAAGAATGAAGTATAATGTGGGAAGATGAGAGATTGTTTTAGCAGGAAAAGCTAATAAGAGATATTTTATCTAAGTAATGAGAGATTGTAGAACTGAGATGCAGAAGGAACTATTTGCACTTTTCCACAAATCAAAGAAGGTTAGTGTGCGGGTCGAGCAAAGAATTAGGAAAGCGAATAAAATTGAATTCATCACAAAGGAAATTAAATATAAAAATAGTGAGATTATATTTTAGTTACACAGGGCACTGATGAGGCCACATCCGGAACATTGTGCACACTATTGGTTACCTTATTAAAGGCAGGAGGCAGTTCGGAGAATGCTTAATTATACTGATGTCTGGAGTGAGACAGTTGTAGGGAAAGTGGAAACATCAGACAAGATAGGCTTAAATCCACAGGGATTTAGAAGAACAAGAGACAATTTAACTGGAATATACAAGATCCTGAGGAATCTTAACAGGGTATATGGTAAGGGCTGAAATGTTTTTGGCAGTTAGGTAGAAATGCGGATTTGAGGTTATACAGTTTTGCAATGATGTCAGTGAATGGCAGAACAGGCTGAATGGCCCACTCCCAATTCATAGGCCCTTGTCTCGGAGGGAGAAAATCTAGGTCTAGAGCTATCCTGGGACTTGGTGGCCACTTTGGGAGTATCCATGTCAAGGCCATTCAGATTAAGGATCGTGTAACCTTTCCCACAGATCAAATGCAAACAGCAAGAGGGGACCAGGTTCCTGGTCAGCAATACACAGTGTGGAATGCAGCTCATCATTCTGTAACTACTTACCTCTCTCAAATAGAGAGAGCTGCCCATAGTCCTTACAGAATTTGACAAAACATGGACAGACGTGCAGAAAGCTGCATCAGTGTATATACTTGGGACACAGAGTACAGATGGTACATGGCTTGATGTGTTCATGGGATAACTATTTGCAATGTTACATTTCAAAATGTATACATTTTAAGGGGATGCTACAGGTCCAATTTGGTACACATGACTGGGAAAGGTACAGCTGCTAATATTTGATATGAGGGTTTAAAATGGTACAAATGTAGGAGTATTTTTCATCCTTGTGCCACATGGTACAGGTGTGGAACAAGTAATGGGATGGCACAGGTTTATGAGAGGGATGGAACAAGCAGTGTGCAAGAGATGGCACAAGAGCTCAAGGTATGCCTGTATGTTAATACAAATGACACAAAACAAACAGGTATTGCTGCATATTCGGTATAAAGTATTGTGACAGCTCAGCTGTGCAGTTATAATTGCAGAGATGTCGATGTGTACTTGGTGCCAATGGCAAGGCTGGTACTAGAGTGTATTCGGTGCAGGTGAGAAAAAAGGTACAGATCTGGGTGCAGGGTTACAGACAGTGGAGAGGATATGGGTGTAGGTGTTTGGGTACAGGTGAACAAGCCAGATTACAGGCAAACGAGTGGGTACAAGCCCATGTGTTTGGTCACAGGAGACCAAGAAAGCACAGGTCCATGTGTTTGGATACAGGTGACCGAGAGGGTACAGATCCATGTGTTTGGATACAGGTGATCGAGAGGGTACAGGTCCGTGTGCTTGGTCACAGGTGACCGAGAGGGTACAGGTCCGTGTGCTTGGTCACAGGTGGCCGAGAGGGTACAGGTCCGTGTGTTTGGATACAGGTGACCGAGAGGGTACAGGTCAGTGTGTTTGGTCACAGGTGACTGAGAGGGTATAGGTCCATGTGTTTGGTTACAGGTGACCGAGTGGGTACAGCTCCGTGTGCTTGGTTACAGGTGACCGAGAGGGTACAGGTCCGTGTGTTTGGATACAGGTGACCGAGAGGGTACAGGTCCGTCCGTGTGTTTGGATGCAGGTAACCGAGAGGGCACAGGTCCGTGTGTTTGGTTACAGGTGATTGAGAGGGTACAGGTCCATGTGTTTGGTTACAGGTGACCGAGAGGGTACAGCTCCGTGTGTTTGGTCACAGGTGACCGAGAGGGTACAGCTCCGTCTGTTTGGTTACAGGTGACCGAGTGGGTACAGCTCCGTGTGCTTGGTTACAGGTGACCGAGAGGGTACAGCTCTGTGTGTTTGGTTACAGGTGACAGAGAGGGGACAGCTGTGTGTGCTTGGTCACAGGTGACCGAGAGGGTACAGCTCCGTGTGTTTGGTTACAGGTGACCGAGAGGGTACAGCTCCGTGTGCTTGGTTACAGGTGACCGAGAGGGTACAGCTCCGTGTGCTTGGTCACAGGTGACCGAGAGGGTACAGCTCCGTGTGTTTGGTCACAGGTGACCGAGAGGGTACAGCTCCGTGTGCTTGGATACAGGTGACCGAGAGGGTACAGCTCCGTGTGCTTGGTTACAGGTGACCGAGAGGGTACAGCTCCGTGTGTTTGGTTACAGGTGACCGAGAGGTTACAGGTCCGTGTGTTTGGTTACAGGTGACCGAGAGGGTACAGCTCCGTGTGTTTGGTCACAGGTGACCAAGAGGGTACAGCTCCGTGTGCTTGGTTACAGGTGATCGAGAGGGTACAGGTCCGTGTGTTTGGTTACAGGTGACCGACAGGGTCCAGGTCCGTGTGTTTGGTCACAGGTGACCGACAGGGTACAGCTCCGTGTGTTTGGATACAGGTGACCGACAGGGTACAGGTCCGTGTGTTTGGTTACAGGTGACCGACAGGGTCCAGGTCCGTGTGTTTGGTTACAGGTGACCGACAGGGTCCAGGTCCGTGTGTTTGGTCACAGGTGACCGACAGGGTACAGCTCCGTGTGTTTGGATACAGGTGACCGAGAGGGTACAGCTCCGTGTGTTTGGATACAGGTGACCGAGAGGGTACAGCTCCGTGTGTTTGGTCACAAGTGACCGAGAGGGTACAGGTCCGTGTGTTTGGATACAGGTGACCGAGAGGGTACAGCTCCGTGTGTTTGGATACAGGTGACCGAGGGAGTACAGCTCCGTGTGTTTGGATACAGGTGACCGAGAGGGTACAGCTCCGTGTGTTTGGATACAGGTGACCGAGAGGGTACAGCTCCGTGTGTTTGGATACAGGTGACCGAGAGAGTACAGCTCCGTGTGTTTGGATACAGGTGACCGAGAGGGTACAGCTCCGTGTGTTTGGATACAGGTGATGTTTGTGGCCCTGCGCTTGAGTGATTGGTCATGAGAGACAAGCGATGCAGGAACAGTTGCTGGCGCAGTCGGCGCCTCCCGCAGTCCTGTGGATGAGTAAATAAAGGTGCTGTGTGTGTGTGTGTAGGGGGTGGGGGGGCGCGGTTAGTTCCAAGCGCTGTGTTGGAAGTTTACCCCCTGTCCTTACCTGCCACTACTGCCGGGTTGTTCTGACCTCCCTCCGGCTTCAGCCACATGTCGGCGGTGAATGGTCCCCGGGGGATGCTGACCTCTCGCCGCGGCTTCAGGCGCTCCTTGCCCCCGGAGAGGTAGAGGACGGTGCCGGCCAGGGGTTCACATCCTGCCGCTCCGGAGCGCCGGGCAGCGCGGCTGCAGCCTCCCGGGGTCGAGCTGCTATCCCCGGCGCCGCCTCCTCCCCGGGACTGCCCGTGATCCGGAGCCCAGGGTGGGGACGGGCTCCACGGAGCTCCCCGCTGCCCGTCTCCCGCTCGCACCACCTCCTGCTCCTGCTCCTGCTGCTGCCGCCGCCGCCGGGGGCTCCTGCCTCCTCGCTCCGCCGTCCAGCAGCGCTCCTCCCCTGGGCCGCTCCGCCGCCTCTCCGCGCGGGACACCAGCGCTCGCTTGTAGCGCCAGTGCGGGCTGGCCCGGACCGGGCAGAGTGGCCAGAGCTCCACTAAGGTACTGAGCACAAGTAGCAGTGTGAGGGACGGCATGGCGACCACCCCTCGGGGGACGGGGGACGGGGGGGGGGAGAACAAAAAGCAAAACAAAAACACCCCAGGTAAATGACAACCGGCTAAAACTTTCAAAAATAAAACTTGCAAAAAACAATTGTCCTTTAAAATAAATTGCAGTTTTAATGTTAAACTCGCCCTTGCCTTGAGAACAGAACTCTCACTGTTTGAGTAATGTGCACATTGCTGGCTTTGCAATGCCAAACAGTGAACAGGTCCTGTTGTTCGCTATCCCTCTCACTTCTAGTATTGCTCTCCCTAGTGCAGGTTCCCTCTTTTTATACCGTGTCCTGTCCTCCCAATTCTCTGCATTCTGCACCCTGAACGCGGCTATCCCCCCTCCCACCCCCCACCCCTGCACACATCTCCTTGGCATCTCTACACATCTACCCTCCATTGTTCCAGTGAGGTTTTGTTATTTTCTTTAAAAAGAAAAGAGAGGGGAGGGGGAGCTGGTGGTGGGTTTGTATCTCTTTATAAAACATCATGTGATCCGCGAGGGAAAAGTGAGGGCTGGGGAGGGTGGGATATGCCGGTCGGATGGTAAACAGCAACAGACTGAGATTCAACTTGGTGCAACAGAAATGGGGAGGGGGGGGGGGGTGGCAGATGTAAACAAACAGACCCCTACCTCACCCTCTACAATCCTGGATTGTCAGACCTCCCTTGCATTACACAGCTCGCCTCACACACACCCTCCCCAGATAAGTTTGCCTATAAGGGGCCCGGGTCACTCGGGGTGACACTTGCAAATTCTTCCTGATGTCAAATGTGTTGTCGGAAGTGCCCCAACCTCATACATACACCACACCACACCATCATCCTCTTTGAACCCGGGGCGCGCTTGTGGGGCGACCCCCACTCCCTGCACAATTCCACGGCAGTTTTGCGTGCACCGTTTTCAACTTTCGAGTCAATTCTCTCGACCCACAGAGAACGGAAGGGGGGGGGGGTAATAGAAACAGCGATAGCTACACCCTTACAGAATATGGTCACCAATATCAATACATACACACACAAATACTGTTCATACAACCATATGTATACTTCGATACACCAGCTGACACAATACACACATAAAATTGATACATTTGCAGGGCTGTAATATGGATACATTTAGATACATTGTATCCAGCGCGGATACAATAATACCAGACGCCCCGTGACTTGTATACGAATGTGTTCACAATTCTCTGATACTGGATCCGGTCAAACCAACGGAGCTGTAGTAAATAATACCCACCTGCCTTGCCCCCTGCAATAAGGTGTGAGTCTCCCCCAGATCATCATTCCTCCTGGATCCCTCCCTCCCTGGCTTTGACTTAAGCACTGTCTCTTTTTTTGTTTGTTTTCAAAACGAATGCCGACTGTGTTTTAATATATATATGTGTGTGTGTGAGAGAGAGAGAGATTGTTTTGTTATTCATCCGGATTGCGTGTTTTTGGAGGCGGGGGGGAGGGGGGCAGGGAGGCTGGAGGGGGGTGAATTGAAAGGTCGCGCCCTCTCCCGGGCAGCGAGTCGCCTTTAAAACGGGAGTTGAAGCCCCCATCAGCGAGCACATCTTTGGCGGTCAGAGCAGAATGGATTGGCAGCCAGTACTGTGGCCTGGGGGGCCCCTTCTGGGTACGAGCTGCCCGCAGTGGGAGGCGGTAACGCGGCCCGGATTGAACTTGGACAGTGTTCCTGCCTTCAGGGTTTCGGAGTTATAGACAAACAAACGTGGGAACGTGAGCATTCCCAGCCGAGGGGCTGTGGTAGCTTTTTGCTTCAAGCCCTCAGAAACTGAACTTCGGAGGGGGTTGGGGGCTGGGAGAGAGAGAGAGCGAAATAAATAAATCAGCAGCCAGATTCAACATCGCTCCTACAACCGTTATGAAAACAAGTGCAATTGCTGATCTGCTGACTTATTGGCCCAGGATTCAGGTTCCCAAGCACCTCCGGAGTGACGATGAGACCCCAGAGGCCTTCGGCTAACAGCTTTGCTGAGCTAGGGGGACTGAATACATTGGTAGTGCTCCCCGTTTCTTCTGAGAAATTGCACTTAAGAGATCTGACGACCAGGACTTAACTTGCAGCACTTGAGAGTTCACAGCAGTAGTAGGTGACCCCACTGAAATATTAACACTGAAATAAAACTGTCAGAGAGCTGGGACAAGGGAGACGCAATACCTGGCCCGGGGTTCTGGAGACACCCTCACAATAACAGGGTTAGGACTGAGAGGAGGACGATGGTGACTCATTCAGAGGGTGGTGAATTTTTGCAGTTCTTTGCTGCCAGAGGTTCCATCAGTGAACATGTTCAAATCAATGATTGGTAGCTTTCTAGATATGAAGGATTGCATGGGAGAAGGATGGACAAATGGCCGTTGAGGTAGATGACTAGCAGAGATCTAGTGTACCAGCACAGCAGCTCAAGGGGCCAATGGTCTTCTTCTATTCACTATGTTCCTTTGTTATAATGGGTTGTCTGCCGGTGTGTGTGTGTGTGTGTGTGTCCAAAAATTAGCAATCCAAATCACCTTCAAATGGGCAGCCCATCATAGCCACTGCGAGAGCTGAAAAGCAGGGCTGCAGTGCTGTAAGGTTTCCCAGTCTGTCGATTTTGAGAGGGGTAAAGAGCTGAAAGGAGAGCCAGGTGCTATTTTCAACACAGTGAGGCCAGCTGTGAACTAATGCATCTTGACACAGGCGCATCCTATAGCCAAGTGTGAAGATTTCACCAGCAGGGAGAAGCTTACAGTGCGACCTAATCGAGGTGTTTCAAATCACCAATGCAAATGGATGGAAAACTGACAATTCCAGTTATGGTTCGAGCGTGAAGGACCATGATATTGGATGAAATAAAGAGATTTAGAAGAGAGAACAGGTAAGAATCTTCCTGCATGCAAGATGAAAAGGCTCTGAAATCCATTGTTAGAGCCAGTGTGTGAGGCAGAAGCTGTGTCAACATCTGCACATTAGGTTAGATGGTGATTGAAGGAAAAGGGCCCAACTGCATCATCATTTGATTCAAGTCAGCATGGACCAGGAATTAAATCTGTTATCTATTGTATCAATCGGTTTGTTCCACAACATCTATCCCACTGACACATTTCCCTGTCACTGCTGTATAGGTTTGTCCAATGGCAAAGGGATACTGTTTGCGTGGTGATGACAAAAGAGCGGCTTTAAGGGTTACCTCCAAGTGTGTTGATTAAAGCAGCGAAGAAACATTTGATTATACGTCAGCTCAACACACAAAGGGGTTGGACTGTGACTTGGTGAAGTTCAAGCCTTCAGATGGATCAGATGCTCCCCATCAGCTCTCTCTCACACAGCTTCTGTAACCCCAAGTTGAATGAAGCAGGTTAATAATCAAAGGAAAGCTCATTATTCCTCCGCAGGCCTGTCTGTGGAATAAATCTGACTTTCACTCTAGATTCAGCCAAGGTACTGTACACAAACTGTCTGAAGCAAGCCGTCCCACAGGACTCTCGTATGAACGCTTCCAAAACCTAGTGCATCTGCGGTACTGCCAAATCACCATTTGAAGACTTACTGACGCAGTAGGAGGCTTGACACTGGAGGAACTCCAGTTTCAATTTGTCCATCCCACTGTATATAAGTGGATAATTTGGCAATGCAACAGGTTCAGTAGTCATTAAATCCCCTTGTTATCATCAGTGCAAAGAGTGCGAGTTGCTGGATCCGTATCTGCTTGCATTAACAAGCTGTGGACTCTGTCACTGTCCTGGCTCACCTACAGACATTCCTTGATGCATTACTGTAACATAGGAGAAAATAAAATTTCTCAGAAACAACGAATTGTAAGGAATTCAGATCAACTTAATTTATATTGACCTGGATCAGCCTCCAGAAACATTATAGTATTGATGGTCAACTGTGCTTAGACTGGGCAGTAAGGGCTAATGCCCGAAACGTCGATTCTCCTGTTCCCTAGATGCTGCCTGACCTGCTGCGCTTTTCCAGCAACACATTTCCAGTCTAATGGATTGGCACACTTGACTATCTGTTTTGAATGCAACATAAACTGATGATACAAAGGTTGCTACCCTCTCTGATGATCCTTTCTAACCTGACTTTGTGTAGTGTCAATGCACTTTTTTTTTGCTGCAGTGACTTTTCCCTGTGAAACAGCCCATATTTTAGCACATGTTTGCACTTTCTTAGAAACAGGGGAAGTGAGCACCACACAAGCACCATTTTCTTGAACTTGTAATTGAGGCAGTTTACTAGAGAGGTAGACTTGAGGAGATTTTATACTGCTTTATATTTTACCAGCCTTAAACCATACATGGGCGGCACGGTGGCACAGTGGTTAGCACTGCTGCCTCACAGCGCCTGAGACCCCGGTTCAATTCCCGCCTCAGGCGACTGACTGTGTGGAGTTTGCACATTCTCCCCGTGTCTGCGTGGGTTTCCTCCGGGTGCTCCGGTTTCCTCCCACAGTCCAAAGATGTGCAGGTCAGGTGAATTGGCCATGCTAAATTGCCCGTAGTGTTAGGTAAGGGGTAAATGTAGGGGTATGGGTGGGTTGCGCTTCGGCGGGTCGGTGTGGACTTGTTGGGCCGAAGGGCCTGTATCCACACTGTAATCTAATCTAATCTAATCTAATCTAATCTAATCAGTGTAAGAAAAAAGTTGGAGGAATATCCTGTTCTCCCGACATTGAGATTACTTCCTTTGTTCAGGATGGTCAGTGGCCCCCACAGTTGGGAACATCATGCTATAATGTCATATCACAGAAATGCTGCCAAAGTCATCACCATAGTGTCTCACTTTACATTTCACAACTGCCCATAATGTGCAGAGAAAGCTGAATTGTAAGTCCCCATCTCTGACTCAAAACTTACAGCAATGGGATTAATTCTTAATGACCTTTTGAAATTGTTTAGTGAGTTATTCAATTCAAAGGCAGTTAAGCATGGGCAACAAATGTTTGCCTTGCCAGCAACATCTACATCCTATCTAATAATAAAAAAGAAACCACAGAAATTTTCAGCAGGCTGTTCAACAGAACAGTATGTGGACCAGGACAATATCCATGAAGGATGATATCACAAGGAGTGAGAATTAGAAAGCATCTTTCACAATAGAAGCTCACAAAATGTGTTTAAAAGAAAAACCCGTGCCAATTCAACAAAACAGTCTCACTGTGCAATTAGTCCTGAATCAAAAGTTAGAGAACTTCATTCTGCCATTGGATATGTTATCACCTGTCGGAAAAATAGTCCACTCCTGTCAAACTTTGTGTTTCAGTTAATTTAGAACAAATTAACTCTCCTTCACTTACTGCCTGCCACCTGTGATGTGAACCAGAATGATAGAATGTTGAGGAAATCATTCAACTGTGAATCATTGCAAAACACCTCAGGAAAATATATTGACACTGTTGTGATAGCTTCTTGTACGTTTTTTTCACATTTGCACACATTTATGGAAAAGACAAGGTGAATTAAAATAACTTTACATAATTAATGACCTCTACAGACTCATGTTCCACTAAGTGCAATTCACTGAATTGCCAAAAATGATTTCTATTAAAAGCTTTATCAATTTATGGAATTTTTTGATTGTGCTAATAGCAAAAAAACACTCAAAACAATCTCTTCTCCTTTACTTAAAAGGTGGGCGGGGGGAGCTGTGGGTTACTGTCTTTAGATAAATCATGGGCAGAGAGATGTAAGACAAGATTGTCAAATATTAACCCACTTGTTCCTAACAGTGTTTCCTAACCATCCTATTCTACAATTGTTCTGTAATATAGAGTGAGTCACTATAATTTCCTACCCAGTAAAACAAGCGACTTGAAATTATACTTCAGTAATGTAGCAGACTGTGAAATGATATTCTAACATATTAACATGTTTGTCACCAGCAGAGTGCAGTTTCACCACTCCAAAACCTCCAGATCCTGAATACTTAGTTTAGCAGCTCACAATGGATAAATGGAGGTTATAAAAGGTTTGTAAAGAAACAAGTCTACCTCAATGTCATTGAGCGAAGTTGCCTGTGAAGAAGCTGAACATGTATTATGTTTCTTGAAAATCACTGTGAGAGCATTTTTATCTCATGGAACATAATGTGCTAGCATGCAATGAAATTCTGGACATGAAAGATCACAACCAGTTGCAATACTATATAACCAAAGGATCATATAGCAAAACATCACGTGAATATATATGTTCACAAGTTATGGAATGGAATAAGGCTATTTAACTCCTCAAATAAGCCAACCAATATTATTAAATCCATTTCTTCTGTTACCAGACCTGCTGGTTGAGCTTTTCCAGCATTTTAGTTCAGGTCTCCAGTATCTGCTGTACTTCATTTTAACCCAATTAATTTGGAGTCAAGACAACATTCAAAGAGATATAGCTCCATACGAACTTGCGGACTGAATATGTGTTCAGTGGACAGAAGAAAAATGAGGAGAGAAGAATTTTGTAGATCAACATGTTCTTGGCTCTGTAATAGGACTGTCACCTCTGATTAACTAGGTTTTGTGTCCAAGTCACACTCTGGATGTTGAATTAATAATTCAATGCTGCAATGTTGGAAGAACTACTTTGAGATAAGATAGTAACTCAGATCCTGTTTGCACTCATAAGCAGATACAAAAGATTTCGGTACATTCTTGGAATAGCAGGAAAATTGTGCCCTGTACTCTGCTGCTATCAATAGCTCTTCCTGCCAGGACATCTGCTGTCATACTGGTCTTCCTTGTATTCTCCTCACACATCCACTGCAGCTCATCTGCACTCACACTGTGTTATCCATCATCCAGCTACTCTTGGTGGACCCCTCTCCCTCCTGGCCCCCAGTTTGCTCTCTAGGAGAGATCTCTGTAATGTTTCAGCTCTGAACACATGACCAAAATACAGACATTTTCATTTCTGGATGTTGCTTTTTTCAGAGTTCTTTTCACTCCTGCAATTTCAGACATCTCTTCATGGTCTGAACATGGATTCTTTTTAGCATACATCTTAGCATCCACATTTCAAAGGCCTCTGTTTTCTTCTACAGATTAAGACTCACTGTTCGGGTTTCCATTGTTTCTGGGAAAGTGAATATAATGCAGCATCTTATGAGGGCTTTTCCTTGTTACAAACTTGAATTTTCTTGTTAACACGTCCTTCATATTCACAAATTTATTCCTGGCTATGTCTATCCTTCATCTACCTTCCTCATCATATCTGCCGTCATCTGTTGTTATTCACCTAATTTGACACTGTACTGACTGGTTCCATTGTGACACCTTCCACTTCGATCTTCACTCTCATTTCTTTTGACGTATTCCTTCGAACATATCATTCCTTTTGTCCATATTGTGTTCACACTTAATCCATATTCTAAATTTCTATGTCTTTTAGCATATAGAACTGTACAGCACAGGAATGGACCCTTCAGTTCATGATGTTGTGCTAAACATGACGCTAAATTAAACTAATCCCTTCGGCCTGCCCTTCATCCATATCCCTCCACTCCTTGCATATTCATGTGCTTATCTAAAATCACCTTAAACACCCCTATTGTATCTGCCACCACCCCTGGTAGAATGTTCCACACTCCTACCACTCTGTGTAAAAAAACTTGCCTCTCACATATCCTTTGAACTTTCCCCTCTCACCTTAATTGCATGACCACTAGTATTAGACATTTCAACTCTGGGAAGAAGATTCTGATCATCAACTCTATCTATGCATCCCGTAATTTTATAGACTTCTATCAGGTCTCCCCTCAGCCTCCGCCATTTCAGAGAAAACAACCCAAGTTTTCATAGTCTCTCCTTCTCGCTCATACTCTCTAATCCAGGCAGCGTCCTGGTAAACCTCTTCTGCACCCTCTCCAAAGCCTCCACATTTTTCCTGTAATGCAGTACTCTATGTATGGCCTAACCAAGGTCTTATAAAGCTGCAACATGACATCTTGCCTCTTGTACTCAATTCCCTGCCCAATAAAGACAAGCATGCCATAAACCTTCTTCATCACCCTATCTACTTGTGTGGCCACTTTCAGGGAGCTATGGTCTTGAACCCCAAGATCCCTCTGTACATCAGTGCTTTTCAGGGCCCTGCCATTAACTGTATCATTTGCCTTAACATTTGATTTCCCACATTGTTGCACTGCACATTTACATGGATTAAACTCCATCTGCCATTTCTTCGCTGATATCTGCAATTGATCTATATCCTGCTGTACCCTTTGACAACCTTCTACACTATCCACAACTCCCCGATCTTTGTCTCAGCTGTAATATTACTAACTAACCCATCTACATTTTAATCCAAGTCATTTATATATGTCACAAACAGCACAGATCCCCATATGGATCCCTGCAGAACACTCCAACCTGAAAAACAATTTTCTATCACTATCCACTGCCTTCTATGGGCAAGCCAATTCTGCATCCATCCAGCCAAGTAACTGTGGATCCCATGCATCTTAATTTTCTGGATGAGCCTAACATGAGGGACCTTGTTGAAAGCCTTACTAAAATCCATGTAGTCAACATCCACTGCTCTACCCTCATCGATCAGCTTTGTCACCTCCTCAGAAAACTTTAGGTATATATCTTCTAGGTAATCTGGCCGTTCTTTATGCCATGACTAACATCAGTAAAACATACTTCCAATCATTTATCCCATAGCTATTCTGTGCACAAGATAGCTGTTACATTCTCTTATATTACAACAGCAACTATACTTCAAAATTAATTGGCCATAAAGTGGTCTGAGGGCATCCTGAGGTTTTGAAAGATGCTCCACAAATGCACATTTTTTCTTTGAAGTTCTGAGACACATGGAGGTAAATAGTTGACTTGGGGACAAAAGGACAGTAGTTGCAAATGAACAAGCAATTCTAGAGGTAATAATTGATATATTTTATCCACCAAATCTTTTGACAGACCACACCCTCCCCCATACCTACCACTCCCAGCTAATTTGGCTGATACTGCATAAATTAAATTTAACAGTAGAAATCAAAAACAGAAACCATAAAGCATTAGATATGTACATAAGATGACCAGATGCATTACTTTAAAGAGTGGCAGAAACAAATTCAATAGAGAATTTAAAAGAGAATTGGATAAATATTTAAGTGGAAATCATTTGCAGAGTTGTGGAGGAAAAACAGGAGTGTGGGATTAATTGATTAGCTCCAACAAAGAGTCAACATTGGTCCAGATCATCCTTATCAGTGCTGCACCACTTTATGATTCATTTTTGTACAGTTAGTGTCTGTAAAAAGAAGAGACAGATTAAAGCTATGGATGGGTATACACCTGATTAGAACATAAAGCTAGGAGGTGTTCTAAGAGGAAGAGTTCACAAATATTACAGGGAGGAGAATAACAGATACATCATTCACAGGGAGGGTTAATGGCTTAGATAACCCGCAAACTACTTCCCAATTAACAGATGGAATAATGCAAAGGTCCACAGCACAGAAATGCATCAAAAATGCAAAAGGTTGTACAACCTGATGAAAAGTGAACTTGGCAAAGAAGGAAATAGCATAGAAATGGGAACAGTTGGCAAAGGAACAAGAGGTCTTTAAAAACTAAAACTATTGATATGTGAGATCCAAAATGGAAAACCCGACAGTTGATCAGCTAGTTCCAAAGAGAGGTCAGTACCTAATTGTTGCATATTCACTGCCAACAAGTTTCAACCAGCTCCGCTCTGTCTCTGGTCGCACTCCCAACTTGTGTTTAGAAAGAGACTACATGTGAAGTGGACCAGGCCCATGGATGAGGTAGAAGCAAGAGCTGTTTAAAGATCACCTAACTTTATTGAAATAAGACTAGAAGATGAACTTTATTGTTTCATTTTTCTGGCTTTATATTCTGTATTTTGATTTATTTTCTGTGTTTTAAGATGGTGCCAGAGAGGGGGCGACACAAAACAGCACTTTTCACTGTATTTTGTAATCAAATCAAATCAAATCAAATATCAATCATCCTACCCATATCCCTGTGCAGTGACAGCTACTACACCAATTCCCACCCTCTCTAAGACACCAGCACACTTCTGGCTGTAAATCTATCTCAGACCATAACAGCAAAATGCTGTGGATGCTGGAAATCTGATATAGAACCACAGACAATGCTGGAGAATCTCAGTAGGTCTCGCAGCATCTGTGGAGAGAGAAACAGGGCGAACATTTCAGGTCTAATATGATGCTTCTACTCCTTCTGCCTCATTTCACGCTTGGAATTTCCCGTGGGATAACCTGTTTAAGGAATGTTGAGTATTACCAAAACACTGGGTAGAATGTTCCCATTCCTAAAATAAAGCCATGTCATCTTTAACTTCCAACCAAGAGGGTATAGGATATCTCATCCGACAGACAGACAGCACCTCCAGCGGGGCAGCAGTCGCCCAGTACTGCTTGACTATGGAACCTACAGGTGGATCTCCAGGTGCAGTAAGTCAGCTGCTGCCTTACTCATGTACGGTGAGGATCTATCTGGGGGATAGTTCCTAAACACTAGGAAAACGTGAGCTGAAGTTAATCAGTTGGAATCACAAAACTCCACAGACATTTTAAAACTATTTTTGAAAAAAAAAGGCAGTTGGGCTCAGACTTTGGGTCCACTTGTGCAAACTGGAAGCTACATGTATTAATCTTGCGCAGTCAGAAAGAGCATTATACACATTGTATCTGTTTCACTTCAACAAAACAGTTGACAGCCATTCATTTTTTCAGGGCATTGGCCTGAGAAAATCAGACTGGTTTAAATTTAAACCAAGCTTGGCAGTTAACTGTCAGTCATCTAATTGGTGTATTCTCCTTGGCTGTGCTTCTGCAAATCAGAGTCCACTTGCTAACCAATAAGTACTCCCTCGTCATACAGTGTAAATGTTGCAAGTTGTTCTAATGAAGGCAAAATGAAGAGAGTGAGTTTTTACAGCAATACTCATCTTCTCTATTATTAGACTTTGCTCAGAGTGTTTGGTTTTGGAAATAACACTATGAGCTCAATGGTGTACATTTTCAACAGGATAAAATTCAAGCATCAGCAAGCAAACTATGCGATTGAGGCACACAAAGTTCCTGCAGGATGTGGCCATTGTTTTATGCAACTGACTCTTAGAATTTCACAACATCATTAACCTGATCCCAAGATATAAAGTCATAGAATCATAGAATATCTACAGTGAAGAAGCCGACCAGTCGGCTTGTGGAGTCCATACTAAATCCCCAAAGAGCATCCCACTCAGACCTACCCCCCTACAATATCCCTATGCCTGATACACCTAACCTACACATCCCAGGACACTATGGTCAATTTACTGTGGCCAATCCACCCAACCTGCATATCTTTGGATCATGGGAGGAAACCAGAGCACCCGGAGGAGACCAACGCAGACACGGGGAGAATGCGCAAATTCCATATAGTACTGCAATATCTATCTTTTATTCAATTTTTGACCATCTATGCCAGATCATTAGCCACCACTATTTAAGGAAGGTGGTAAGGAAAAACCAGGAACTATAGACCAATGAGCCTGACATCGGTAGGGGCAAGTTGTTGGAGGGAATTCTGAGGGACAGGATTTACATATATTTGGAAAGGTAAGGACTGATTAGACATAGTCAACATGGCATCATGCATGGGAAATCATGTCTCAGTAACTTGATTGAGTTTTTTGAAAAGTAATGAAGAGGATTGGTGAGGGTAGAGTGGTGAATGTGATCTATATGGACTTCAGTAAGGCATTTGACAAGGTTCCCCATGGTAGACTGGTTAGCAAGGTTAGATCTCATGGAATACAGCAAGAACTACCATTTGGATGCAGAACTGGTTGAAGGTAGAGGGTGGTGGTGGAGGGTTGCCCTTCAGTCTGGAGGCCTGTGACCAGTGGTGTGCCACAAGGATCAGTGCTGGGTCCACTGTTTTTTATCATTTATATAAATGATTTGGATGTGAACATAGAAGGTACATTTAGTAAGTTTGCAGATGACACCAAAATTGGAGGTGTAGTGGACAGCGAAGAAGGTTACCTCAGAGTATGGGACCTTGGGCAGATTGGCAGAGGAGTGGCAGATGGAGTTTAATTTAGATAAATATGAGGTACTGCATTTTGGAAAAGCAAATCAGGGCAGCACCTATACGCATAATGGTAAGATCCTGGGGGGTGTTGTTGAAAAAAAGAGACCCTGGAGTGCACTTTCCTATTTCCTTGTAAGTGGAGTGACAGGTAAATAGGATAGTGAAGAAGGTGTTTGGTCTGCTTGCCTTTATTGGTGAGTGCATTGAGTGTACGAGTTGGGAGGTCATATTGCAACTGAACAGGACATTGGTTAGGCCACTTTTGGAATATTGTGCGCAATTCTGGTTTCCCTGTTATTGGAAGGACGTTATGAAACTTGAAGGGGATCAGAAAAGATTTACAAAGATATTGCCAGGTTTGGAGGGTTTGAGGTATAAGGAGAGGTTGAATAGGCTGGGGCTATTTTCCCTGGAGAATCAGAGGCTGAGGGGTGACTTTATAGAGGTCTATAAAATCATGAGGGAATAGATAGGGTAAATAGACAAGGTCTTTTCCCCAGGGTGGGGGAATCCCAAACTAGAGGGCATACATTTTAAGGTGACAGAGGAAAGGTTTGAGGTATAAGGAGAGGTTGAATAGGCTGGGGCTATTTTCCCTGGAGAATCAGAGGCTGAGGGGTGACCTTATAGAGGTCTATAAAATCATGAGGGAATAGATAGGGTAAATAGACAAGGTCTTTTCCCCGGGGTGGGGGAATCCCAAACTAGAGGGCATACATTTTAAGGTGACAGAGGAAAGATTTAAAAGGGACTTAAGAGGCAACATTTTCACACAGAGGGTGGTGTGTATATAGAATGACCTGCCAGAAGAAGTGATGGAGACTGGTACAATTACAACATTTAAAAGGCATCTGGATTGGTATATGAATAGGAAGGGTTGAGAGGAATATGGGACAAGTGCTGGCAAATGGGACTAGAATGATTTAGGGTATCTGGTCAGCATAGATGAGTTGGACCAAAGGGTCTGTTTCCATGCTGTAAGGCTCTATGACCTTAGGAAGTACTTTTCATTAGAAAAAGAGTAGGAAAGACAATTGGTTATATATACCTCAAGGGTTACCATTCTGCAAGTGTGAGGCAAGGCAAGGAGGCAGGATCCCATGAAGCATCATCCATGCCAATGGTTCCCTAATATAACCAAAGTCTATTTTCCCAATTCATAATCTTATCAAGGTCTTGATAGGTCTCAACTTCAATCCTACTTTTGAAAATGTCAGTGGATGCTTGTTTCCCTTTCTTTGTTCATTTCTCTGTTCCCCAACTTTGTTTTCCTGACAATTCATTCTTGTTTATATATGCCTTATTCAAGTGTCTTTTTCTGACTTTTTTCTGAGTTACTCCCTACATGGATGCCAATAATGGTAAGAATATTATAATACAAATATTAAAGAGAACAATGATACAATCATTGGTATGACAGGATGGTGTCTCTTTGCATTTGTACAGAAACTTTATACACATTTTTGCGCATGATAAAGATCTGCATTTCCGAATCTGACTTTATGTTTTAATCCAGTTTTGTCAAAATTCACTCTTGAAAAATATTTTCTTCAGTGGTATGTTACTTTTCTCCATTTAAAAACATTTCTAATTATCCTCTCTTTTCACCCTTGTTTTAATTTTATCCTTTCTCTCGTACCTTTTCTATGAAGTAATTTACACAAAGCAAGCCATGAGCAATTTTTCCGTTTGCTGGTGCTAGGAATTTCATAGGAACATAGGCTCAGGAGTAGGCCATTCAGTCTTCCCACCCTACCTCTTGCAAAAATGCCATCCCGTATTCCCAATTCCTCCGCCTCCGCCAGATCTGCTCCCAGGAGGACCAGTTCCACCACAGAACACTCCTTCTTTAGAGACCGCAATTTCCCTTCCCACGTGGTTAAAGATGCCCTCCAATGCATCTCGTCTACATCCCGTACCTCCGCCCTCAGACCCCACTCCTCCAATCGTAACAAGGACAGAACGCCCCTGGTGCTCACCTTACACCCTACCAACCTTCGCATAAACCAAATCATCCGCCGACATTTCCGCCACCTCCAAACAGACCCCACCACCACCTCCGCTCCCTCACCACCAGACGCCTGGAGGAAGAATGCCTCATCTTCCGCCTCGGAACACTTCAACCCCAGGGCATCAATGTGGACTTCAACAGTTTCCTCATTTCCCCTTCCCCCACCTCACCCTAGTTCTAAACTTCCAGCTCAGCACTGTCCCCATGACTTGTCCGGACTTGTCCTACCTGCCTATCTCCTTTTTCACCTATCCATTCCACCCTCTCCTCCCTGACCTATCACTTTCATCCCCTCCTCCACTTACCCATTGTACTCTATGCTACTTTCTCCCCACCCCACCCTCCTCTAGCTTATCTCTCCACGCTCCAGGCTCACTGCCTTTATTCCTGATGAAGGGCTTTTGCCTGAAACGTCGATTTCGAAGCTCCTTGGATGCTGCCTGAACTGCTGTGCTCTTCCAGCACCACTAATCCAGAATTCAGCCCCTTCAGTCTGTTCTGCTGTTCAATGAGATCATGGCTGATTTGTGGCCTAACTCCATATCCCTGCCTTTGGCCCACATCCCTTAATACTGTTTAAGGTGGTACTGTGGTTCAGTGGTTAGCACTGTTGCCTCACAGTGCTGAGGACTTGAGTTCAATTCCACCCTGTGTGGAGTTTGCACATTCTCCCCTTGTCTGCGTGGGTTTCCTCTGGGTGCTCTGGCTTCCTCCCACAGTCCAAAGGTGTACAGTTTATGTGGATTGGCTGTGCTAAATTATACTGTTGTGTCCAGGGATGTGCAGGCTAGGTGAATTAGGCACAGGAAATACTGGGATAGGATGGCCAGATGCTCTTCTGAAGGGCGATGTAGACTCAATGGGCCAAATGGCCTGTTTCCACATTGTAGAGGTTCTATGATACTCTTTTTTTTTGTTTCTGATTTCCAGCATCCTCAGTTCTTTGTGTTTACATTTGTAAAGTCACAGGTTTGAGAGGACACTGTTGCCGAAGACATGGTGGATTGTTCCATTACATTGTGTTAGTGCCATATTTGACTGCCTATGGTGGACAAGATGGATGTTGATAGTGGTGAATGGGTGACTGATCAAGCTGAATGACACTGAGTTTCTGGAGTGTTCATGTCTGCACCATGCAGGCAGCTAACGAGATTCCATTGTGCCTAGTAGATAGTGCAGAGGCTTTAGGCGATTCAAGAGATGAACATTGCAGTAGAGAAAAACCAGCCTCTGACCTGCATTGATAGTCAGAATGTACATTGAACTGGTCTGTTTGAGCTGCTGGCCAGTGGTGACCACCAGAATATTTTCACTGGGGAATCCCAACATTATTAAGAAGCTGATCATTATTTGCATTCTGCAAATATTACTGCCACCAATCAGCCGAAGCCAAGATGTTGTCCAGATCTTGCTGCACATGGACATAGACTGCTTCAGTATCTGAGGAGCTCCAATTGGAGATGAACACTGTCCAATCATTAGCAAAACATCTCCTCTATTTCTGACATTCCGATGGAGATGAAGCAGCTGAAAATGATTTGACATGTCACACTACCCTGGGGAACTCCTGCAGTGGTGTCCTGTGCCCTAGTGTCCAATAGCCACTGCCATCTCACTTGCACCAGCTTTGACTCCAATTTTGACTCCAGTTTTGCTAGGGCTTCTTACTGCTGCACTCAGTCATATGCGACCTTGATACAAGGGCGTCACACTCTCCTCACCTCTGTATTCTGTATTTGAATATAGGCCATAATGAGGTCTGGAGTTGAATGATCCTGGCAAAACCCAGACTGCATATCTGCAAAATTATTGTTGATGAATAGGTGCCACTGGATGGCACTGTTGGCATCTTCTATCACTTTTCTGATGATTGAGAGTGGAGGATGGGGAAGTAATCAGTAAGACTTGTCCTGAACTTTGCGGACTGCACCTACCTGGGCAATTTTCCATTTTATTGGATAGATGCCAGTGTTGTAGCTACACTAGAACAGCTGAGTTAGAAACATAGCGTGATGGAGCGTCTCCAAAGTTTGATGATGAACACCAATCTCTCCCAGAACATTGTAAATGTCATTGCTAACTGCACTGGCATGGACAAATACCTCGGAGAAAGTGAGGACAGCAGATGCTGGAGATCAGAAATGAGAGCTGAAAAAGCACAGCAGGAAAGGCAGCATCTGAGGAGCAGGAGAATCGACGTTTCAGGCATAAGCCCTTGATCATGGACAAATATCTATATGACATTTCGATTAGTGTGGGCGAGGTCAGATGGGTTTTCTAATTGTGTTAGTTCACTCACCACTTGCCAGGAGTGCAGTCCAACAGCTATAACCTTCAGGGCTTGTCCAGCTCAGTCAATGCTGGAGCTAACAAGTCACACTTGGTGATGGACATTGAAGTCCATTACAAGAGCACAGTCTGTTACTTATACCTATCTGTGTTCAGCATGGAGGAATATTGTTTCATCTGGGAATGAGCTGCCTACATTTTCATACTTCTTGCATAGAGTCACAAAACATGCAGTCGATGTTTCCAGGAAGGGGGAGTAGATTTAGGACTGAGTTGAGGATGAACAGCTTCATCCAAAGGCTTGTCAATCTGTGGAATTCCCAGCCCAGTAAGGCAGTTGAGGCTTGCTTGTTGAATGTTTTTAAGGCAAAGATAGATAGGTTTTTGAACAGTAAAGGAATTAAGGTTTATGGTGAGCGGGCGGGTACGTGGAGCTGAGTCCACGAAAAGATCAGCAATGATCCTATTGAATGGCAGAGCAGGCTCGATGGGCCAAATGGCCCACTCCTGCTCCTAGTTCTTATGTCCTTATTTGAATTGATCCAACATTGCTTTCTGGCAGTTGCCTGGGACATGTGTAACCAGTGAGGGGACCAATATGGCTATGGTCATATTGCTGGCACAGAATAAGCATTGGTTTCCAAGCAGATTTAATGGTATATATTGCCCCATTTTACAGCAAACAGGCTCAACGCATGCCAATTTCAAATCCAAGTGGCATCCTGCAAATCCGACACAGCTCCACACTTAACAAATCTCCGTGCCCTTTAATGCAACCTGTAGCTAAACCACTACACTGCATGGTGGCTCAGTGGTTAGCAATGTTGCCTCACAGCCCCAGGAAGCCGGGTTGGAAACCAGCCTTGGGCGACTGTGTGGAGTTTGCACATTCTCCCTGTGTCTGCATGAGTTTCATCCGGGTGCTCAGGTTTCCTCCCACAGTCCAAAGATGTGCAGGTTAGGTGAATTGGCCGTGCTAAATTGCCCATAGTGTCCAGGATTAAGTGCATTAGTCAGGGGTAAATATAGGGTAGGGGGAATGGGTCTGGGTGGGTTACTCTGTGGAGGGTTGGTGTGGACTTGTTGGGCCGAAGGGCCTGTTTCCACACTGAGGATTCTATTCACTTTCTCAGCCGTCTTGTCTGTCTGACTGCAGCCAAACCAGTTTTCTACGTTACATTTCAGTCAGAAGCCTTGTTGATGATGAGACAAGCAACATCCATGGACTTTCACACATGCAATAGCACACTCATAAGGCAATTCACAGAAAAATACATTTGTAAAATCTCAGCAAGTATCACCATAAACTCCATTCTACCATTATTGGCAGACCCTCATGAGATGAGGATGACTCGCTTCCACTCTCAGGGTGAGTCCAATGTGGTTTCCGCAGACTGTGCCACACTTGGGGCAGAAAGTGGTCATGGGCGGGGTTGGGTGGGGCATTGGTGTGGCAGTGCGCTCCTTACGCCGTTTTCACCTGGCTTCTGCTTTTCCCCGTCGGCAAGTCTCAAGGTGCTCAAAGCATTCCCAGACGCTCCTCCTCCACTTCGGCTAGTGATTCCCAGATGTCCATGGGAATGCCACATTTTTTCCAGTGAACCCCTGAAGCGCTTCCTCTGTCCACCTGGGGCTTGCCTGCCGTTTCAGTGCTGGGGGTAGAGCACCTGCCTGGGGTGTCTCGTGTCGGTCATGCGGACGACATGCCCAGCCCATCGCAGCTGATCAAAGTGGGGGTCAGTGCCCCAATGGTGGGGATGTTGGCTTGTTCGAGGCTGGTATTGGTGTGTCTGTCTTCCCAGGGATTCGCAGGATCTTGTACGCAGGATCTTGATCTTCAAACAGATGAGTCACAAGGTGGCTCAGTGGTTAGCACTGCTGCATCACAGCGCCAGGGACCCAAGTTCGATTCCATCCTTGGGCGACTGTCTGTGTGGAGTTTGCACGTTCTTCCCGTGTCTGTGTGGGTTTCCTCTGGGTGCTCCAGTTTCCTCCCACAGTCCAAAGATGTGTAGGTCAGGTGGATTGGCCATGCTAAATTGCCCATAGTGTTAGGTGTATTAATCAGAGGGAAATGGGTCTGAGTTGGTTACTCTTTGGAGAGTCAGTGTGGACTTGTTGGGCCGAAGGGCCTGTTTCCACACTGTAGGGAATTTAACCTAATCTGTTTGAAGTATAGCTTCAAGATATCATCCTGGATCCTTTCAGGACAGCCTGGGTCTGTACATGTATCGCTTGTGCTTATGATCACGTGACTTTGTAATTATAACAGTGTCAAAGTGTCCCCATCAATACAAGACTCTTAAACAAACTCAGCAAAAAGCAATGTATTTGCAGGGACGTGTTCAGTCTGAGCTTGCTTCCATCTTTCACACAGCTTCGGGGTACCTCACGGGGGCACAGTTTTCTCTTCACTGTTTGGTGTTGACCAGCAGGGCAGTTCATCTGTGCAGTATCAAATAGATTTGATTTTAAATTGACTTTAACTGAATCAAATGGGTCCTATAATAGAGAGGACAATTCACTGCACTCGATCACTGCTGGTTGGTAAAAGTGATGATCTTCTCTCAGCAGCTTTCGGAGGGATAGGACAAGGTGAAAACTGATTGTGACCCTTTCTCTCTTTTTAACTGAAAATCCGAGCAATTTGAGCAGCTGTCCAGCTCAATGGCTTCCACAGATAGTAAATGGAGGTGATAAGCTGTTGCGTTTGAATCACACTAAGGTAACAAACCCGAACAGAAAGTCATTTTTAAAAAGTTTCTGGACACAAGCTACTGTACGACAGTGCCCTCTCGTGGTAGACCTTGTACTTCCACAGACAACACCAGTTTTATGTCAGCGAGTTGTTTTAAGAATATTACTCTTTTCGATGATGTCTCTCTCTCTCACACACACACACACACACAGAATAAACATTGTCTTGAACTGATTTCTGTAGTGAGATCCCTCACATTATATAGACACAGACAGAGGACATGGTCAGGAGGAACCCATACATAGAAAACCTGTACTGCCATGACATAGGATGCGAGCTAAAGGAAGTCTTATATTTATATTCCAGTCAAGTAAAACACTTTTGGACTGTAGTCATTGTAGGAGATGAGGCAATTGGTTTTCTGCTCAGCAATTGGTATTGTAATGATAACCAGGTAATCTCTTTATGTGAGGATGATTGAGGGGTAAGTATTGGTCAGGACGCCAGAGAGAACCTCTCAACCTTGTTTTAAATATTGCCATGGAATCTTTCACTTCTGACCAAGCAATTTGAAGGAGCTTAGGTTTGACATCTTCTTCCAAAAGACAGCGTCTCCATCAGTGCAGCACTCCCTCAGTACTGCAATAGAACATCCACCTTGATTTCTATCGTCGATTCCTCACGTGGATTTTGACCCAATAACCTTGTGAATCAGAGACTGAGAAGGCTGCCAGAACAACCATGGGCTGGTTCAGACCTCACGATGCCTGGCACCATACAGCTGTGGGCTGAAAATGGAAAGCAGAAGGAGGCCATTTAACCACCCCCCAACCCCAGCTTGTTCAATTCGTGTCGATTGGAGGAAATAAACCAAAGAACCATGGATGCTGCAGATCTGATACAAACACAAAATTGGCCGGGGATTCTCAGCAGGTGTGGCAGCATCACTGGGAAGACAGCAGTTTCCAGTCCAGGAACATAGGGATTTGATGAAGAGATTTGAGATGTTAGCTCTGCTTTCTTCCCGCAGATGCTGCCAGACCTGCTGAGTTTCACCAGCAATTTCTGTTTTGGATTAGAAGTGATCTGTCCCTCACTCCCACCTGCCTACCTTTGTTCCACACTCATTATTACTCCTTGCCTGGCACAAATCCACAATCTGTTTTCGGTTTTCAATTTACTCCCCTCTCCCCTCCTTGACTCAGTCTTGCTCCAGATTTCCATTCCCCTTGCTGTAACTAACTGCATCTTGACTTCAACGCTGATTAAGTAAATTCCCCCTTTTTTATGTGGATTCCTCCACCAGAGGAAATTGCTTATTTCCTTGCAACCCATCAAATCCTTCAATCGTCTTGATGAGACCACCCTTAGTCTTTTACACATGTCTGGTATAGGGAATATTGATTCCATTTATACTTTACTATTGCTTTCATTATGCTGGGTTCTCACCCTCACAAGCACAGCTATACAAGGTCAAGTTCCAACACATTGGGGATTAAAAAAGGGAAAATTAAAATGTAAAACCTTTCTTCCTTGGCCAACTCCTCTTTTCTGGAGATTGAGGATAGGGGAAAAAAGCATCTTGTAACAGAAGCTGATCCCAGTGGCGAAACTGGAATTGACTATCGTTAATGTCAGATAAGTGTACTCTAGCACGTACATCAGACAATATCAGGATTGTGAGTGTTATGTTCCTGATATCCATCATTAGCCTGTGTCATAGCTTAGGGATCAGTCAACTGAACATTACATCGCTACTTCTAACAATGCTACAGTTTTGATTTATTTATTGCTGGTATGAATTGACAAGTTAGATGCATTGTTGCCCGCATTGTGCCTGAGAATGGGCTGCTCCATCTTGCATATACTATCCTTAAGTTCTCTAACTATCAATGAAGCCACTCTATCCCTTACTGGATCTGTATGCTAGACCCTAACATACTCACTAGCCATGAGAATTGTTGTATGTTGGTCTTAAAAAGGTTAATACTGATTGGATTACCATAAACATACCATCCATTCCAATGACATCATATGGACGTGTAGACAGAAAAGCTGAGGATTGCTGAGGTGTTAGACCCAACATTGGGTCTTCTTCAAAGTCTCTGTAACAATATCTATCCTATCATAGAATCATAGAGTCCCACAGCACAGAAACAGGCCATTTGGCCCAAACTGGTCCATGCCAACCAAAATGCCCATCCACTCTAACCCCATTTCCCTGCACTTTGCCCGAGTCCTTCTAAACCTTTCCTAAGCATGTCTTTTAAATGTTGTTACTGTACCCACCTCAACCACTTTCACTGGCAGCTCATTCCATATACGTACCACCCTCTGTGTAAAAACGTTGCCCCTCAGGTTCCCTTTTATTCTTTCCCCTCTAATCTTAAATTGATGCCCTCTAGTTATCAATTCCCCAACCTTCGGAAAAAGACTGCATGTATACGCTCTATCCATGCCTCTCATGATCTTATACACCTCCATAAGGACCCCCTCCTCAGTCTCCTATGCTCTAAAGAAAAAAGTCTTCGCTTGTCCAATCTCTCCCTATAACTCAGACTGTTGAGATCAGGCAACATCCTTGTAAATTTCTTTTGCACTCTTTCCAGTTTAATAACATCCTTCCTATAACAAGGTAACCGAAACTGCACACAATACTCCAAGTGCGGCCTGTGTAAGTGCAACATAACTTCCCAACTTTGGTACTCAATGCCCTGACTGATGAAAGCCAGTGTGCCAAAAGCCTTCTTCACTGCCCTGTCTACCTGTGATTCCACTTTCAGAGAACTGTGCACTTCCAAGGTCCCTCTGTTCCACTACACTTCTTAAGGGTACATTCACAATGAACCTCCTACCTTGATGTGACTTTCCAAAATGCAAGACTTCACACTTATCTACATTAAACTCCATTTGCCATTTCTCAGCTCATTTCCCCAGCTGATCAAAGTCCTGCTGCAAATTCCTCCCTGTCGAACAATACCGCCTATTTTAGTGTCATCAGCAAACGTACTGATCATGTCTTGTATGTTCTTATCCAAATCATTGATATTGATAACAAATGTAAAAGGATTCTCAACCAGTTAGACCAGGAAGCCATTTTTTTCTATGGCACACTATGGGGCACATCCTATGATTTCCTACACTAAAAGAGGTAGATAGACCCAAGATGAAGCAAATGCAAAGGGAAATTGGTCACAGCAAACTGACCCAGTGCCTACAGGAAGATGTGGTAAATGCCATGAGGTACCAGGGATAGTCATCTGAGAAAATATGACATTCGTCTCCCTTTGCTCAATGACAGAACATGGTCAAAGTTCACCATCACTTCATCCATCCAATCAAACAGCTGACTAAAAATGTCGTCAAACATACACTGCTCGCTGATTTTTTTTTTTCCTTGAGAAGAGGCTGCTAACTTGGTTAAGCAAAGTGCATCATCAGCTCTATCAGTGCAATTTGCCTGTATCCCAGTGCCTGGTCTGCCAATGAATTCGGCTAACTCTGAAATCTGAAAGTCTTCATTAAGACTTCATGAAGGCTTTATTCCATGTCAATCACTCCAGTTCTTAGACAGGAAATACCCATTCTCCTTTTCCACCATCTCTCACCTCACCTACTTTGAGAAGGGCACAAAGTCCCTCCATCTTTAAGGGTGTGTCAGTGCGATAGGTTCTTTCCTGGTCGGTGCTAACTGGGTTGACACCAGGATCCACCCAAATGGGACATGCCCCATTGAGATATCTGGTGGTCTGGAAGCATTAGTTGAACCACATGAAACACATTACAGTACTTACTTTTGTCAGTTTTAGTCCATAAGATTGGCAAGTGGCCGTGTTATTCCTAGGCCTGCAAGATCACACAATCTACTCTTTAAGTAGTCCCTCGGGAAGAAGGACAGCATGTTTCCTGTCTGCTTTGATAGAATCTGAAGTGGCTGATAAATTGAATGTACGATCTACAGACCCTCCCAGATGGTGCTCGAAGGGTTGGATAGATGAGGTATTTGGGGCTTGTGCACCCTCCCCAAGGCCTTAACTTCACCTCTGCATGTTCCCAAATGTGCCATCCCAATTTTCAGTTAATCACAGGCCAGAACCTCCCACTTCCAATAAGTATGGTAGATCTCTTCTGGGCTATGAGGAAATCCCAATAAAGTATTTGTTACTGTCTCCTGTCACTAACAGGTTCTGAATAGAGCAGTTACTTTGGGAGTGTTGGTTTCAGGGATATGCCCCACTCAGTGGATCTGGTTTTGAGTGATGAGCTCCTCAATGCTGAGCAAGGTGGTTTGGGAGAGGACACTGCTGGTGGATCACATTCCTTGCCACCAGATTTTAGGCTCTTGTGATGGCACCACTTGTACTTGTCCAGTGCTTCCAGGTGCTTTTCCAGAGATTTTCCAAGTCATTGAAGCATATAGGAGCATGGGGCTCACTGCTGCCTGAGCTTTCAGATCCTGGTGCTCAAATACTCTTGGAAAGTGTGCATATATGGCTTATAGCCAATCCTTAAACCACAGAAAGTCTGCTGTTTGGCAAACACTTTTACTTTGTCTTTATTCAGTCACTCGTGGGACATGAGTGTCGCTGGCTGGCCAGCATTTATTGCTCATTCCTAGTTGCCCTTGAGAAGGTGGTGGTGAGCTGCCATTTTGAACTGCTGTGTTCATTTGCTTGAGATGGACTCACAATGCTATAATGAAGTTCCAGGATTTTGACATTAGAGGAATGTCAATATATTTCTAAGTCAGGGTGGTGAGTGTTTTGGAGAGGAGCCTGCAGGGGGTGGTGTTCCCATGTATCTGTTGCCTTTGTCCTTCTAGATAGAACTGATCGTGTGTTTGGAAAGTGCTGTCTCAGGAGCTTTTATGAATTTCTGTGATGCATCTTGTAGATAGTACATACTGCTGCTACTGAGCATTGGTGATGGAGGGAGTAAATGTTACAGATGTAGTGCCAGTCAAGTGGGCTGCCTTGATCTGGATGGTGTCAAGCTTCTTAAGTGTTGTTGGAGCTGCCCCCATCCAGGGCAAGTGGGGAGTATTCCATCACCCTCCTGACTTGTGCCTTGTAGATGGTGAACAGGCTTTGAGGAGTCAGGAGATGGATTACTCTCTGCAAGATTCCTGGTCTCTTGTGGTCATATTAATTATATCACTATTCCATTTGGAATCACATTTGCCTGCTCTAATGTCAGAATATATTTTACTAAGTGTTTTTACTCGTTAAGATTGAATTATTGTGGGAGAGTAGCATCTGCGCATGAAGTTCACCCAGTTCATTGCACAAGTCTGCTCCCACCCACATCCCTCCAGTTCCCTATTGTGTCGCAGAACTGAAATACAGACCAATGAAGCGTTCAGAACCAGGACTTTGCTCAAGGGAGGAAGGAATCCTTTTCAATAATGTACACCTATACACGTGGTGCGGAAACACAGAGACATCTGGAGTCGGAAAGTGAAGAGTTCAAGCCTCACTCCGGAGCCTCAAACACATATGCAAGGCTGACTCTTCAAAAGGTAACGACTTGCATTTATATTGCACCTTTCACGAACACAAAGCATCCCAAACACTTTACAGCTAATGGCGAATTTTGAAGTGAAGTCATTGGTGTAAAATCAGAAAACACAGTAGCCAATTCTCACACAGCAAGCTCCAATAAACAGCAAAACGTGGTAACGGTCAGGCAACTGTTTCACAATTTTAACTGAGGGATAAGAAATGGCCACAGCCCATTGATAATTCCATGATCCTCTCTGCAACTGTTACCTTTGGAATTTTTATCTCTTCCTGAGAGAGCCGATAAAGTTTTAGAGTATGAGCTCATCTGAGGAAGTGAGCCTCCAACAGTGCGGCACTCATTCAGGACTGCACGGGGCACAAGTCCCGTTTTGGAACTTGAGCCTGCAGCCTCTAATTCAAATAACAATGTGCTGCCATAATAGCCAAAGTTGACACACAATGCATTATAAAGGGAATAGTTTACTATTCAGGGTGCCCACCTTTTCTTGGGACAGTAAACTCAAGGTCTCACCCAGCTGGTCAGGTGCACATCTTTTGAAGAAGTGTAGGAGATTTCATCCCCCCATGTCCCAGCCAAATTATACTCCTCAACTAAACCTGCCCTGTTCCCCAAAAAATCATTTGGTTATTTATCTAATTTTCTCTTTTAGGCAAAACTAAACTGCTTAGTTCGCTGAAATTCCAGCAGTGACTGTGCCCAGACAAAAATCAATTCAATGAAATATCTGCAGACTCCTGAGGATGTGAAAGTGCTATATAAAAGTGAACCTTTTGTTTCTACCATTAAGAGATATCAATATAAAAACTTCTTTAATTTCTAGCTCAATGGACTGTGAATCCCAGTTAATATCTTGTTCATATTTCCACGAAATATGCTTAATCTCAGCTGCATGCACTGTTTTTAACTTTACAGTGTTTCGGGCATTATCTTCGGAAGCACTTTTGATTCGGAACTTGTCCCCTAGGATTGGAAAATTGTCAACCTCCCTCCATTATTTAAGAACAGAAGAGACAGGGAAATTGTAAACCGTCTAAGATCTGTTGTAGGGAAGTTATTAGAATCTGTCATTAGGGATGGAATGACTGAGCACTTTGACAAATATGACCTGATTACAGAGAGCCAGAATGGATTTGTAAAGGGTAATTCATGTCTTGCTAACTTAGTTACAATTTTTGAAGAGGTCACTAATGTGGTGAATAAGGGTGCCTGTGGATGTTATTTAATTGGATTTCTAGGAGGCATTCAGTAAGGTCCCACATAAGAGAATGTTGGCATAAATGAATGCAAAGAGAATTGGAGATAAGCTGGTGAGGTGACTAAGGAATTGGTTGGGAGGTAGGAGGCAGAGAGCAGGGACAATGGGGAAGGATTTTAACTCTCAAGTACAGGTGAGCTGAGAGCTCTAAGTAGATATAAAGATATCATTCGAGATCATGATTGCAACCCAAATCAAATTGTGCTGCTTCTGGAGAGGCATTTTGAGAAACCTGCTTGCTAAAGACTGAATATTAATGATTGCAGTATGTGGGTATGTATTGCAGCAATTAATATCCTAAAGAGACATTTGTACAATCTTTTTAAATTGAATTTTTGTTGTGAGTTGACAATTCATGTTAGGATTTATCTTTTAGTTTTAGGAATCAAAGTTTCACTGTAGCAAACGGAGATATCTGAATGAAAGACTGGGAAAAGTGACTCTGAACTTAGGGTAATTCAAACAAGCTTGGAGTTTATTACTCCGAAAAGATTGGAGTCAGGAAGATGTTAACACTTAAACCTAAGATTCTCTGGGAAGCCAGGGAGGAGATTGCAGAGCCTTTGGCTTTGATCTTGATGTCGTCATTGTCTACAGGAATAGTGCCAGAAGATTGGAGGATAACAAATGTTGTCCCCTTGTTCAAGGAGGGGAGTAGAGACAACCTTCACAATTATAGACCAGTGAGCATTACTTCGGTATGGATAAAGTATTGGAAAAGGTTGTAAGAGGAAGGTATATAACCATCTAGAAAGGAAGAAGTTGATTAGGGATAGTCAACACGGTCTTTGAAGAGTAGGTGGTGCCTCACAAACCTTATTAAGTTCTTTGAGATGGTGACCAAACAAGTGGATGAGGGTAAAGTGGTTGATGTGGTGTATATGGAGTTCAATAAGGTGTTTGATAAGGTTCCCCATGGTAGGCTATTGCACAAAATACGGAGACATGGGATTAAGGGTGATTTAGCAAGTTTGGATCAAATTTTGGCTAGCTGAAAGAAGACAGAGGGTGGTGGTTGATGGGAAATGTTCATCCTGGAGTTCAATTAATAGTGGTGTACCACAAGGATCTGTTTTGGGGCCACTGCTGTTTGTAATTTTTATAAATGACCTAGATGTGGACGTAGAAGGATGGGTTAGTAAATTTGCGGATGACACTAAGGTTGGTGGAGTTGTGGATAGCGCTGAAGGATGTTGCAGGTTACAGAGGGACATAGATAAGCTGCAGAGCTGTGCTGAGAGGTGGCAAGTGGAGTTTATTGTGGAAAAGTGTGAGGTGATTCACTTTGGAAGGAGTAACAGGAATAAAGAGTACTGGGCTAATAGTAAGATTCTTGATAGTATAGAAGAGCAGAGAGTTCTCAGTGTCCATTTACATAGATCCCTGAAAATTGCACCAGGTTGATAGGGTTATTAAGAAGGCATATGGTGTGTTAGCTTTTATTGCTAGAGGGATTGAGTTTCGGAGCCACAAGATCATGCTGCAGCTGTACAAAACTCTTATGCAGCCGCATTTGGAGTATTGCCTGCAGTTCTGGTCACTGCATTATAGGAAGGATATGAAAGCTTTGGAAAGGATTCAGAGGAGATTTACTAGGATATTGCTTGGTATGGAGGCAAGGTCTTATGAGAAAAGGCTGAGGGACTTGAGGCTGTTTTCATTAGAGAGAAGAAGGTTGAGAGGTGACTTAATTGAGACAGATAAGATAATCAGAGGGTTAGATAGGCTGGACAGTGAGAGCCTTTTTCTTTGGATTGTGATGGCTAGCATGAAGGGACATAGCTATAAATTGAGGGGTGATAGATATAGGACAGATGTCAGAGGTAGTTTCTTTACTCAGAGAGTAGAAGGGGTGTGAAATGCATTGCCTGCAGCAGTAGTAGACTCACCAAGTTTAAGGGCATTTAAATGGCCATTGGATAAACATATGGATGAAAATGGAATAGTGTAGGTTAGATGGGCTTCAGATTGGTTCCACAGGTCGGTGCAACATCAAGGGCTGAAGGGCCTGTACTACGCTGTAATGTTCTACGTTCTATGTTCCAAGTAAGATCATCAAAGAGGAAGTGGACTTGCTTAGCTAAACAACTGGAGGTATGATTTTTTGCAGTTTTTCCAGTAAAGGCTAAGTTATCTATGCACTTTCCCAGAATTGAGGGAAGTTTTGGAATTAAACTGGAGTTAAGTTGCGTTTCTACCAAAGAACTGGTCATTTGTGTCACATTGTCATCAGGTTGGTTGGAGATTATTGACATTCTTTGTTTTGAGGGGTCGCTGTGAATTCAGTTAGGGCATAGACAGCAGGCAAAACTGGTCAATGTTTGGGAAAGTAGCTAAGATTCTGGGCCAGCTTTAGGATTTATGTAATGTTTGGCTGTTTGGAAGCCGAGAGATAAAGAAAGACACCTAAAGCAGAACATATGTTCGATCTATCACACATGTTTCAGCCTGGAGCTGGTAATCAATATACAACAAAGTTGGGAAGGGGAAGAAAACAGCAAGTTGACTTGTTTTGCTGGAAGCTAAGGGGAGAGAGTTACATTAATCCTCTCAACAAAAGAAAAACAGTAAATCCTATTGCATTTGGAGTTCTGCAAGTGATCCAAATAGTTGTAGTTTGAAACCATCGCAATGGGCTATTGGATACCAGGGGTGTTTTCTGATTTTTAAAACCAGGGGTTGTGTGAATGTCTGTACTGTGGCTGTGGAATCCAGATTCATAAAAGGTTAGTAAAGAAATTGGAGTGTCTCTTAGCCAAAAGGACAGAAAATAATCATGAAATAACATGGGCATATAAAAAAGGTGAGGAGAAAGTGAGGTCTGCAGATGCTGGAGATCAGAGCTGAAAATGTGTTGCTGGGAAAGCGCAGCAGGTCAGGCAGCATCCAGGGAATAGGAGAATCGACGTTTCGGGCATAAGCCTGAAGAAGGGCTTATGCCCGAAACGTCGATTCTCCTGTTCCCTGGATGCTGCCTGACCTGCTGCGCTTTTCCAGCAACACATTTTCAGCATATAAAAAAGGTAGTACATTAATTACGGGTGACTTTAATCTTCATGTAGATTAGAAAGTTAAATTGGAGGACAAATTTGTAGACTATATTCAGGATAGTTTCCGAGAAGAATATATTACAGATCCAACACCAGGGATCAGGCTATATTGAACCTGGTAATTTATAATGAAGGAGATTAAATAAATGATCCCAGAGTAAAATATTCCACAGGATAACTTGTTCGGATTTTTCATTCAGTTTGAGAATATTGGGTTGGAAACAACTGTGCTAAACTTAAATAAGGGTAATTACAAAGGAATGTGGTCAGAGTTGGTTGAAGTAAACTGGAAAAGGACTTTAGCAGAAAATAAAGTTGAGGAGTAATGGCAAACATTTAAGAAAACAGGTCATGGCTCAGAGTAAAGATGTATCCCAGTGAGGAAGAAGGATCCCAGGAAGCAGTTAAAGTAATCATGGTTACTAAAGAGCTAAGTCAAATTGAAAGAAAAACATGCAAGGTGACAAGAATTAGTGGTAAAACAGAGGATTAGGCAAGTTTTAAAAGATGACCAAACAAAATAAAGGGAGAAAATAAACTATTTGAGTAAACTAGGAAATAATATTTTTTAAAAAACAATAATAACAGCCTCTTTAATTATATATTTAAAAAGATACAGGCCAAAGTGAAGTTAGGTCCCCTAGAGAATGAGGCTGGGACACCAATAACAGGGAACCAGGAGTGGTAGAGTAGCTGAATAACTACTTTGCGCTTGTCTTGCCAGTAGACGCTACTAGAATTTCAAAAATACTGAATTAGAGATTAAAAAGTGTGGAGAAAATAAATACAAAAGCTAATACAGAGAAAATATACAGCAGAAACTGATGATACTAAAGGTCTGACTGGACTTGATGGGTGGCATTTTAGGATATGAAAGGCAGTAGCTACAGAAATGGTGGATGTTTTAGTGTAATCTTTTAAAAATCCCTTCCTATTCCAGAGGATTGGAAAACTGCCAACGTAACACCTCCATTCATAAATGGCTGTTCAAAGATTTTCAATCAATCAAGCAATCAAATGGAGGGAGACCAGAAAATAGGTAACCATGAGCCAGTTAGCATAACATACGTCATAGGGGAAATGTTGACGTCTACTGTAAAGGATATAATAGCCATTCATAATACAATCAAGCAGAATTAGATTGGCTTATTGAAGAGTAAATCTGCAAAACATATGAAAATTCTTTGAAGTAATGATAAGCAGGATAGATAAAGGGGGACCAGCAGATGTTATATATTTGGATCTCCAAACAGCATTCATTAAGATACTGGCATAAGGCTATTTAATAAGATGAGTCCATGGTGTTGGAGGTAGTATATGTGCATGAATAGAGGATTAGCTAACTAACGGAAGGTAGAAAATAGGGATGTAAGTAATTGGTGTTGGCATGAGGCTTGTGGCCTAGGGTTCTATTCAATATGCTAGAGAGAATGGTATCCTTGCATTGTCTTTGTAATTTGTGGCTCATAATCATTACCTTTTATCTATGAGTAGCTCTGTTAGGTTTTTGCAAACTCTTTTATCTACACCGTTTTAGATAACCCTGGTTTCTGGAAGGACATCTCCAACTCATACAGATAATTCCACTCTCCCTTCACAATTATTTTCACTTGACTGCTAATGGAAGTGTTACATCATTGTATACAGTACTATTTCATCTTCATATTCATTCTTAATATATTACCAGGAGAAATGTGGTTCAGATGGAAGGGAAGTTCAAGGTGGAACTCCCTAATGTTGCTGTTACAGCACTAACTCTTCCAGATATATATCTATAATAATCAAGTGCTTGGTGTACAGGATGTAATTTCAAAATATGCAGGTAATTCAAAAACTTAAAAGTTTTATCAACTATGAGAAGGATATTGTAGAACTGCAAAAGAACATAATCAGGTTTCTGTAATAGGCAGATGAATTTCAATGCAGAGAAATGTGAAATGAGTCATTTTGATAGGAAGAATGCAGAAAAATAATATGAAATAACTATACCAGGTAACCCAAATCTGCAGGGTTTCAGGAGCAGAGGGACTTGAGTGTATCCGTGCATAATTCATAGATGATAGGAAGACAGGTTCAGTGAGCACTTAATGAAGCATATTAACTGGGATCTTAAGCTTTATAAATTGGGCCATACAACACAAGAGCAAAGAAGTTATGTCAAACTCATTGGGAACACTAATGCAGACTCAGATGGGGTTCTGTGTTCACTTCTGGGCATGACAACATAGGAAAGATGTGAAAGCATTAGAGAGATTGGAAAAGGTTTCCTGAGAATGGTTCCAGGGATAAGAAATTTAAGTTATCTGCATAGATTGGAGGAGTTAGAGAGGAGATTATACAGAGGTATTCAAAATCATGACCAGTCTACAAAAAGTCAACAAGAAGAAACTGGCCATAGTAGTGGAAGGACCAAGAATCAGAGGGCACAGATTTGGGGTAATCGGTAAAGAAAAAAGCATGACGCATTCGAGATGGAATTAGGTTACTATCTGGAAAGGAAGAATGTGTAAGGCTGTGGGGAGTAGGCAAAAGAATGCCATCAGTTGGATTGTTCCATTTGGGGAGGCAGTGTCGTTTCAACAGGTCTAATGGCCTGCTGTGGTTCTGTGAGCAGCACCACTGGTATCAGCAGGGTTGAGTTGTACCTGAGAGGATGGGATGAAAGTAACAACAGAAAAATGAACTGGAGTAGATCGTTTGGCCCTTCCAGCTTGCTCCTACATTCAACAACAATCTAGCTGACATTCCATCTCAACAGATTCTTTTGCACTATCTAAATGCACCGAGGTACCTAGAAATCTATCAACCTCTGTCTTGACTATGTATAATACTCATACTGGGGTGGAAAATTCCAAATTCCACAACTCTTTAAGTGAAGGATTTCTCCTCATTTCAATCCTAAATGGTTGACCCTTTATTCTGAGACTGTGACCTTGCAGTCTAGCTTCTGCAAGTAGGGGAAATATTTTCTCAGTATTTATCCTGTTAAGCACCTACAAATGTTATATGTTTAATTCAGTCACCTCTCATTCTTTTAAACGGCATTTAATACAAGTCCAATGTACACATCTCCTTATAGGATAATACCCTGATATCAGGGGCCAGAGTGGTAAACACTCATCACACCTTCTGTAGAACAATCATGTCCTTAACCAGATGAGTAGATTGAACATGTACTCACTACTACAGCTGTGGCCTCACCAATGTCCTGTGTAATTGCAGTAAGATTCCTTATTCCCATCCTTTGAAACAAAAAGCTAACATCCCAATTACTTCCCTAATGGTTTGTTGTACCTGCAGGTTGCTTGAATGGAGAATGACCTTACAATTTTGAGGTGCAGGGGGATCTAGGTGCTTTAAGGTTCAAGTTACAAAAAATTGGTATGCAGGTACAGCACATAATCAAAAGCAAATGGGAAGCTCTTCCTTATTGCTAGAGGAATCAAACATAAGAGTAAGGATATGCTTCAGTTATACTGGGTATTGATGACACCACACCTTGAATACTGTGTGCAGTTTTGGTTTCCTTATTTAGGGAAGTATTTAAATGAATTGAAGGCAGTTCAGAGGAGGTTTACGAGAATGGTACTGGAAGGGGTGGGTTTTTGTATGAGGAAGGATTGGATGCTGTGCTTTTTTCCACTGGACAGATGTAACATTCCAGAATTCCTCTCCAGGCAGTCACTGATTTTGCATCTGCAGTCAGCCTGACTCAATCAGTCTTCTTTTAAAAAAAATCATATTGTAGTTAAAAAGTTTGTTATGTTCATAGGTGATTTGGGGTTAAAATCTATGATATGCGCAGTAACATTTTTAAAAGAACAAAGCCATTGTAGGTAATTGTACAATGTTTTGTTTTACTCGCTTTTGCAGTATGTTCCAGCTCCAAGAGTGTGATACCAAATCAATACACTGTTATATTACAGCACTCTGCTATACTAAAGGAAAGCATCTCAAGCATTCCTTTTACACTACATCATTGCCTCATTACACCAAAAGATTGTCTAGTATAGTAACAACATTACGCTGTCTCTGTCATGGTATACCCTTGTCCTCTTCCATTTTGATACTAATTCTCATATCACAATATGGAGCCATAGTTCACAAATGACTAGAGGCATCTCTTTTCATTACAGAGAGACAACTGATTATAAATGTCTTTAGGGTCACCACACCACAAGAACTGGGAGAGTTAAAGAGATAGTCCTCTATGAACTAAGCCTTGTTCTTGGCTTCATTCTGCACCACACTCTAGTCACTTTTATATTGTCGTTCTTATTTTCACAGTGTTATGATCTGTTATGTTACATGGCTGCCTCCCTTATGTTATAATGCTTCCTTAATTATGCTACAGCTGAACGTGTCCCGGAATCATTGCCCCAGGAGTCCCCAGTGATCTATTCCAGACTCTCTTCACTTTGTCATCTCTATGTTACTCCTTGACCGCATGTTACATAGACTTGACTTCCACATCCACACATAGTCCAATCTCACCTCTGCATCTTCACTGTCTTGGCGCTGTAATGTTGCTTCTCCGACATCCAGTTTAAATGGGATACAACTTCTGGCTTCTCAATATCCGAGAGGCCAAAATCATCTTCAGCCCCAGTAGGAACATCAAACCCTAGTGATACCATTCACTTGCTGGCCTTGGCTTAGAAAGATTGTTCGCTATTTCAGTGATAGTTGGATCTCAAGTTAATTTTTCCCATGCCCTTGTTGTGGCATATTGGTAATGGCGCAAATCCAGTAATCCAAGGGTCCAGGATAATATCTTGAAGGCATGTGTTCAAATGCCACCATAGCAACTAAAATCTGGGATTGTAAACTAACCTATATCATGGTGACGATGAAACCATCATCAATTGTTGCAAAGAAAATCTGGTTTACTAATATTCTGTAGGGAAGAATATCTGAGGGGGGGAGGGGAATCCTGATCCACAGCAACGTGGTTGACATTTATCTAACCTCTGAATTGATCTGGTATCCCAATGTAAAGAAGGGCAATTAAGTAGGGGCAACAAATGCTGATCTTACCAGCAATGCCCCAAATCCCATCTTCAAGTTCTGTCCTTCACAAAGAACACCGACCATCATAATGTTACATTCCTGCCACTGAAATTCTCACCATATTCTCTTACTCCAATGCTGTCCTGATCAGCCTTCTGCTCTCCACCTTCTAGATCGTCTGAAACACTGCTGTGCACATTTAATCGTACACCAAGGTCAGATTACCTGGCCACTCCTGTCCTTGTCAACTGCCAGTCATTTTGTTACCAGTCACCTCAGATTTAAGATTCTCATTTCCTGTCTAAACCCATCCAAGGTTTCATAATCTGTAACTCCTTCAGTGCTGTGAGTTCATCCCCATCACCCAGTCGTCCCACCCCCTGAACTGTCATGTCCTCTAACGGTTGCCACTTGTGAATCCCCCTACCTTTCCTCCAGCACTCTGTGTCATACCAAACATCATCTAGCTCGACACCCTGTCTTTTAAAGACATTCTATTGTTACTGTGTTGCTACAATTGTTATACAGACCATTTTGGACTTTATTACATGAATATCCATTATATTGGCAATGGTGCCTCTGTTCTAGTAAAATCAATCTTTCCAGTGTAATCTGGTGCATTATCGGTCTTCCTGATACAATTTAGCACATTCTCCATTACATTGTTCCGTTCCATTAATATTTAGCATTAGTACCTCCAAATTATTGCAGGATGTAATAATACGGAGGTATGGCATTGAGGGTGATTTGGAGGTTTGGATTAGGAGTTGGCTGGCCGGAAGAAGACAGAGGGTAGTAGTTGATGGCAAAGGTTCATCTTGGAGTGCCGTCACTAGCGGTGTTCCGCAAGGATCTGTTTTGGGACCATTGCTGTTTGTCATTTTTATAAATGACCTGGAGGAGGGGTTAGAAGGTTGGGTGAACAAGTTTGCGGATGATACGAAAGTCGGAGGAGTAGTAGACAGTGAGGAAGGATGTGGCAGGTTACAGCGGGATATAGATAAGCTGCAGAACTGGGCAGAAAGATGGCAAATGGAGTTCAATGTAGCTAAGTGTGAAGTTATTCACTTTGGTAAGAGTAATAAAAAAATGGGGTACTGGGCTAACGGTCGGATACTTGGTAGTGTGGATAAGCAGAGGGATCTTGGTGTCCATGTACACAAATCTTTGAAAGTTGCCACCCAGGTAAATAGTGCGGTGAAGAAGGCATATGGCGTACTGGCTTTTATTGGTAGAGGAACTGAGTTCCGGAGTCCTGAGATCATGTTGCAGTTGTATAAGACTCTGGTGCGGCCGCAACTGGAGTATTGTGTGCAGTTTTGGTCGCCATACTATAGAGAGGGGGTAGGTATAGGACAGATGTTAGGGGTAGGTTCTTTACTCAGCGAGTCGTGAGTTCGTGGAATGCCCTGCCAGTAGCAGTGGTGGACTCTCCCTCATTATGGGCATTTAAGCGGGCATTGGATAGGCATATGGAGGATAGTGGGCTAGTGTAGGTTAGGTGGGCTTGGATCGGCGCAACATCGAGGGCCGAAGGGCCTGTACTGCGCTGTATTCTTCTATGTTCTATGTCTCTTGATTGTAGAGTGACAATCAAAATATTAAATAGGTGCATCTAATACAGTGGGGTATCAGAATACAGTGGTTATGTCACTAGACCAGTAATTCAGAAGCCTAGGCTAATTATCCGGTGAGAACTGTTCAATCCTGGGGAATTTAAATTCATATAATTAAATAAAGTCACAGCTAGTAACATTAAAACTACTGAAGTATTAAACTCCCCAGTTCATTAATTCATAAATCTAGCTCATTAATGTCCTTTGGGGAAGGAAGTCTGCTCTCCTTACCCTAGCTGGTCTGAATATGATTCCGGAGCCACAGGAACGTGGTCGACTCTGAATGTTCCTCTGAAATGGCCAAGCAAGCTGTTCAATTGTGTTCAGCTCAGCACCACTTTCTCAAGAGCATTTAGAAATGTGCAATAAATGTTGGTGCAGTCAGGGATGCCCATTTCTCACAAATGAATAACAAAAATACAATGATGTCTATTCCAGCACTACTTCAGTTAAATTCCACGATAATTTCTCGTATATTAAAAAGATTTCATGTTATTTTCCCTTGTTTATAATATGGCAATGCCTAGGTAGTTTAATAATTCTACGTGAGTTATAATACAACATTGTATTTATTTCAATACACTACTGGCTCTCTAATAGTTCAGTGATAACTCATTTATGTTATAGATCTGATTCTGTTACAATTTAGTCCAGTGCTGTTCTGATGACAATACATTATAATGGTGGCACTTAGCAATGCTATCTCTGCAAATATTATATCATTGTATTACAGCCCACTACATAAAGTAATTCTCTCCATGATGTTACAGTGCTGTTTTTTTTGTGGCAATGTTATCCTTTTCAAATTACAGAATAACTCCTGTTTTGTTAGAACCCTCCTCTGTTATACTACTGTGTTGCTTCTGTATGTTGTGACAAAGTAACAAAGACCCATGCTATATTCCCATCTTTACTCTGTGTGTGTGAGTGTGTGTGTGTATGTCTCTGTGTGTGTGTATGTCTCTGTGTGTGTGTCTTTGTATGTGTGTGTATCTGTGTGTGTGTATATATATCTGTGTGTCTGTGTCTGTGTGTATCTGTGAATGTGTATCTGTGCATGTGTGTGTGAGAGTGACTGTGTGTATATCTGTCTGTGCATGTGTGAGTATGACTGTGTATGTGTATGTGTGTGTTTGTGTGTCTGTGTGTGTGTGTGTGTGTATGCGCGCACTCACTCACAGCCCACGAGTGAGTGCACGGCAGGTAGCTTGGTTCCGGAAGAATGCTGTCTCATTTTTACTGTGTCAGTTGTATGTGGTAGAAACGACAAATAAAGCTACTCTTGACTCTTAACTCTTGACTTGACAGTGCACGATGCCATCTCTACCAGATCCACTGCCTCCCCTGTCTTCATGCTTCACCTTTGGCCTGGGACCAACCCTGCCTTCCCACTATTGCCCAGACACTCCTCACTTTGTGCATCCACCCAGTTGAGAGCAGAAGCTAAAAAGTTCATTTGCAGGCAATTAAGACAGCAAATAAAATATTGTCCTTCATTGCTAGAGGGATGGAATTTAAAAACAGGGAGGCTATGCTGCAGCTGTATAGGGTGCTGGTGAGGCCACTCCTGGAGTACTGCGTGCAGTTTTGGTCTCCTTACTTGAGAAAAGATGTACTGGCACTGAGGGGTAGCAGAGGGGATTCGCTGGCTTGATTCAGGGATTGAGGGGAGACAATGGCCTAGTGGTATTATTGTGAGACTGTTAATCTGGAGACCCAGGTAGTGTTCTGGGGACTCCAGTTAGAATCCTGCCACAGCAGATGGTGTAATTTGAACTCAATAAAATCAAGCAGTAAAAGTCTAATGATGACTGTGAATCCATTGTCAATTTTGTAAAAACCCATCTGGTTCACTATAGTCTTTTAGAATCGGTCATCCCTACCTAGTCTGTGCTCCAGACACACAGCAATATGGCTGACTCTTAATTACCATTTGGGCAATTATGGATGGGCAATAAATGCTGGCTTGGTCAACAACACCCTAATCCTGTGAATGAATAAACAAAAAGCTGTATAAGATGCTGGTGAGGCCACACCTGGAGTACTGTGTACAGTTTTTGTCTCCTTACCTGAGAAAGGATGTACTGGCACTGGAGGGGGTGAAGAGGAGGTTCACTAGGTTGATTCCGGAGTTGAGGGGGTTGGCCTATGAGGAGAGATTGAGTATAGTCTGCTCATTGGAATTTAGAAGAATGAGGGGGAATCTTAAAGAAAAATATAAAATTGCAAAGGGAATAGATAGATGAAAGCAGGGAAGTTGTTTCCACTGGCAGGTGAAACTAGAACGAGGGGGCAGAGCCTCAAAATAAGGGGGAGCAGATTTAGGACTGAGCTGAGGAGGAACATCTTCACCCAAAAGGTCGTGAATCTGTGGAATTCCCCGCCCAGTGAAGCAGTTGAGGCTACCTCGCTGAATGTTTTTTAAGGCAAAGGTTTTCGAATAGTAAAGGAATTAAGGGTCATGGTGAGCAGGTGGGTAAGTGAAGCTAAGGCCTCAAAAGGAGCAGCCATGATCTTATTGAGTAGAAGTGCAGAGTTGAGGGGCCAGATGGGCTATTCCTGCTCCTATTTCTTATGTTCTAAAATGAGAATTCGACAGATTAAGTGCGGAGAGCCCAGGCAATACTGAACCTGCTGCAGCTCCCCACACCAGGAAGAATAAAAAGCAGACAAGATTGATTTGACAGCAGCCGGGAAGGGCTACCAGAAGCTAGGAGTTAACTTGCAGCTTTCTTCCCAGAAAGGCAGGTGCTCATGCTGCTGACAGGACAGCGAGAGAGTTACAGTGGCCGGCGAGCTAACTACATGCATTTACAAAACAGATCCAAAGCCTTCAACTGGGCCTGTGTAACGACTCCAGTGTTAATTGTCATGGAAATCTGAAACACTCTCTCTCTCCCTGTCCCTCAAAAGACTGTCCCAAAACCTTTATTACTGGGCCACAATAAGACTTTTGGCAAACAAGGGTATGCAGTGTCACAGTGTGACTGAATATAAGATGTAATTTCCGCTTACACCTTATCAAGGGCATCTAAGGATAGGCAATAAGTGACGCCCATGTCCTGTAACTGATTTATTAAATATCACTCATGGTCGATATCATTGAATGAGGAGCTGAATGACTTTCTCTTGTCCCTGTGTAAGTGTGGACAGCAGTAAAATGGATAGTTGTTTCCCTAGCGTGGTGATGCAGACCTTGAGTTGCCTTTCTTCTATGTAGTGGTGTTTAAATCAGGTTAATTTATCTGCTACATGCCCACTTTCCTTTGTTTGGATATTCACGGCCTCCTTATTGTGCTCAGAGAAAGGATCATGGCTCTCCATCAGGAAAACACAAAAAACGCCCAGAAGAGGGGGTGATCAGATGTGTGAGGAGGTGCCCAGGGGGGTCGATGAGGACAGTGCAATTGATGTGATTTATATGGCTTTCACAATCACTCAGCATCTATCCTCCAAGTCCCTCCTGATGTAACTCTCAAGGTCCCACATGGGAGACTGTTAAGAGGTTTTGAGTTTTTTGATGAAGTAACAAAGAAGATTGATGAGGGCAGAGCAGGACATGTGATCTATATGGACTTCAGTAAGGCGTTCGACAAGGTTCCCCATGGGAGACTGATTAACAAGGTTGGATCTCCTGGAATACAGGGAGAACTAGCCATTTGGATACAGAACTGGCTCAAAGGTAGAAGACAGAGGGTGGTGGTGGAGGGTTGTTTTTCAGACTGGAGGCCTGTGACCAGTGGAGTGCCACAAGGATCGGTGCTGGGCCCTCTACTTTTTTTCATTTTCATAAATGGTTTTGGATGCGAGCATAAGACGTACAGTTAGTAAGTTTACAGATGACACCAAAATTGGAGGTGTAGTG